>NW_017729024.1:34928206-34929353 GCF_001723915.1 Gavialis gangeticus | reverse complement strand
GGGGGGGGGGGGAATCAAAATGTGTTTGTGCTATCAAATTCTATTGTTTTATGAAAAACTACTACAAACCATTTCAAATACATAAAATTATGGCTTCTGTGACATGTACCCCCCCAGTCAAGATAAACAGGAAAGCATGCTTTCAATTTAATTACAAAGAACATGAATAAAAGTATCCTGACAGAGTCCTTTCAGCAAATGTGGGCATTACACTAAAATTTTAAAATTTCCTGAAACTGAAGGCTTTGCTGCCTGAAACAACCATGTCTTTTCTTAAGTGCTCACCCATTTCCATTATTCATGCACTCCTAGCTTTCTGTTTTACATGGTTTGGCATTTGAGCTTCCTCCTCCCACATTATCACTTATGTGCCATCTGTTACTTCTAACACAGCTGCATAAACTACATTTAAATGCTGGTGTGTAGTGATATTACTCCAAAGATGGAATAGTTACCTTTTATTATAACACTTCAGTAATAACAAGGTATGAATTAAAATAAAAGGATTTCTGCAGGTTATTCAGACAATGAGCCATTATAGACAAAGATATAGACGTCTTCCGCAATTTTAACTGGGAAAAAGAGCATATTCTTTCTTCAGCTTCTCATTGTTCTAATTTGTTAGAGAGCTGAATCTTAACAAAACATGAATTTACTTAAATTTTGAACACCTTTCACTATTTCTAATAAGCTTGTCAAGTTTGACACTTTGTTCATTCTACATGCAAAATACGCCATCAAGCATACTACTAGCCAGAAGAATTATGGATCCATGGAGATTGGCATCCAACTATCTCAGAAATATAATACTTACCTTTAAGATTTGACATACATACTATGTCAGTAGTATACATGTCTTACCATTATTTCTCCAGTCCCTCAAGACATTGCTCCTTTGGCAGAATTATAACTAAACCTGCTAAGACAAGCTGTCAAACTATAATGAGGTAAGAATGTGAGAAAGTAAATAACCTCAATGTGTTGTTGAGGGTCCGAATTCAACATGGCTAAGGACACAAATTAAATGAAATTTGTTTCTACGAGGTATCTGACAGCTATTCCAAAACCACCACAAACCTAGGCATAATGGAACAGCAGTACTTATCTTTAGACCTAGTTAAGGATTACCTGGAGGGCTTAGATGTGT
>NW_017729024.1:34919791-34926089 GCF_001723915.1 Gavialis gangeticus | reverse complement strand
TCTAAGTCCCTTCCGACTCATTGATTCTATGATTCTATACTTATTAAATATTAAAAGCAAACCTGGTAATCTTACCTATACTTTAAAATGCATGACACTTACCACTGTAAGACCCTGATTAAAACTTGCTTATAACATTACAAAGCTTTAAGCACTGAGGCTGAAGTTTTGCATGCCTACTGCCTGAGTCGCAATGCTTATTTATTTCCAGGAAATTTCAGTTAATGCAGTTCAGGTGTTTCTAAAAATGGGATTCATCAAAAATGCAATGTTTTTCTCCATATTAAAACAAAAAAGCATACAACTGCTTCATTGTAAATAGCAGTATTTTAAATTATTTATTTTTATTTTCTAAAACTATGTTTTCCATTTTCCTAATAACCAAATCATGAGCATATAAACACCGATGGGGGAAAAAAGATAAAATCAAAACAATAACTATTAAAAGGCTCATGCAATCAACAATGGTTAAATTAACTTAATTTTTCAACGTTTATCAATTTTTGATTTGCAAAAATTATTTGGGCTTCAGTTTTCTATTAAGGTTATAATCAATGGCTGCTGCTCCTTAACAATCCTAAAAAAAAATCTTTTGTCTAAATTCCTTCTCAAACTCCAATTTAATTAATTAAAAGGCATTAAAAATAAGTTATTTTTAGGGCTGTCAATTAATTTCAGTTCATATGTTATTTGGTGTTTGTGTTAATTTTTTTTAATGCATTAATCACACATGTGGTTTTGGACCCCAGGCCTGGGCTCCGCTCTGCTGCTATCATCTTTGCCTCCAGGCCACCCAGTGGTGCAGCAGTGGCAGCACAAAGGACTGCAGGGCAGCCGGGGTGTGGGCTCTGGGCCGCTGCAGCACAGGAGGGAGGGGCATGCACAGACAGACAAGCAGCTTCAGCCTGCACGCAGCCAGGAACACAGCCTGGTGGAGTGTAGAACACTGCCCAGCAGGTAAGTCTGTGGGGGAGAAGGGGCATGGGGAAGGGAAGAAGGTTGCAGATCAAGGTCCCCATGGTGAGGGAGGGAGTGGGACAAGGCCCCCATGCTGAGGGGTGAATGAGGCCCCAGGACTGGGGCAGGTCATTGGATGGAGCGGCATGTGCCCCCACAGATTTGTGCACGGGGCAGAGGTGGGATGCAGGCTGGGGCTCTCTGCACCCTGCTGCCTTTGCCCCAGCAGAGGGAGGCACAGCATGGCATCACACAACTCCGGGGCAACAGCAGGAGGATCCAGAGCCCCAGCCTGCAGCCCACCTCTGCCCGACATACAAATCCGAGACGGACATGCCCCCTGTGCCTCCTCTGGGGGTATGACCCAGCAGTGGGAGCATAATTTGCATAATTTGAGTTTTTCTGTGCATAACTTTGAGTTTTTATCTGTGCGATTAAAATCGCAACGAATTGTGACTATTTTCTTTTAATCACACAACTAATTGTGATCAAATTTTTTGATCATATGACAGCCCTAGTTATTTTCAGAGCAGCATAAATATGGGCATTACAGATAAAGAAGATTGTTTCTACCAAAGTAACAAATCTATGGGCACTTTTACACAAGCTCCAGAAGTTGCGGGGGATGGGGGTAGCTCTTTAATTAGAGAGGCTCTGAGATCTTTTTGATGAGCTTAGGTTCAAGTGCCCCCACCACAATCTTGAAGCACAGGGATGCTGATACATGAGATGCGGAAGGCTGTTGGAGTGTGGTAATTGCCACACTCCAGCAGACTCTATTAATCACTAGAATTCCAGTGTGTTGGAGCAGCTTCCACGCTCATGTACAGGAGCCTTATGTTTAGACATGATGAAGAAAAGATATACCAGGGAACTAAAAAGACATATCCCTTTTTAACATTGCCTGTATTTGTTTGGACTTAGAAAAAATAATTAAGTTAGTCTAATTTCTATTTATAACCCAATTACTTTCAGCTTCTAAATGTCAACTTCTAAAATTTGGGATAATCTAAGGAACAGCTTCTGTCCAACTGACCTACAGTACACATTGTTATTTAATTCTGCTGCTAAGACATTTAATTTAACTAAACTCAGTCCTATGTTCACTGAGCTAGGATGTATTTAGCATGATAGACAGCAAGCTGTACCTACTTACCCATGTTAGCAAACACAGCATGGTGCTATAAGTGGGATACATTCTGCGTGGTGTGAAAATAAGGTTAAGTTTTCATGTCACGTAAATGAGGAGGCAAAAAGAATAGCAAGCAAACAGATGGTATAGACATGCAAGGAAACACAACATACAAGGGAAGATTTAAAAAAAAATCTGACACAAAACAAAGACTAAAATTAAAGCTCACAACAACAGCTGACCATGCATAGGCTCAGTGAAAATGTCCCTTATTCTCACCTCTAAATGATAGAGAATGGAAGAAGATAGCGTTAAGATCTAGCAAGTTTTGAGGTTCCTGAAGCAGTTTAAAATGGGAAGACTTAAAATAGATATGAAGATTTTCAAAAATAAGTGTGCAAAACTAGAATCTAAGATAAATGGCTAAATTTTAAAAAAAATGACAAAAAATCCATAGGGTTATGACTTCAATGTAAGATGCTCTGGACATGGTACTGTTAAAAATTAATTTGAGAGAACTCTAGGATTAGACAAGCAGAAGCTAAAACAGTCTAGAGGGGACTTTACCTTAATGTAATACTAAAAAGAATACTGCTTTTGAAAGACAGCAAATTCTGGTCGTATCCTTGTTTGGGAAAACAGATTTTTTTATTATACAAATATTTAAAAAAAAAACAAAGGGTGAAATTGCAAAAGTATGTGGCCCTCCGAGGGGCCGAGCACAAAATACTTGTCAGCAACAAAAACCACCATGTCACCAGAGACTTGAAACCCCCATGCCCTTATTCACTGGGGACATGTAGGACAGCTGTCTGTCTTCCACCTTGCAGAGGACCCCCTCAATGGCCAGTGCAGCACAAATTGGCACACATTTGCTTTCAAGGCAAAATGTGAAATGTACCTGAACCAGGAAGCAGAAACATTGGGGGGTATCATCAAAGCCAGCCCATGAACCAACTTCTGCAGCTTTTTAGAGTCTCCATCTTGGCCTAGCCTACCAGGAAACTGGCTGCAGCATTCACCCCCTGGGCTCCCCAGCTACCTGAAAGCCAGGACTCCAGCCAAACCACGATTGAATCAGCTGGTGAGCTCAGAGCTTACTACTCGCACAGAACATGGGCAGGATCCTGTGCTGACCAGGTGGCAAGATCAGAGCTTACTGTATGTGTGGTACAGCCAAAGTTGGGGACCACATCCATTTGCCCTATTCCTGGATACACTACTACAGAAATTCCATTGTAGCAGAGAAAACTCAGTTTAGTAGGGCTGATAGGAGGTTGAAAGAACAGGCAAGGAATCCAGTTTGGGTTACAGAGGCTTTTCCTAGGCTTCAGAATGATAAACTGCAAATATTGTGTTTTGGAAAAACTTTTGAGAAGGTGGCAAAGGCAGCCTCTGTATTTGTGGCACATGGCTGAATGGTGAGGGGAAGGGCAGCACAGTGGCAGATAGAGAAGAGAGAGGAAAGCAGAGCATCAGATTAGACAGGGAGCACAGGGCAGGGAACAAAAAGCAGTTCATCAGAGTCAGCAGGAAAAAGGAATCAGTGTAGCACTTGGAAAGGAGGGTACAGGGCTAATTAGTATCATGGTTGCCAAAACAGTTGGCCTCCACAACTAGGGACACACATTCAAAAAGCCTGATCCTGAATTGATTCAATCTTCGCAAGTTAGTTTAACCTGGCTAGGCTAAATCAGTTTTGTAATTGGACAGACATTCCAGGCACATGCCTGTAGCGGCTCAGGCTAGAAGCCAGGGCATGCTAGGGCAGCCCTCCCTTCCTTCCACAGCATGGAGCTGAGGGGAGTGTGGCCAGGCTCTAGCAGGACATCTGATTAGCCCAGCAGGGAATTGATAACAGTGTTTATCACCCAATTAAGAAAACAACAGAGGGACATTACCAGCTACTTGTTGATTCTGCCTGTTGATTCTACCTGCTGATTCAGCACAGAGCGTAGCCAGCATGTGGCCTGCTAGCTAATACACAGACACCTCCTCAGCAAGGCAGAGGGGAGGGTGGGAATTCCCGTTTAGCAGGGAGTGGTGAGGGGAGGAGGGAAGCAGCCCCAGTCTCTGGAGCTCCAGACAGGGAATAGAAGGGAAGGGCCAGCCCTGCTGTGGAGCAGAGAGCATGCCAGGATGCTGGAGGTGTCTGATTTAGCTTAAACCAGAAAGGGTCTGGGACAGACTTGCATAAACCAGTTTGAGGCAAATCAGTTAAGTCTGATGCTGCATTCCACCAGGTTTATCTCAAACAAGTTTCATCCATTTTCAGACTGGTTTATGTGCACTGAAAATCTGTTCTGTTACATGTTAAAACCAGTTTCTGATCACTTAGACCAGCTTGTGTATAATGTCTGTCCCTGGCCCACTGGTTTATATCAAACAAATATTCAATGTCCTGTATTACATATGCCTAATAAACAATGGTAGCTTGCTTTTGTTTGTTTTTTTTTTGTCAAACACTTCTTATACATACCTTCCTCACATTTAAAGTCATATGTTGCAAGCATGAATATCCCAGAGCAAATTACATCGAATGCAGACAAAAACTACTTGAAAGGAAGATACAAAACTGAGCCTGAACCTAGTGGTTATTTTAAGGACAATATCAAGGAATAACAAAAAAAAAACGAAATCAGGAAATCAATCACTAGCTTAATACCTTATATTATACTGTAAGGTGCATATCTAGGAGACTTAAGCTTGATTCTGGGAAAAATGCTAACATTTAAAATCTTATATCTTTAACAGAATTCAAATACAGCCAGCATAAATTGACTCTAGAATAGACTCTGAAAGAAAATTCACCCTCATAGCATCAAGAGCCAAGGAAAAGGATAGGCTACAAGCTTCCATTGGTAAGGGTTTCTATAACATAACTAATAAGTAGGGAAACTTGTTATTTGAATAAAGTTGATATCCATACAAACAACTGCATGTGTCAGTTTGACTTCCATCACAGCAAAATGCATTGCACAATACACATATCTTTAAGTAGCAGCATAGCTTTGTGAAGGATGCCATACATAGAAATGCAGCATTTGCCTCTCACGAATATATCAATTTGGATATAAAAAAATTGAAGTAACAGATTCTAAAATGCACTCAGGAATTTGGAAATAGACCTGAATCTCAAATTAGTAGTTTAGGCTTAACCTTAAAGATGGAAATTTAAGAGTGTACTTGGATTTCTTGACAGCCTAATAATGCCATGAAAAGCAAGCATCAGAAATCACCACTGCCCTTGGTTTTCTCATTATACCTCTGCTTTTGACAACAACAAGAACAAAAAGTCTTGAAACATTCAGAGACTTTAAATATTTGTACCCAAATGGACAGTGTAATTAGGGGGATGCAGGTAATTATAGCCGCAAACACAAAAAATGAGTGCCTGGAAATTATTTTGAAAGAGAACAAAACATAGAGGAGAAGAAGAGTAAAAGGTCTGTCTTCCAATAGTGTAAAAGTTCCTTTGGCTATAAGAATGGATGTAGGCTACAAGGACAAGTCTGAACAATGTTTGCCATAAAAAAACAGCTGTTTTAAAAGCCCAACTACAATACTGAATTGTGTATTTAATATAAAACAACAAAATTGATTAATTCCATATTTTATGTGACATATTCAAATCTTATCACATACAACATAATACTGAATACTTCTGAATACTTCTTTTCTCAAAAATAAATAAAAGTGAATTTATTGGCATTACATTTAGCCTAATTTAGGCTACATTTAGCCAGCCCAGAGAGGAGATACTCCACCTCTACGCGACTTTGGTCAGGCCACAGTTGGAGTACTGAGTCCAGTACTGGGCACTGCACTTCAAAAGGGATGTGGCCAGCCTGGAGAGGGTTCAGAGGAGGGCCACCTGCTTGTTGAGAGGGCAGCAGGACAGGCCCTATGAGGAGAGACTGAGGGACCTGAACCTGTTCAGCCTCAGCAAGAGGAGGCTGAGGGGGGACCTGGTGGCTGCCACCAAACTCATCAGGGGAGATCAACAGCAAATAGGTAGAGCCCTTTTCTCCTCAACACCACCTGGGGTAACAAGGAACAATGGTAAGCTGATGGAGAATAGGTTTAGGTTAGAGATCAAAAGGCAATATTTTACAGTTAGGGTGGCCAAAATCTGGAACCAACTTCCCAGGAAAGTGGTCCTCGCCCCTATCTTGGGCAAATTCAAGAGGAGGTTGGATGATCACCTGT
>NW_017729024.1:34908160-34919662 GCF_001723915.1 Gavialis gangeticus | reverse complement strand
TGAAACTAATAAGCCAACGTTGTTTCAATCTCCCTCAAGCAACCTACTAATAATAACTACCATTAGTACTTCTTGGCGAATTACCAGACTGATATCAAAACCATATATTAGCTATAAAACTAGCTCTTAAAGAAATCTCATACTAGGGGTTTCAGTGTTCTAGGTCTCCCATTCCATGATTTCTACCAGCCTTAAGTAGCTGCCAAAACTACACTACGATTAACAAATAAATATACGTGTGTTTGAAAAAACACATGTGCTGAGTGCTTCTTTGGGCAGCAGTGTTAATTAAAGGCTTGCACACAAGTGCACTAAGCTAAAGTGCCATTGAAAACAAAAGGCATTTGCCTGTTGGCTGAGGGGGGCTTGGAGCCTGCCTGCACTAACCCTGGCCAGCAGATAGGGGCACTCCAGCAGCCTCCCAGGAGGATGCCAGACTGCACCTCTCCTCAGTAGTGCCCCTCCTGCCAGCAGGCAACTGTAAGCCACTGGGGGTGAGGGGGAAGGGACAGAACCCCCCTACCCCACCTCCCACCATGCATGTCACCCCCAGTTATTCATATTTGGATCTTGGGGGATGCAGGCCAGGTCCACATGGCAAGGGGGAGCTCTCTTCCTACCCCTTGCTTGAGCATCTTGACAGAGACAGAAGATGTCACACCCAGAGCTGAGGCAGGGGAATGAGGGGAATGGAGCCTCCCCACCTGGCAGGCCTGGCCCAGCTCCCCCCAAGACCCCATCAGGGGTGGCCAAGCTGGGCCTTTGTGGCAGGTAGGGGCTCTGTTCCTTCCTCCATCTGAGGTTTTTCACAATGGTAGCCTAATGGCTACCGTGCCTGGAGCATGGATGGGGTGAGGGAGAGGAAAAAGCTCCTGAAAATAAGGAATTAATAAGTGTACATATGAATTGCCCAATGGTTCTCCATTGATCTTCCCATTTTGGATGGTAACCAGTGCAAGAAGACACAAAAGAAAGTATACGATGATGTTTAAATACTCATTGGAGAAAATGTCTCCAATGACCTGAAGCAGAATGTACTGCATTTGAAAGCTTAGCTAAGTCTTTCCCAACTAAGCAGTTAAACTAATAAAATGTATCACCCGCAAAAATTCTTGCTTTCCTGAAAAAAAACTGGTTTTAACAATCTGTATTGGTGGTTCATCACACTTCAATATCCTTATATTAGATAGTATACCCATAGACAAGAACAGAAGAGCAGCATTTAAAAAAAATGAAGCTTGATATGCAAATATGTGCATGATGTGCCATGTTATTTGTTGATTTATTGGCAGAAATCAGGCAACTGCAAATACAAATTGCTAGTAGTTGTCTGTCTAGCAATTCACTGTGCATGAGTGAATTTTTTTTGTTTTGTTTTGTTTCATTTTTTGTTGGGTTTCTTTTTGCTTAAGGATCTCTCTCTTTTAACAGAATTAGAGATTGGTAGAATTACCTCACTCAAGAATATCCTATGGTAGTGTAATTCCTTAGGTAAATTCTGTTTTATATATACAAAACAAATGTTGCACTGACTAGAGCCAAAAACAGAGTTTAAAGTTCTTTTGCACAACCATTGCATTCAATATGTCTTAGTAAATAGCCTCTCTTGAAAACTGCTATTCAATAATTAAACAGCATGAATATTTACATTAATTTGATTTATAAAAATAGGAATATTATGTGGGGGCTCTGTTTCATTATTACCAAATTTCACAATTAAAAGTTCGATAAACATTTATAATATACATTTTAAAATATGTAGATTGAATGTACAAAGGACTGATTCAGGAAACACACACAGAATTTTAAAAAAATGCATTTCAGAAAATATTACATTTGGATTTCATGGGATGTTTCCAAATTTCACATAATCAAAGTTTGAATACTGAACGATTTTCTAAAAAAGTAAAATTTGGCAAGTTATTAGTGAGTGTAGTTTCATCATTTTCATTTGTTTTTTTTCTTCAGATAAAATGTAAAACAGCCAATATTTAGCATTTCAAAGGGATTTAGTTCCTTTGTCAAATGTTTTCAGTGTATACCACTTTGAGCGTAAGGTATGTAAATAGGTTCTTGATGATAACGAACATTCTTAAACATAAAAGTTGCATAAATTTATATAACTAAAGTTAAAATAAAAAATGTTTTTTTTCAGAGTCGTTACTGTGTTTTTGTAATCAGCCTACAAACAATGTTATAAATATATGCATTGCAATATTATTACTTTTCACTGTATACACAGAAATTTCACTCCCTCAAAGATTTTTTTTTTTTTATTTTCAATTCCTATTAAAAACAACACATTTTCGCCTATGGCTTAGACATCATGATGATCAACCCTTTAGAAATATCTCAAAAACATAAATAGAACAATAAATTATTTAGTTCTGAATAATTTCTCCAATATTCAGTGCAACTGAAAGTGCTTTCTGATCCTATATATATTGAAGCTCCTTGTATACAACTAAAACCAAGGCAATAAGCAATAGCAGGAACTTTGTGCTAAGATCAAGAGAAGAACATTAACCAGAAAATTTTTAATAAGCTCAAATGCAGATTCAAATTCATAGCTAGTCTATCCTTTTTTTGGAGACTGTGGTTTCATATAAGCACTCCAGTGAAATACTAGAAGCCTAGCAGTTTTGTTCCTCTGATAGGAAAACCTATTAGTAGAGCACTGTCCAAATGCTAGAGGGGTCAAAAGGGTGCCACACAGATAGTCTGTGCTACTGACAGCCCAGAACCAAGGAGTGGGGCCCCGGGCATGCATCCCAGCATGCTCTTGAGGTTCTCTTTGCTGCCAGAGACAGCCAAGAACAGCTGAGTGGAAAGGGCAGAGGTGATTGGCTGACTGCCCTAGAGAACCATGCCCCCCGGGAAACTCATGATCAATCTCACTCCCTGCCTCTATGCTATGAGGTTGTGAGAGATGTAGATTCCATCTTCTCTCTTGTTAGCTGCAGGCAGGGGTGATGCATAGGGGGTGCACACAGGTGCACATGCACCCCTCATGCATGACAGTGCACCAGCTACCAAAAGGTGCCTGTGGTGGTGCCTGCTGCTGCCGCCGCACTCCCACCACTGCCATGCCCTCTCAGCTGCCAGGGGCATGAGTTGTTCACAATTGCAGGCATATCAATTTCTATTCCAGCAGCCAGCATGGTACTTCTTTTGGTCTTGAGGGCCTGGGGATATTGGTGTGGGAGAATGGGGGTCTAGGTACTGGGGGGTTGGGTGTCAGAGGTCTCATGGTGTGGGGGTCTGGATCGGAGTTTTGTGGGTCCGGGTCATGTGTAGGGGACACCTTCCTCAGCACCCTATGTCTCTTTGCAGTGCAGTGAAAGCATCTGGGCTTTCCTGGTTCTGAGACAGTCAGGGGGACTATTTTGCTTCATGCTCGACTGAAACAGCAAGGTCATTTGAATCATAGACTGGTGCCAGGTGAGGGATAGAGAGGCAGAGCAATGCACATTATGATGCTGGGGCATGGCATTATAGCTTCTGTCAGAGGGGTAAGTGTATACACAGTCATTCTCCTGGGATCCATTTCTACCTGGTTGTAATTAGGTTAATTTTCTCCTAGAACTGCCATTTTGGTCTGCTAGAAACATGACACTAGTACACACTCTATATCCTGGACCTTTGGATTCACTGATTTAATAGGATCATTGCAATAAGAAGGGAGAAAAGTAAATTGAGCCTAGGTGTAGTGCTAGATTAGGTAAAAATCACTCTTGAAATAAACACCTTAAAAGTGTTATGGGGGTGTTGGTTGTATCCATATTGGTCTAAGGACATAGGCAGACAAGGTTATTTGTGTAAATGTGATATTTTTTATTAAACCAACTAAATAGTTGGAAAAAATGTCCTTAGCCAGCTTTCAGGCACAAACACCCTTGTTCAGGCATAGGGAGAGTCATAAAAGTGTTGTAGCATTTGTACTGGAATGCAAATAAATATCAACTCAAATCCTGATGCATGATATGAATTTATCTTTCAGGATACTGGCAAGGGTGCTAGCTGCTGAGCCTCGATGATACATAGTAAAAAGAATGTTACAAGAGAGTAGACCCAGAGGGTTGGCAGGTTCTTGCAAACCCTTCCTCTAGTTTTAATGCACACAGAGTTATCCTTGAAAACTCAAGCAGTCCCCGAATTCAACATTTCACTTTTAAATCAAGGTTTTAGCAAACCCCCATATTCAAAGCAAAGCTCAATAGCAAAATTACTGAGAAGCAAGGAGGGGGATGGGAGGGGGACCCAACAAGATGAGGGTGAGGTTCTGAATTGCTTTTGTTAATGATCACCTGTGAATGAAGGAGACTTGACTGAATGACTCCAAAGAAAACCTGTCCCAAGAGAACACTTGTATTATGTTCCTGTGTTGTGAGAGCTATCTGAGTGCGCTTTCACTGATCTTGCTAAAATTACCCTCAAAAGCAGATTCTCCAGAAAAAGTGCCTTGGCTCTTTCAAACTGTACCTTACTTTGAAAAAATAACTATAATCATCATCAGTATTAAGGAGATATGTAATATTTTTAATCTAAGAATATTAAAATATTGACATATAGTCATTGCATTACCTCTTATCATTGGTCATGTTGTGAGTGTTAGCTCCTTCACTGCTGTATAACAAGCATTAGAAGAACACTTCCCTTTGTCTCTATTCCCTTCTGCACCCACAAGGGAAATGCCATAATACTGACTATAATGTCTTAGATTGGAAGCTCTCCATGATGGACCATTGTTTGTGTTCTATTTATACAGTCAATAAGACTCCTAGGGCATCTTTACCTGTGCTCAGGGAGTGGTGGGGAGGGAACTTTAATTAGAGCAGCTCTCTGGAGTCACTCGAAAGCACCCACAGCATCTCACATATTCAGCATCACATGCTTCAAAATAGCAGCAGAGGTGCTTTAACTAAAGCTCATTTGACAAGCTTTAGTTAAAGCACCCCCACCACCATTTTGAACTGCAGGGATGCTGAATACGTGAGACACCATGGCTTCTAGAGCATGCTAATTAGCATGCCTCAGCAGACTCAATTAATTAAGTCTGCTTCAATGCGCTGTAATTACAGTATGTCAGAGCAGGTGTCCTGCATGTCTACAGGCACCCCTAGATGCTACAGTTATACAACTAATACAGTGAAGTTACACATTATACTAAGGCTATACTAAATCTGTGGAATGCTAAGCAGTGTTAAAGTTATAACATGCTATGAGAAGTTGCACATTAAGGGTTGATACCATTTTTTGCCTGCACAGCTCTGAATTGCCATTGACAAGCAGGAGCATGGCTAGAAGCCAGGACACTTGGGTCTATCCCTGCTGTGGGGTGGAGGGTTAAGTGGGGCAGTGCATCCTGGGATGCTGGAGGACTGCAAATTGCTCATTTCATCTCCATGGAACAGCCTGAAGTTACCCTAACATGAGCTAGGAAGCATGACCCAGTATTAACCATCTCCTGAAGTGACATACATTCAGATGGCACTTTGCATGGGTTCAAAAACTTTAATACAAGGACTCTCATGTTTTAAGTACTCTTATTATGGTCTAATTTGAACACAGGTTCACCCTAGTAGTTAGAAGTTCAAGATAGGGTAGAGGGTGCCTTGCAGAACATATACAATTAGTTCTAGTAACACATGGTTGGTTCCCTTCTAGGAATTATTTGCTACCAACAATTAGTACTTCTACTTACCTTTATTACAAAATGTTTAAAGAATGTAATAAACTGGCGTATATGGTGAATGTATTTTTATGAGGAAGGAGTTGTTTTGGGAAGGTAATCCTGAGGAAATAAAAGTTGTTTTCATATGGTTGCCACTTAGGTCTGTGAATACTAGACTTACTCATATTTACAAATAGCATGTAGTTTTAAAACTGCAATATTATACTGGAAAAAGCAAAACTCAAATATTAAAAGCAAGAAGGCTGCCAATAGAACAACAATGTAAAAGCTAATATTCTATTCTTCGCTTGCTATGTGTTTCCGATATATGGCAGTGAGACAGAGAGAGAGAGAGAGAGAGATCTGTCTCTATCTCAGAAATTATAAAATGAACTACAATAAATTGTTGGCACAGCACATGCCTAGTTTGACCAACGTAATGAGGATCATTTCAGGAAAGAGTTCACAGAAGCACATAGTGCAATCTCAAATATAGGGGTTATGGAAAAGATTGACTGAGATGTCTCTCCACATTTCCAGAGGCATGAGCTTGAGTTTTTGCTTTAGACTCATGCCAGAGGCAAACCCCAGTCAACCCAGCTATAAATGACTACACTTTCATTTGGATAAGGGAATCAATGATGCTAGCAGCATTACTCCCATGTGCCACTGGGTATAGAGCTGGTGTACTTTCACCACAATTTTACCATGCTAACCAAAGGGGCCACCTAGGTTTAGACACAGCTTTGAGTCACACTATTAGAATATTCCCCAAAAGAAACTCTCTTCATTGCACTAACTTCTCACACAGAGGCCAACGTACGATCTTCAAAATGTAATAAACAAATGCAGATGGTCCTAAATATTCAAGAAAAATGTTGTATTTTGGCACTAAAACTATTTTTAGGAGTAACTGGTACTTTGTGATCCTATGATATATTTGTTAGGCATAGTACTTCTCCAGAAAAAGAGTGTTTGAGGTAAATAAGAAAAGCCTAATTGAATTAAAGTGTACATACATGCCCGATTAAAACTGAATTAAAGTGGAGTTTTATCAAAATCATTTTCATTAGAGACTGAAAAATCTGTACATCTATCCTGGTGTTACCAGAGTGACCTGGAAAGCAGTACAAATCTGTTAGGGGGAGGACAAATCTATATTTAATATAGTTTTCAACCAATCTCTTTGTCTTTCTCTGTCTCTTTAAAGCCAACTTCTGTGCTCAGATATGCATTTAATTTGAATGGAATCACCTATGTTTATCTGAGGACAGACTTTGGCCACCTACTCTTTTCAAATCTTTGTTTATGGTACTTTTCCAATTAATCACTCCAGTGGAGAAACTAGGAAATTGGCAGTTCAGCTCTTTTAGGATTTTATGGTAGAGGCAAGTGTCAACCATGTTATGACACAGCACATTCTATAAGCAATGATTTGGTACTTTTTTCCCTTTAAGAATCTTATCTCATTTGCTGTCCCAATCCTCTCCTCTCCTTCAACCTTTTGGCTAGGGACAGAAATTACACATAAACTGGCTTAAGTCATTAGAAACTGAACAGCAGTTTAGTGGATATAAACCCATTTCAAAATGGCTGAAACTGGTTCAAGATAAACCTGGTGGAAAGTAACATCAGACTTAACTGTAGTACCAGACTTAATGGTTGGGTCAAATAATTTTATGAAACTTCTGTCCAGGGCCGCTTCCTCATTCAAGTTAAATCACAGTCCCTCAGCATCCCAGTATGCTTTCCAGCCCTGGAGTGGGCTGTGCTGTCTGCTCCAGCAGGGAAGGGTTGTGGCGGGGTGGGGTTTGAGGGGGATGCAGGGACAACCTCCCCCAGGCAAACCCTGGCTGGGATCTGGGGCCAGGGAGGGAGGTTAAACTTCCCTTCCCCCATGTACAAACCTGCCCTGCCCTGTTAAAAACTTACTGCTGGCTGTGACTGTGGACTACAAATCCCAGAGGCACCTGGAAGCAGGAAGAGGAAGTGATGAGCAACCCTGAAGATTCCTGCTGCTGTCATTCTGGACTGTGAATCCCAGAGACCTTGGGAGCTGCAGGAAGAGGAAGCAAACATACAGCCCATGCTGGCTATATGACAGAGAGTATGCTCTGGCACCCCCTGGCTTCTGGCCTAAGCCATGGCAGATAGGTGGCTGAATTTCCTGAATCTAAAGTTAATGTCTTTCCAGTTGTTTCTCAGTTTAATCTCTGCATCTTAGACTAACCTGCAAAGACTGAATCGTTTCAGTATCAGGCTTTTTGACCGTCTATACTTAGCCCTTGAGGGCTCCAGGTTAAAAAAAAAGATTAATAACTGATGTAAAGACATCTAAAACCTATTATCAGTATATATACATGCACAGACTTAAGAAGCCCTGAACACTTTGTAAAAGGGCTGCAGAAGACATTGTATTTGCAGTGATTCTATTCATGAGACTACAGTTAAGGAAAAAAATTCTAGCAGTTAAAAATACAGGCTGGAATTCAATACAGGTAGTCCTCGACTGTGGCAACGTGGAGGTCCCCGCCTAGCCACAGTGCTAGGTTCCCCACTTGCCTTTGGGGACTCCACCCACCTGACTCATCTGCCATGCCTTGTTGGTAATTAATATGATGATAATTAAGGCAGGAGGCTGCCCTAATTTATGCCCCAATGCCAGGGGGTGCTATCTGCAGCTCTGTACCTCCCCTACACCGCAGCCCATGCCTCGCAGATGGCATCCAGATGTTACAGTGCTCCTGGGCTACAGCCAGACCAAGCTCAGGCTGCACCGTCAGACCTCAGTCACGCACACATTTATACCTCCCTCCTTTCACTAAGGCCTCTCACACTCCACCCTCTCTCACAGGGTCTCTTTCATTCATCAACAACTTATTCTGCCTTGCTCCCTCTTGAAGCAGGCCCCTTAGGCTATAGGCTTAGCTAGTCCATTCCTTGGGTGGCAGACGTACCGTCTTTTGGGCACCTCCCACGACCCTCACCAGGGTAGTGGCCAGCCAATTATCCGACTGGGTCCAAGCTTACTCTGGCCCCTTCCAGGGGCAATTCTATATAAATAAACATATAGGGCTCTCAGCCCTCTGGTTTTCCCCCCCTTCACTGGGGATCCTCATCTCCACCCCCTTTCTGGGGCTACCCCTCACCAAGGTGTTCTTCTCCAACACCACAACTGGTGTTCCAGGGTCTTACGGGGACTCTCACTCCCCACCTGGAGCAGCATGTCACTGTGCTACTCATCTCTGTCTCCTTCACTTGGGGCTCCACTCTCTGCCCCCCTTCACTTGGGGCTCCACACCACCCTCACTTGGGGTTCCACACTGCCCCCTCACTCAGGGCCATGGGGCTTCCCTCCCTGGTGGATTCAGGTGACTGTAGCTGTGCCTGGCCCCCACTACCTTTCCTCAGGGTTTTGCACCCCACACAGGGCTTAGGTGGCCACAGCCATATCTGGCACCCCACTCTCCCTCCTTGGGGTCTTGCACCCCACAGGGCTCAGGCAGCTGCAGCCGTGCCTGGCCCCAACTCTTCCCCCTTGGGGTACCTCACCCCACTGGGCTCAGGTGGCCGCAGCTGTGTCTGGTCCCAACTCTTCCTCTTTGGGGTATTGCATCCCACAGGGCTCAGGTGGCCTCAGCCATGCCTGGCCCCCACTCTCTCTGATGTTACATTAACCCACCCAAAGGTGAGGGCTAGGGTTAAGGCACCCCTACCCACCTTTCACTGGGATGATAACTGGCCTGGCATTTCCTGGGGGCTCCTGCACCACTGAGAGCCCCATCAGGCCACCCACTCCCAGCAAGGTGCAGTTTTAGGTCATGCCTAGGATCAGGAGCCTCCAATCCATCCCCTAAAGCTCCTCCCTTACCTCCAGGATGTTCTGGAGCATTGCAGCAAGATGATGTTACTGCCTCCGGTGTTATGCAACCCACCTGAAGGTGAGGGCTAGAGTTAAGGCGCCCCTACCTGCCTTTCACCGGAGTGAAAACTGGCCTGGCATTTCCTGGGGGCTCCCGCACCACTGAGAGCCCTCAAGTGGTGAGCACCCCAAAGGTTCTCTGCCACACACCTCCCCCCTTAGAATGAGATTTGGGGGCCTTGCTTGGCTGCCTTCACTGCTGGGCTCTGCCCCAGCCTACTGCAGCCCCTGCCACATGGTGAGCACCCCAAAAGTGCTCCACTACATCAACTTACAATGTTTCAATTTACAACATTTCACACTTGCAACATTTATAAATTGACACCCTGTTTCAACTTTATGACACCAATTTTGACTTTACAACGTTTGATCTCATGCAATGCCACACCAGTGAACAAGTTCGCTGCATTGCTCATCTCCCCAGAAAACATCTGACCAAATATTCTTGGACACTGTCTTTAAGAAAGCAGAGGAGACTCCAGAAAAACTGGCAACCAAGACTCCTGAGAAGATTCTATCCAAGAACCCTTCAAAAAGTCCAACCAAGAGCCTTTCAAAAAGTCCAGCAAAGTCACCTTAAAGAAGTCCTTCCAAATCAATATGATTGCTATTTACAATTTAAATACATTAATGTACCTATATTACTCATCTATAATTGATCAAGTACAAAATTCTGGGGTATGTTTGGTGATTATAGGGTATTGGGCTTTGGTTCAGGAACCAATCTCCCATTTATTCTTATGAGAAATTGGTTCCGAGTTACGTTTCGACTCAAGACCTCGTTTTCAGGAACCAATTGTGTTGTAAGTCTAAGGACTGTCTGTAGTCCCTCTCAGAGGCACTGCTATGAGGAATGGGAAGGGAGGAAGAGTGTACTTTTAAGTCTAATAACTCCACTTAAAATTCTAGAAAAGCCAAAGTAGTTTGTAGCTTTCACATGAATCAATAGGTTAAATTAAAGCCAGCATAACTCAACCAGCTAACTCACATGAAAAAAGAAAAACCTCTGCGTTTACACAAGAATTTTAAAGGCATGTCTATACAGGACAAGGTAGTACCATGCCATGTATCTAAAGCAAGCTCTGTATTATCTCCAAACCCAGAAACAAAATAGCCACATTAGCATATTGTGTTAATTAGCTCTGCTGAAAGGGCTAATGAAGGACTTATTAACCTGGATGTACTGTCATAGTATGCAGTGTATAATTAGCATGCACAGAGTTAATAAGGGGTATATCTCTGCATGGCATTAACTTGATCTGTGTAGAGGGAGACAAAGTGAGTTAGTGAACCAAATTTTAGGTCATACATTTTCCTTATAAAAAGTAGGGGACCAAGGAAGCATGTCAGTAGTACACTAGTGAAACTGACCAATACAATGTTAAGAAGTTTGTTTGACCAGAGCCAACAAAATTCTTGTGGGCTCAAAACAGAGGTTGAGATGCAGACACTTCCCAAGGGCCCCACCTACACCTTGGGCATTTTTACACGTGCTTCATGGGTTGGACGGGGGAAGGGCAAGGGGGAGCTCTTTAGTTCAGGGGTGGGCAAAATGGTGGATCCGGCTGGCAACCTATTTCCCAGCAGTCCCTGCCCACATGGTTGGGGCCACGCTCCATGGAGATCCTGGCCACAGCTGCACGGCAATAGCACAAGGATCTTGAGACAGGCTGCAGATCATGGCTCTGCCCTAGTCCCAGACCAAGCTGCCCCTGCCACAAGATCCCAGTGGCTCCAGAGCAGCCCTCTGCCCTGCTCTGCCACACACCCTGCCAGTGCAGCTAGAGCCAGTCTCCATGGCAACCCCAGCCTTGCACTATCACAGTGTAGCTGTGGCTGGGAACTCCATGGAGACCCATCCCAGCCATGCAGGTAATTGCCATGCTCCACCAGTTTCAGTTACCGT
>NW_017729024.1:34902733-34903160 GCF_001723915.1 Gavialis gangeticus | reverse complement strand
GTAGCTGTGGCTGGGAACTCCATGGAGACCCATCCCAGCCATGCAGGTAATTGCCATGCTCCACCAGTTTCAGTTACCGTATTTTGCAGTGTATACATCAACCTTGTGTATAGGTCAACCTCTGGCTTTCTGATCTGAAAGGTAAGGATTTTCATAGGCACAGTGTTTAAGTCATGGCTGGGCCTGGCACTCAGCTGGCATGGGCCCATACCCTGCAGGCAGTGCTGCCAGTGTCATTTGTAGAGGGTGAGGCCATGCCACCCAAGTGCAAGCTTGTCCCTGTCCCTCACCCCTGAAAGTGGCGCCAAGCCCAGCACTGTTCACGCGGGATGGAGAGGGGCACAGGCTCAGCTAGAGCTTTAAACTAGCCTCGCTGGGGGAAGGCGCCACAGGAAGACAAGGAGACACCACCCAAGCAAGACAGGTG
>NW_017729024.1:34901389-34901598 GCF_001723915.1 Gavialis gangeticus | reverse complement strand
GGTGGGCTAACAAAAACAGGATGCATTTCAATACTGACACTTCAGCAGTAGTAACCAGCAGCACAGTTATAAGATGGGAGATTCCCTTCTTGAGAGCACGGAGGCTGAAAGGGATCTTGGAGCTATTATTGACTCCAACGTGAACATGGGCCAACAATGCGAGGTCACGGTTGGCAGGGCTAACCAGAACTTGTCGTGCATCCACAGGT
>NW_017729024.1:34893480-34901309 GCF_001723915.1 Gavialis gangeticus | reverse complement strand
TAAGAAGAGGCTTGATGCCTACCTGGCTGGACTCATTTGAGCCCAGTTTTTCTCCTGCCCAGGCAGGGGGTCAGATTTGAAGATCTACAAGGTCCCTTCTGACCCTACTTCTATGATTCTATGATAGACTCAGCCCCATCCCCTGTGAGCAGTGCTGCCAGTGCTCCCCTGAAAACACTACTGGGCTCAGCCAAGACCAGCTGAGCCCATCCCCATCCCTGCCCCTGTCCTCTGCAAGTGGTGCCAGGCATGCAGGGCACTGGGCCATTGTGAATGGTGCTGCAAACTGCTTAGTCCAGCACTGCTCATAGGGGATGAGGCTATGCTAGCCAAGTGCTGAGCCCAGCCCCATTCCCTGCAAGTGGCACTGCCTGTCATTTTCAGCAGCAGTGATGCCAGCACTACCCACAGCAGACAGGGCCAGGCTCGGTGCTCAGCTGGTGCAGCCCCATCCCCTGCAAGCCAGACGCCACTTGTAGGGGACAGGACTGGGTTCAGCTGGGCTCGGTGCTTGGCGGGGGCTGCCTCTTCCCCTGCAAGAGGAACCGCCAGCACCACTCACAGAGAATGGGGCTGCACCAGCTGAGAGCTGAGACCAGCCCTGTCCCTGTCCCCTACAAGCAGTGCTGGGCTCAGCACTGATCACAGGGGACAGGGCTGGGACCAAGCTCAGTGCCAGCTGAAGCAGCCCTGTCCACTGTAAGCAAAACTGGCACAGTGTATGAGTCAAGTTTGATTTTTAAGGCACAAAAACTGGGCTTCAAAACCCAACTTATACACCATGAAATACAGTAGTTGAGTCTGCTCCAACAGGTTGTAGTCACAACATGTCAGAACAGCTTCTGTGCTCATGTACAGGCACCCACTGGAGTTAGGGACAGAAGTTACACAAACTAGTTTAACTGATCACAAACTGGTTTAACCCTGTAACAGAACAGATGTACAGCACACATAAACCAGTTTCAAAATGACCAAAACTAATTTAAGATAAAGCTGGATGGATGTAGTATCAGGCTTAACTGATTTAGGTTAAGCCGGTTTATTGAACTTCTGTCCCAGATCCCCTTCAAACTCAAGTCAGCTCAATCTTTCAGCATCCTGGGATGCTTTCCAGCCCTGAGCTGTCCTATCTGCTGCAGCAGAGGAGGGCCAGCCCCAGGCCCAGCTGTTACAGAGCTGAGGCAGTAAACCCTCTGCTTCCTGCCTGTGCCCATCAGCCCAGTGGAATGGAAGCAGAGGAATGGACCCCTAGAACCACCTAGTCCATGTTTGCACAGTGATGGGGGATGAAAAACCCATGTGGTGGGGGATTTTTGTTCCCCTGCAGCCCAGCAAGTGGGGCTGGGATTGGCCCATCTCCACCTCCTCACTAGCCCCCCACTGCTCAGAGGCAAAAGGGTGGGGGGTGGAAATGCATTCCCCCAGCCAGCACTGCCCCCCCCCCGCCAGGGTATGCATGGCGCAGGGAGGGAAAGCCACTGCAGTGGGGGCTTTTGTTCGCTCCCAGCCCAGTTAGACAGGCTGGGATGGCACCATCCATGCCTTCTTAACCTCTCTAAAAGGTAGGAAGCAGGGAGGAACATACCTGCCCCAGCCCAGCACCAGTCCCCCCCTCCCATCTAGGGCAAACCCAGGGAGCTGGGGGACTTCCTCCACCTTCCCCAAACAGCTGCCTGCTTCAGTTGCTGACACAGGAGGGAAGAGGAAGGAGTTCTTGGGCTGAGTGCTGGCCTGTGCAGCTTCCCTCCACCCCAGGGCCCCCTTGCCCAGAGGAGCCCTGGGGAGCCAAGGAGAATTCCCCCCCCCCCATTCATCTGCTGTCATGGCGGTGAGCATTGAGGGGGAGAGGAATTAGAGGCAAGCAGCTGCACAAGGAAGCTGGAGGGGGAGAATTAGTCTAACCTGCATAGATTGAATCCATTCTGCCTCAGGCTTTTATGGTTGTCTGTACTTAGCCTGGATGACTTCCACTGGTTCTCTGCATATAAGACTTAGTCCAGTGGAGTTTTTCATAGTCTGAGGTTTCCAGCAACTGACCTTACTGTTCACCCCTAAAACTAGGTCTTATAACTCCTCCTGGTCACTCACATTAACCCCAATCCTGTAGAAGCTAAGTCTTCACAATATCCCTGCACTACTACAAGGCAAGTACTATTATCCCTCTACCCCTTAGGTAGACATATGTAATAGGAAATTATATAGGAAGCCTATAACGGAACAGATAATTTAATCTACACTACCCATTGAACCATCCTTCCAGGGAACACTTTGCACCTATTGTTTGCATACACAAGGAACACCTAATGTGCATGTACCAGCAACAAATATTTGTTATAGAATGAAGGTGAAAATCAGGTCTGCCTAGACTAGAAAATTAGTAGGTGTATGTCAGCAACAGATTACAGTAATACAACTACATAGACAAGAGTTCAGAGCAGAAACAGCATATGGAGCAGGCTTTCAAGATACACTCATAGAAAAAAAATCAAGTCCCATCTTGCACTATTCCAACTTGCAGTGAAGATTTGTTACAAGAAACCTAAGGCATGCCCAGTTTTTCCCTTAATCCTTTTTATGAATAATAAAAATAACAAGCAAGCATCACAATTTCTGGTTAAGTTAATTCAGATACCCAATAGATATACAATTTGCCTGACATGCCACCAGGTGATTGATTCTCCCTGAAAAGAAGAGTTCTCATCCACAACTCCTTTTCGATCAGAGACATGTTTTATTGCTTGCCATGCAAAATGGCTTCTTTCACATAAAGCTGCAAGATTTTAACAGTACTGATAGTGGGAAAGAACAGAGTAGCACAGGAAAGATCTATCAGGTGCCTATTACCAAATGATGTCATGCTGCACAGAATATTTTGGCTCTGTCTACCTAAAATGGAAATACAGCCCTACTTGATAATCAGTAGTGTCAAGCACATCCATTTATTATTTTATGCTTTCTGTCCTTTTAGTGAAATATAAATTACTGTAGAGGTAAACAGGAATGTTATTATATTATTCATATTTTAATACTAATGAATGGGGACCTACCAAATTCATGGCCCCTGGCAGCTGACTACACAGCTGTCACATGGCCAGGGCCCCTAATTTCATGGCCACATCAAAGTCAGGGCTACCATTTTGAACGACGAGCAAAGCAACCCTCCCCCTCCCCCCATGCTTCTGATTGGCTGAGGGGCACTGCAAGTCCTACCCCTCCCAGGCACTGATCAAAAGTTTTAGCTCAGGTCACTTGCCCACTAAGTGACTTGTACAGGCTGGCATCAAGGCAGCCTGTGCTGGGCTCCTGTTGGTACCTGCTGGCCCAGGCCCTGGCCGATATGCAGCTTCTGCTAGAGCTGTTCCTGGTGCAGCTGCAGCCAGGTGCTGCTCTGTGCCCCCTGCCTCCAGCAGCGGTTCATGCCTTTGCTCTTGCCCTTGCTGTGCTGTGCTGAACCACACTGCACCACGCCCGGTCAGCAGTTTCAGCCAGGTGGCTGCTACCCCAGTGTGCAAGGCTCTGGCTTCAGTTTCTGGCCACCAGATCCAGAGCCAGAGCCCTGGCACTGTGCATGGGGCCAAGCCCCACTTGCTTGGACTGGAGCAACCTGTACCCCTCTCCCACAAGTTCCCACTGCCCAGCTGAGTGCTGCTCTACACCCCCTGCCTCTAGTTCCAGAATCTGGAGCTGGACCCCTGTATCCCTGCTGGGAGTGGTGTGGCATGGTGCAGCTGGAGTGAAAGGAGGAGCTGCTGCTGGATGCTGGGGATGCAGAATAGCACCCAGTTGGCTGCAGCCACCCTGGGAACAGTTCACTGGAAGCTGCTGCTGCCTCTGCTGCACTGCACTGTGCCACACCATGACATTCTGAATGGGCAGGCAGGCAAGCAGCTTCAGCCAGGTGGCTCCTGCCACAGTGCCAGGGCTCTGGTTTTAGCTCCTGGCTGCTTTCCTAGGAGGTGGAGCTGGAGCCCCGTGTGCTGGGGCAGGAGCAGAAACAACTTCCAGCTGGCTGTTCCTAGGGTGGTTGCAGCCAGCCAGGTCCTGCTCTGTGCCCCCCACCTCCAGCATCAGCTCCTCCTCATGCTCCTGCTTCACCACACTGCACCACTCCTGGCAGACACGTGAGTGTCCAGCTCCAGACCCTGGAACTGGAGGCTGGGGGTGCAAAGCAGTACTTGGCCAGATTTGGTGTGGTGTGCTCCAGTGTGAGCAAATGGGTCTCAGCCCCATGCAGAGCACTGCAGAGGCAGCACTGACTATACTGCCCAAGGAGCTCTGCTGCTTGTGCCCCCCTCCTCCCCACTCCCCTCACTCACAGCAGGCTCCCAGAACCTAGCAGCTAGGCAGCCTACCCCTACACACACCTAGCTGGAGTTGCCTAGCTTAATTCAGTAATTGTTACCCTCTTCAAGGGGCAATAATTACTTAGTAAACAAAAAGTTTAAGTAGCTGCTCTTTCCTTCCCCTTCCCTTGCCCCCTCCCCACCACCCCTCTGCCCTTCAGGAGAAGGAGACTTTTGGCCAGCTTTTTCCTGCTCCCCACCCCACCTCCCCTTCTGGAGATGGGAACTTTTCCCACCTCTCTCCCCTCCCCCTTCAAGAGATGGGCAGGCTTTTTAAATACTTTTTACTCCCTTCCCCCTCCCCCCACCCTTTTAGGAACAGCTTTTTGCTGGCTTTTTGAACATAGCTGGTTCCCTGAACTTTTTCACAGGGAACTGGCTATTTCATGGGAGGCTGCCAATCACATGATTTCCATGAAATCATGTATTTGGTAAGTCCCTACTGATGAACAACAACCTTACATGCAAAACATGCTCTTTTAAAAAATATATATATTTCAAATGGTAAGGAAATGATACGTTGAAAACACAGTTGTTTTAGTTCATGCAGATTCACAGAACATTCTTGACTAAGAAAGGATAACTATTAATCTATTTGCATGCAAATATCTAAAAATCTAGAGAAAAAATATAAACTGCACTTTAAACCAAAAATTATCTCTGATAAGAAAAACATACTTTGTTAAATAATTTTGAATAGTAATTTAAGAGAAGGAAGATTTTCATTTAGACTTAAAAACAAACAATTATAATCTGTTAACTTTTAAATAATATAAACACTGAAGACACAATTTTGTATAAAGTATATAAATGTTTAAATTAAAGGATAAATTTTCTTCTGAGATGCCGCAGTGTCCAATAAATCAGTTACTACAGTTCTGGTTTAAGTTTATTTTTAGGTGAATGCAACACAAGGACTAGACTTTACACTTAACGGTTATTTTAAAATAAATCAAAGACTGACTGTATACCATTAAATATTGCTACTGAATTCTAATATCATAAAAGCCTAATTCTGTCTGTCTGTCTGTCTATCTCTCTGTCCATAACACTTTATTTGCACTCTGGCTGACAGAAACAGCCAATCAGAGTGCTCCAAGCATGGAGGCACGCCGCCACGGTTCCAAAGCCATGCGGAGGACTGGACCCCACTCGCTGCAAGTGGTGCTGAGAACTGGAAACAGGGTAGGAGAGCCAAGGGCAGTGCTGCCCTTGGCTCCCCAACCCTGATCCCTGCAGGAGGCAGAACAGCAGCAGCATGAGGCGTTAGGTGGTGGCACTTTATCCCAGCCCTCTCCCACCCCCTGTCATTCTTGACAGGCAATTGGCTAGTATTGAACTGTGCCACATTATACACTATTCATAGTATGTTGGTGTTTTAATAACAGTATTTAGTGATATAGTTTTAGATATTATAGTTTCTTTCCATATAAACTAAATAGAGTAGTTATGATGCAATGAAATCCCAAAGCAACACAAACAATATTTTCTATCTGGAAATAAATAGTGAGTCAGGGACAGGAACTTGTAAATGAAAAACTGAAGCCCTGGCCTGTTTCTACAAGTGTCAATTTTACGTGAGTGGAACAAACAAGAAAAAGTGGTGAAAAACGTCAAAGTCTGATATGTGTCTGCATTATTTTACTCCACAAAAGATGCATAAAAACCTGAGCTCACCTGCTCATATAGCACTTGATGGCTTTACTGCTGGTCCTGCCACACCACCATATTTGGCTTGTTTTTATGATTATAAATGTACACAGACAGATTAAATGTTTATCCTAACTAACCAATGTGACTGTGTCCTTTTCATATTAATCAAACCCATTCACAGAAGCGTAGTATTAAGGAAAAGCTGAATCAAGCACCACAGAATAGTACTGGGTAGTGTAAACGATCCTTGATCAGTGAGAGGGTGCAACAACATTGCTGTTCGCTCTGGCTTAAGGGGATAGTACTAAGGATACTCTGAACATTTATTTCACTGAAAAGGAAAAATCTTACCTCCCTCTTTATCTCTCTATCTTGATTCCAGTGGAGACTCCAAATAATATTTTAATGCAATAGTTTGTTATGACGCTACTAAGCCATAGGTCATCAGTAGGCAGGTAAACTGAATCTGCTATATAGTAAGTAGTTTTTCCTCCCCAGAGTGGACAGTAAATAGGTCTGGGTGAGGAGGGAAATTCTAGGTACTTAGGCTGTCAATAGTGTGGTGAGGAATGGTCTGTAAGTAGGATCCTAGAGGACTTGTAAAGTGGGCATTGCAAGTAGTGTTTTTTGGCACATTACCAGTCCCGGCCAATATACATCTCATGCACTACTGGTGACAACCAAGCGTGTAAGTGGTGAAGTGCTAGCTAATGAACCACCAGGAGACATGGTGCAACTGCTATGGTGTTCCAAGCTATGCAACAGAAAGCTCACAGCAATTCCACTGAGGTGAAGAGTGACCATTCTCATTTTGACTCATCATTAAATGGGAAATTGTCATGTTGAAAAAGAAAGCCAGGCAAAATTTGCCTCTCCCCTGCAAGCATCATAATTAAAGATTAATGTCCTTAGTACAAAATTCAGGCAGAACTAAAACTCTTCCTTCTCTCACAACTCTATTTCCTGAAAGGCCCCGTTCTTCTTGAAATGGTTTCTCATTATAATTATTTGTAGAATACCTTTAATCTTGTCCTCCAAGGGCTTGTTCACTAACTTGCTGGTCATTTTTTTTTGTTGGTTTTTTTTGGGGTGGGGGGGAGTGGGGCAGGAGGGGAATCAGGAACCCGTCACATAAAATTTAGCCCATCTGAAAATGAGAATGCAACAAAGAAGCAGGTGCATCAAAATCCTACAACTACACTTCCCTGAAGTTATGAAACACATATACAAAACAAACTTACCATCTGCCACTTTCCAAATGAATATGGATCTCATTACTGCTAGATGATCTCTAAAGAGAGCTGGTCCTGCTGCCTATGTTCTTACATGAACAAAAGACAGAAGAACCAGAAGTCCACTAGGCTACCAAGAGGCAACAGAAATACAGTTTAGCATTATATTTAGCAAAAGGTATCATTACTGTAGAGTAAGTATGTTACAGGCAATAAAAATAATGTTATGGAGGGGTTAGACAAGAGGAATGACAGATGATACTGGGATTATTTTGCTATTAGGAAGAGTAAGGAAATAACTGATAGAGCTATTTGGCATAGCTAAGTAAGGGATGTGATTGAGCTAATTTAATACTATTGTTTAGGCTAGAGTTATGTGGAGTAGATGCCATTTAAGAGAACAAAGGCAAGAATAATTTGAGGAGGTAATATTTTATGAGGTTAGTGATAAATTGACTTTCCTACCCCAGTGATATTGCAAAGATGTAATGTTTTGGTACAAATTGAACAAATACATAGAATTCAACAATTAAGTATAGTAGTAACATTTCATCCTTTTAAAAAAATAAAGCTTAATGAACTTTGAAGAATAAAAGAAATG
>NW_017729024.1:34887116-34888480 GCF_001723915.1 Gavialis gangeticus | reverse complement strand
TAAGAGAACAAAGGCAAGAATAATTTGAGGAGGTAATATTTTATGAGGTTAGTGATAAATTGACTTTCCTACCCCAGTGATATTGCAAAGATGTAATGTTTTGGTACAAATTGAACAAATACATAGAATTCAACAATTAAGTATAGTAGTAACATTTCATCCTTTTAAAAAAATAAAGCTTAATGAACTTTGAAGAATAAAAGAAATGATTTTCTAGTGATCATAACTTTCTTTAAGTTATACAGTTGTTTGTTTTGGTTTGGGATATTTTAAAAAAGTTGTCTTCCATTTGCATTTTCCTGCTTCTCTAGCACAGGGATTTGATTACTTTATACTAGGGCTTGGCAACCTACAAACAGAGGCCTGGATCCAACCCACAGAGTCCGCCAACAAACATGGGGCTTCAGTGACATTTGGCAGCACGGGGTTTCTGTGGCACTCACTCTTTCAATGCTACCACAAGGAGAGGCAATGGCTGTGGGAGCTTTTCCCATGCTACCACAGGGGGAACCACTAGCTACAGGAGCTCTGCTCATACTGCCAAAGGGAGAAGGGGCAGCTGGATGCAGGAGCTCTCCCTGTGCTGCTGAGAAAAGAAGGCACAGCAGCAGGGGCAACTAGTGCCAACCTGACCACCCACCTATGACCCAAGCTGTTGCAACTTGCTGATTGCTGGCCTAGACAATAGAGATAGCAGAGCTCCTGTAAGCATCTAACAAGAATGAGCCTCTGGCTCTGGTCCTATATGACTACAATTACAAGAGCAGAGAAAATAATTATAACAACAATACTTAGATGGTTTTAACCACTTCTTCTTAATGTGAAAGTCTACAAGTTCATCAGAATTTTCTAAAATGTGATGCCCCCCCACTTCCCCCTGTCAGCAACACATTACCTGAAACAATAACTAGTAAGGAGCGGCCGTTTAACTTAGCATACAGGGAACTGAACTGGGATTCCTATCACTGTTCTATTAGTTTATAAAGTCACTTCATTTTTCTATTTACTTGCTTGCTGATGTTGGTCAACATCTTGTTGCCATCAGTTTGGGCCACATACCTTAGAAAGAGCATCTTTATTCAGTTATCTTTTACATCTACTTTAACAATAAAGAACAAGCATATGCACCTCCCATCAAATAGCCTTGGCAGGAAAGAAAGTAGTTTAACAAAAAAAAGAGAGAGAGAGAAAATCATAAGTAGCAAAGAGGGGACAAGAAATGAGAGGGTATGCATGTGCACCTCTTCTGTATATGACCAGAAAAAAGTAAAATCTCATTATGCATCATATGAAGACAGAGCAGGCACACTTTTCACAGAATCAGAACACTAGGGCAAAATGAATTAGATGAAGTAGAAACTAAG
>NW_017729024.1:34885103-34885600 GCF_001723915.1 Gavialis gangeticus | reverse complement strand
ACAACCTCCCTCCCCCAAGAAATTTCATAAGAAATATTTAATGTGTGTTTTCAGAAAATGTATCTATTAGTTAATTACAAGCACAGCTGTAATATTTAAAAATTACAATCAGTATAGCTAATCTGTGCATTCTATATTGAGTAGATTACAGCTAGTGTCACAGAAAAATATATACAAGGCAGAAAAGAGGAAGAGGTGTACAGAAAGAGTAACTGAATCGATGGATTTCATCATAGCCTTGAATTGCATGAATTGTCTGCCAACTAAAAACTGCAAATGAATCATCTTCCAAATTAAACTATGGTTTTCCTGAATAGAATGATTATTTTCCATAGCATACACACAATGTTTCACTATCTATATATTCACACAACTTCCATTTTGCATATTTTAACAATTTTTTAGTATTTTATTTTTAAAAAGGGGAAAACAATATCACTTTTTTTAAACCAGAAAATACTTGCTGTTTTTCAGGAAGGACAGGGGGGTTGTTGTTG
>NW_017729024.1:34853189-34884945 GCF_001723915.1 Gavialis gangeticus | reverse complement strand
TGGGGGGGGGGGGGGGGGGCTGTTGCTGTTTTTTATTTACCTTATTAGAGAACAAAAATTCTGCTCCATTTCTATTAGACAAAACAAAACAAAAAAAACATTGGGTGACAGCATTTGAAAGGCTATTTTAGGAGAAACTGTTCAGCTTTCTTTTAAACCACTTAATTGTATTCACTATACTTATTTCTCTATGGAAATTGAAAAGGGTGAACTTTCTACCTTATGTATAAAAATGAGTTCATAGAGAAACTAAGAACAAGCTGAAGGATTTCTATTGTATATAGATGGGAAGCACCTGCTAGGAAAAAATCAAATATTTAACATATGAATAATGTACATTCCAGCATAGGAGGGGAAAAAATGCATATCTTGCTGTAAGAGAAAATCAAAGAACGAAAGATAAATAAGAGGTATGAGTGTGTGAGTGTTTTAATGAAGGAAGTTGAATGGAGCTTTTTTTAGTGATGTATTATAATTACTATAGTATATAATTTGCAAGGTCTATTGTCCATGATGAACTAGAGAAATGATTGCCATTAATGGACATCATAGGGACCTAATAGTTGGTCAGATGGGAAAGAATTTGTTGTTATTGGCTATTATGATTTTTTAAATAGGTAATACGCATACACCTAGAGTTATGTGCAGATGCAATTTAATAAAAAAATAGGGTCTGATCTAGTTCCCATTAAGGCAACAGGAGTTTCTTCACCAACTTCAATTAGCATTGAATTTGGATCCTAAGGTACTGAAGGTTGGGGAAAAGCCATTTGTATCATTCAAAAGTTATCATGATTGTGGCATGTATAACATGCCAAATAATACAGAAGGAAGGCTGTAGCCAGTAATACCAAAAAGGCTGCTGCTGATGAAAGGGTACAAAAATGATTTTGGAAGTATACTATGAGTATAGCTAAGTATCCTGAGTATTTCTACTGGTGAAACATATTAAAAGGGCTAGAAATCTTAGGGTTTCTTTTTCCTGCAGAAAGGGAATAATAAATGAGCTTAGTGTACTTCTATAAACTGAAAAATTAGTTCCGCTCATTCTCTTTATTACAGTAGTAAAATCAACTCTAATGCAATTACAGAAGGATGCAAGTGTGCATGCACATGCGGTCATATGTATACACACACAGACCATCAGTTCCTAAAAAGACAGACACCATACAGGGGTAGACAGAAATCCAGGCTGCAAACAGATATTGTTTTTAATGGCCAGGATATGACTTTCAGATAGGCAATCATTATATGTAACAACTTCAAAGGAAAAACTAAGTAGAACACTCTTTACCCGAAAAATAGGTAAATGCAGTTTAAGGTGCTCCTTCCGAATACAACTGCATCTCAACTGCATGGTGTGTGTCTGTGTAGGGGGCAGGGGGCTTATGAATTCACTTCTATCTCATTCATGATTCCATATGCTTTACTAAAGCCAGATGCTATGTTTTCCTATATTAGTACCACCTTGTCCACTTAGTAGTGGGGGAAGGAGAGAGGAGGGAAAAGCAGGGAGGAGCATTATTTCTGATTTCTGGATCAGAGGAGAAATTATTCCATTCATCATGAAAAATGAGGCAGCAACCAGCTTTAGCCTAAGGGTTCTGAAATATTTTGACCCAAGAAGCAGTATTTAATGAAAATCGAAATGTGATTTGATTTTCTGTTGACTTAGGTGTAAATGTAATACTAACTTGTCAAATCTTTTGGAATCCCCTATTGCAGATGCTGTGAGCACTAACTTAATGCAATCCATCTCCACTGTGCTGTCTTAAATCCAATCCATCTTATTTTTATTAAAAGTATGAACAGCTTTTTATATCATCAGTATCTGATATTTCATCCACCTGTTTGCTTTCTGTATCTTTGGACATTGCCACCTACTAAACAGTACCATTGCTGTTAAGGTCCAGTGCTATATGCTTAACACTTGGGCCACAACAACGATAGATCCAATCTACTTCAAAGTACCATGACATTTATAGTAAGTCAAACTATAAAGCTGTATGTAAACAGAATAAAAATCACTTCCTAAATATACAGAACTAATTTTTTTTCATTGAGCTAATGGTTTGTTCTCTGGCATAGGCTGCTACATTCATTGTATGTTCATAAAATCCTAAAAATGGTTATTTGCTATTAAACTAAAATTGCTATAATATTAGTATTCCAGATTGTACCACTATGAGGTACCACAAGGATGACATTAAAGAGGCCATTAGAAGTTCACTACAGCTTGGATGAATAGACATCCAATTCATACTTCTGAAAGCTTAAAATTGATTTGCATTACTAAAAAGATGCCTAATGTTTGCTTATGCTCCATTACTTGTATATTTTAAAGCTTCAGGAAAGAATTGTACTGTCTTGGATGGGAGAGCTGGCTGCCTTTTTAAGGAATAAAGGCAAAATAAAGGAATACAGTTTTTAAAGTATATTTTGTTCTTAAATATGAAGGGAACATTGTTTATGAGTTTTTAGTGAGAGATGAATAGTAATAAAAATATAAAAATGAAATGCTTTCATACAATGGAATAAATCACAGAAATGTGGGGCAGGGTTTTTCTTTTCCTTGAGTAGGACCTATTCTATCTCATTGTGGTTTATCAGATTTAAATCTAGAATTATTTTTGTTATATCTCAATCAGATGAAGCTACTAAATAATACCTGAAATAACATATTGCATAGCTACTTTTGTAGAAGATTACTTGAAATTCAAGAAAGATAAAAAAGAATGTACATATGCAATAGGAGAGGTTTTAAATAAAGGTGGTTTATTGTTTTAGGATGTTTTCTGGCAGATGGGCAACAAGACGATAGAAAAATATTACCAGGGGACTATGTAAAATTTTTTTTAGAATCTATTTCTTAAGAATTGTCTATCCACCTTCAAGGACCATCTGGTTATAAATGAAGAAAAATCATCAAACCATGGAAGTTCACACATCAGTGAAAAAGCATTTATTTTATTCTTCTGTCAATGTAAGTGAATTTAAAATATAGAAATGTATTCACAAGCCTTTATCATATTTCTATTCCTTAGAAGTGTTGGCTAAATTGGACAAATATCATAAAAAAGAACTCCATGCTCTGGGGAAGATTTACACAGAACTAGATTAAAGGAGTATTCAGAACAATAATTACTGTTCACATGAAGAAAACATTTGGTATTATCCAGAGACCATCTTCATGCTTAATAACTGTTGGGACAAATGGCATTAGTAAGATGGATAAAAATGAAAATAATTATCCTCTTTATAAAAGAAGTCACCCAGTTATCATGCTTTATTTCTACTGGAGGAAGACACAGAACCTATCATAGAAAGTCATCAGGCATTAATATTTTGACAAAGCATCATCTCTAAACTAAATTACATGAAATTACATGCCTAAACCTTAAATAAAGATCCTTTGGTGCAGTACCACCAGTATAAACTGTCCCAAAAGACAACTGCATCATCAAGGTAAAAAAAATTTTTAAAGATATGCAAGGTGAGAACAAATGTTTAGCGCACCCAGACTACAATCATGCAGTTTAAAGTAAATTAGGAGCAACATGTACAGGGATTCACTGGCACCAGAAGCTTCAGGGAGAACCTGGTGTAAGTAACCTGGGCTGGTGGGAGGGTGAGCAGGATCAAGGAGGCTAGCAGGTCAGGGGAGGTGGGGTTGGTGGGATCAGGGGGGCTCTCAGGTCTGTGCAGTGAGTTGGTGGGTCTGCAGGGGGTGGGGGTTGCCTATTGGGGATGGTAGGGGGAGGAAAGGAAGAATGCAGCCCCGGCTCTGGGGTGAGCAGTTGGGCTTTTCCAAACCTGGGGATGTGTTTTGACCCCACACAGATGTTCACTGGATTGGGTTTACCTGTTCCCAATCTAAGTTAGTTCAGTTCCTCAGAAGTAACTTAGATCAGGCCTACCTTTTTTATCCCAACTTAAACCCCCTGAACATTTGCAGAGCTGGCATTTAGACTAACTTAACCCTAGTTAGGTAGATCTAAGTGTAACATCTTTAAGTACCTAGAGAGGCTTTCATAATCCTCACTTCACCTTCTGCGTCTACACATACTATTAATTCATAGTAGGCTTACTGCGCATTAATATACTGTGCAGTAAGCTTTTCCCTGGAGCACATCTACACATGTTCCCTTTTGGAAGCAGATTTTCTCCCACCCCGCTCTGTCCCCCTGGCTCCAGGCTCTATCAGGTGCTAGACCAAAGGCCAGGAGAGCTCTGCAAGCTGCAGTGGCAGCTGTCTCCTGGTCCCATGTACACTGGGAGGGGACCTAATATGTGTCAGGCTGGGAGACAGCTGCCCCTGCAGTGGACAGAGCTCTCCTGGCCCCATCCCCATCAGGACACAGCACCAGTGAGCTTCCTTCCAGGCACAGCTACCCTTCTCAGCACAGGGTTAACTGTCCTGAGTGTGAGGCAGCTGCTAGCAAGCCTTTTACTAGGTGTGTATAGGGGGCAGGGTATGGGGCTCACCAGCAGCTGCCCTGCTTGGCATACAACTGGCTGCTCTGGGGAGCAGGCAGGGGCTGGGAACCCTGCACTTGCCCACCTCCCAAAGCATGGTGTGGAGCTGCTTGCTCTGCAGGGTGACCTGGGACCAGAGACTGGGAACCCCTGCTGCCAGTAAAGCTACTGCACAGTAAAGCGTCTTGTGTAAATATGCCTAATGACTAGGAATACTGGAATCTGGCTTGGAGGAAAAAGCATGTAGAACCATATACAGGTGACCCTTGCCATTAGCAGGGGATATGTTGCCCGCAAATGGCAAAATCCGCGAATAAGGCACTGTGTTCATGAACGTGGTACCCCCAGCAACTGTTGGAGGCATGGCTCCGGCAGCGGGAGCCCAGCAGCAGCAAGCACGGAGCTCCCGAGGAGCTCTGGTAAGTGTTTAAAGTGCATTTAAAATGTGGGTTAGGCATTCATGAATATCTGAAACTGCGAATGCCAAACCCATGAATAATAAGGGTTTCCTGTACCACATTATTCATACCTGAATTTCATTCTATTGCAACTGCATCTGGAGGAGATTTAGGGTAGATGAATTGGTGCAAAGGCCAGGCTTACACAGACATGCACCATGATCAGGGGAGTAACCACTTTGTATACAGATCCTAGGGCATGTTCTGTGTGGTTTAGCTGTGTTCCAGTAACCTCAAGTATACCAACCTTAATGGGACCAGGATCTTTTAGGTTAACTTCAACCACTACTGCTCATCATCATCCTCCAATCTGAAAAAGATTAACCTATTTTGATCTTTAACCTCTTAATGACTAACATCAAGACTCAGCTTGACTGAATATTTTTTGCTTTTTGTTTGGTTTTTTTAAACCAAATATCCTGTTAAACCTGAACTACCATAGTTATTCAAATGTAAGATGACCTTGAATATAACACAACCCCCCAATAATTAAATTCTATATATGGAAAATGTATACATTTGTTATAATTTTTGAGTATAGAATCTAAGTACTAGAGGGTTGCCTTGAATCCCCCTCCCCTTACTGCTACAGCAAGCAAAGCAGTGGCTGGGGTGGATCAGGCAGTTCTTTGTCCTCTGCCCTGCATACTTCTTTCCCCTGTGGCCTTCCTGCACCCTTGCCCCCCTGCATCACCACCCCCAGCTCCCCACAGCCTCTGCCCCCCAACCCCCAAGTTTCTGCCTCTTCCCTCAAAACTCCCTGCCCCTTCCCCCCACCAAACTAGTTTCTACCTCTTCCCTCCAACTTCACAATCTCTGCCTCTTCCTCTCTCCCCTCCCTTACTGTCAGATGCTGCTTGGGCTGCTTTATTCTGAAGCATAGCATTTGGAAGCTCAGCCCTTGCCTAGTCATGCAGCACTGTGAGTAAAGCAGCACTCTTGATTGTATAGGTAGGGAAAGGAGTTTGTACCCAGGAGAGACTCCAGTCCCTGCCAGAGCTGAGCTGCACTTGACTGTAAGGGGAAAGGGATAGACGGTGGGGCAGAAGCTGCAGAAGGGAGCAGGTGGGGGCATGAGGCTGCTGTGAATATGACTGATCTGACTGTGGCCCCAACCTGGGCTCAGGACCAGAGTCAGAACTGCAGAAGCTGCCTGCTCCCCACTCTGCTTCGCATGCAAATGTACAACAAGGGACTTTTTGCCCCCATGTTAATGTGGGGGGTAGCCTCGCCTTATACTTGAGTAAATACGGTATTTCTGGTAAGTGCAATACACAACACTGTACTAACCATTTCAAACAGCATTTTTTTTTTAGGGGAAACTTTTAAGTTATTTCAAAACAAAATATGAAAATTCTGATAAGCTAATGGTAGATTATAATCAGTCTTGCTACGTGTTATGTTTTTAATTGAAACAAAATTAGAAAGGTGTATAAACATATAAAGTGTCCTTACCTGCATTCACCCAACCCAAGCCCTGTCTGTAGTTTATAAGCAATGATGTTCTATACTCACTTGAGAGTCTTAGAGATTCAGCAGAGTTTCTGAATACCAGAAAAGGCTTTAAACTTTTTATAGGATAAACAGAAGTAAATGGCTCCTCACAAAAGGCATCAAAAGTCCAGATTTTTAAAGACCCCCACCAGATATACAAAGTCACAGATAGAGGGACGTCAGAACACTGAGGAAAAAAAAGGGAAAAAGTTCAATGCCTTTTGAAATAAGCTCTTGCTTTCAAGTCATGCCACCTACAGAAGCAGCAGTGTGGCTTTGAAAACTTTTAAAGGGAGCCACCAAAATGAACTAAACTGAACACTGGAAATTCACTTGTGTTTTTCAACTTTTAAAAAACAAGGAATGTTACAAAAAAGCTAAAGGGAATTAGGACAGTACCAGTGCAGAAATAGGAAAGAGGAATGGCCCCTCTGTCTTTCAGAGGAGCCAAAAAATTAGACAACCTATTTTATTCTAAATTTTAAAAAATTAAAATATTCTTCCCTTCATACCCACAGCATACTGAGAATGCAAGACCTCAGAAGGAAGGCCTTCTGCAGAAGAGTCCATCAGAAGACTCATGAAAAGCACAGGCCTTGGGACATTTTGAAGCTAAATTGCCCAGAGCATTACAAAATATTCTAAAATAAAGTTTTCTGCACTGTCCAGAGAATGTTAGAAATGACAGAGTGAACACCAGATTATCATGAGCTGAAGGCACAATTCAGAGTTAGTTTTTATGCCTATTTTTGTGCTCTGAGTATAATTAGTCTAATTCAATGTACGAATCAGTATGCTGAACACAAAGAGGTGTATGTGGTCACTTGCCAAAGCAAATGGACAATTTACTCATGAAATCACGAATTTCATGAAAACTAAAACCAATCTTTCTATCCCTACAGATTTTGAGGGGATCTATTAAAACCGTATTTTCAACAAGATTTTCATCATCTGCAAATACATAGCTTACTCCTTTAGCCACCTAGAATCAACTGCAGATAATGCCCATAATAAAACAAAAAGCAGATGCTTATTACCTGCACTTTCCAAACAGGCAGGTATGGTACAGCAAGCTATAATATGTACCATAAGCATTTCTTTCATAGACTGCACCAGAATAAGAGGTTCTGGACCTGAACACATAAAAAGTATATTCACACAGAAACAGGTGCAGTGCTGTTTTGTTATTTCTACAAGAAATTGGCAGTGTATGATGTAGTAAACATTCAAGCTTAGTGGGAGATAACATTAAAAACTAATTATGATAAAATATATATGAGAATAACTGTAGTTATTTTAGCTGACCATTTTACTAAAATTATTCTCACTTGAGAGGTGGCCCATCTTCCCTTCTCCTCTACTTATCTGGCCATACCCCTGAGGAAAAACCCTTTTCCTTATTTATATTTTATGTATTGAACAAATGTTCTAAGTGTAAAAAGAACAAAAAAGAAAAAAAGAAAAAGAAATCAACCAGAACACAGTGGCTTCAACCACCCTTAAACATGATGATTTACCAACAGGTAAAAGAAGTTGACCTGCGAACTCAAGGACCTTTCATAAGATTTCTAGCAGTAATTTAAATTTAAAACAACATTCCAATTGAGAATGATGAATTTATCTAAATAAAAGGTAGAGTCAGTTAAATCTGCATTATCTTTCCAGCAGTTTGACTAGAAGCATGATTCTCATGATGCAACCTCATCAATTCTTAATGTCAAGATAGCAATCAGCAAGGCAAGATTAGAGTACAAGGAGCACTCAGAATTGCTGATCAAACTCCAAGTGAAGTATTAGTTTTGAAATGGATAAGAGCAAAGGATTCATAAAGGTACCCAGGGCAAAGACTTAAACAGGCAAGAAGATTAACTGAATTACTATGTAAAAGTAAGAGTCAGAAAAGAAATAAGGCCAACACACAATAAACTGAAAGAAAACCTCTTATGGTAGATAAGGAAAGGAAAAGTTACACATTCATAATTCAGCTTGTAGGGATTTTTCTTCTTCCCCAATCCTGCAGAAGATCTCTAATTCTATCAAAAGGGAAAAGGGGATGCAAAGAGTAGGGGACGAGGGAGGAGTGAGTCCTCACCCTTGGAATTACTGAGAGGATGGCAAAGGCAGAGAGGACGTATTTAGTGCAGCTTCCTGCCTTGATTCAAGACAGCTCAAATTTGATGCGCTTCCAGAATCATCCTGTTTTCCCAGGCTTTTACTAAGTGTGTGTTGTTAGAAATGAGGCCTGAGTATTGTGTGAAGAATGTTAGACAGGTAATTTTAAAAGATGGTTATAAGTGATGTGTTTGATCCTGAAGAGGTGAATAAGATTTGCTGGCCTTGGGAGATTTTACGTAATATACTTCATTAAAATATTCTTTGTTAAATAAGTAATATATTCTCAGATCTGCAGTATGATTTAATGAATTTCAACACTGAACAAAAGTTAATTATAAAACCTTGAAGGTTGCTACAAAATGGAATGAGTGTCCTTTTTCTAATTATGAGGAAGAGGAAGAAGAACAGGACCCTATCTAGACTTTGGTCCACAGGCAAATCGTTCAAGAGAAAAAATAGGTGATAAACATTATTCAAGCTACATCTGTGGCCTTAAAAAGACTGATTGATAAGGAATTTTGTTACTATTTATATATCAGCCGTTAACAAGTTACAATGCCTGAAGGTGGCACGTGATCATCAGGCAAGTTCTCTCTCACCTAGCCTATCAAGTACTATTTACAGACAAAGGCTCCACAACAGGACTCAGGAATTGTGCAACATATTCAACCTTCTACTTTTGATTAAAATCATGTACCGGATTAAAATTATCTACTGGAGGAAAGTCAGACACATCTCTTGAACAGAATTTTGTGCACAAGTGTCTTATGTAAGTTTAAGTCTCAGATTATATCATATTCCAGAAAAGTAAGTCTCAGCTAGGCTCTTATCTTGTCAAGGAATATATGCCCTGTAAACAAGATGTAGCTGGCAGATTCCTCTCTGTTCCTGATGATTCCCTCCAGTTCTGAAGATCTGTCTGTACATCAGGAGTGGTAGAGTTTGGATACTGTCAATATGTTATATGTGGACTGTTTAGAAGGTGAAATGTTTTATTATGCTTTTTCCTTAAATGCTTGGTTAAAACAAACAAAAATTTGATTTAAGATGGCTGTCAGGTCACTATATATTCACCAGTGGTCACAGACTCCAAAGGAAAAAACTGTAGACTTGCTGAACCCAGTTATAAATGTTGGATGAACACAATGGATACCCAAGCTCCTGCAGTCTAGAACCCAATCTAAGGAGAGATTCATGCAGAATTACCTAAGGAAAGGTAAAAATATGAGTCCTGACACCTAAGGGTCAATAAAAGAGACAGAAGTAGATCTAGCCATATGACAAAATTCCATTTACTCAGGAGTTTTATCTTCATGTCTCCCAAAATTTTTGACATTTGTACAGTTTGTTCTGTTAAGTGAATGGGATGTTAATCAACGGTTCCAAAGATGTACATGGACACTGCTAGATAATGAGGCCTTTTTTGTCTCTCTAGGAAGGCAGCTGCTTTTTACCTTGGAAGATTTTTATTTAAAGTTTATAAAAGTGGAACTCCAGTCCAAGGGCTTTACTACATAGGCAAGAACCAACAAGTGGGAGTAAGACCCAGGCAATAGGCACAGCACCACTTGATGTGACTGACTGGAATGATAAATAGGCAAGTTACTGAATGAGGGAAAGAAGATGGAAAGTGGATGGAAAGTCAAACACCCTGGGAGCAGGCTGCAAAAAGACTGGAACTCCATAAAAGTTTGCATACTCCAAAAAGAGCGAAAGCCTAGTCTGCTTCATTGATTAGAAATAGAACAGCTACATTACATAGTATTTCTCTCTGATAAATTATATTCTGTTTCCACTTCTATAGTCTGAAGTTTGCCTCCTGAAACTGAAATATTGAAGTAGTCAAAAAATTATAATCTCTGCAGCAATATCAAAAAGGACTCTATAGTTCTAGCAATATTTAAAAGTACCCAGGAAATTAATGTTGTGAAATGGCATTCTTTTGGGAATGATTTCAGTGAATGTTCATGTTTAATTACTCCTTTATAATCCTTCTTAGAGAGCTAGGTACTCTAAAAATATAAAAGAAACAGAATACTTCCAACCTCCTAGAACTTACACTCTTATGTCATTTATACCCTGCTTTAGGGAGAAAAACCATAAAGCAAATAAAATGCCTCCTTAAATAGAGATATCATCCTAGCTCAACTACATTCCTGGCATTTAAAAATATTTATTTAAATTATATTGCTCCCTTTACAACAGTATTTGACTATTAATAGCTCACAGCACAGTGAATAATGCTGCATGGTTCTTTCTATTCCTTCACTGTCATTTGTGACAACTGTATGCTAAGCTGCCCATCTTTCAACTTTCATTTTTCAATTGCCATTAATAGCCAGGGATGTTTCTGACCAGTGTATCAAATTGTAAAATAGGATGTATGCAAGTTGGCTTATGCATACATGTGTCTTTGGATGTTTGACTATTTTACTAACTGTCCTCCTATGCGTTAGGACACTGTCACAAATTTGCTAATTTTTTGTTTTTAATCTAGAATCTGTTGACAATTTCTGAATATTTATTTTCCAAGTGGTTCTTTTTTTAAGCTCCATTCCTCCTTTGAAATTGTTACTGCTTTTAGATTATTTATTACTGCAGGAAAATAAGTTGTTTTGTAACAGGAAAAGGAACATTAGAAGGAATTTATTAATAAGAATTAAGAATCAGACTCAGTTAAGTTTTCATTAGGACATAATTCAGAGGAAAGTTAGAACAACAGAGTTGAACTACAAACTCCTCCTACCAAGTTGCAAACCAGACCCAAACATGTGAGACAGCCTAGCTAGAAAGAAGACATTGATTGGACCTGATTTGCAACAGAGTACATTTCACTGAGCATGTCTAAATTGCAGTTTCTCCCCCAAGTAAAAAGCAGAATAGATTTGCACCTTACAGACCAAGAGTGGGCCAAATATGGCCTATGAACCAAATTCTGGCCTGCATGGTATCATGAAGCAGGCCCTGGACAAGCTGCATTCAGGCCCCGGCCTCTGCTGGCGGACAGCACAGGCAGTAATTCCAGTTGTGGCTCCTGCATCTGCTGGTACAATGGGGTCACTGTTTAGAAGAAGCCCCACTCACCCAGCACCATATGGTGCCAAAAGAGGCCAGAGTCAAAACTGCTGCCCATGCCATCCACCACCAGAGGCAGGGGCCCAAGTGCACCCAGGTAGGTAGGGTTCCTTCTGCCCAGCACCCCCTGCAGTGCCAGGGAAATGCAGTCCAGTCCCACAGGTCCTGGGAGAGCCACACTCAGTCCCCGGCTGCTGACAGCAGGCAATGCCCAGGGCCTGGAAGGCTGGACTGCATCTCCCAGGTGCCACGGGGGATACTGGGAAGAAGCAGGCCTTCCCACTTTAGCATCATGTCCCCTCTTGCTCCCCTGGAGCGGAAGAGAGAAATGGGGATGGGATGAGAGGGAAGGGGAGCAATGCTGGGACAGGCAAACAAAACAAGGAGTAGAAACAAATGGGGTGCAAAACCTAATCCAGATAATGGGATGAGGATCCATAGTTTCTATTTAAACCATAATTAACACAATCCAGCATGTGAATGATTTCTTGTTCTACAATTTCCCACTCAAATAGATCTTAAAAGTTTGCTGTCTAAGAAGAGCCACCCCCAAATCAGTGCTGGAGTGTCCAGGGAGGTTAAAGTGTTCTGTCACAGGTTTGCATGTCTTTCTGCAGCTGATGTCAGAACTGTATTCATTCATTCTGTCCCATAGGGATCACCTCATGTATCTGACAGAGATAGCAGGTGATGGTTATATGGCACTGGTGGAACTACAAGTGGATCAACCTTGGATGTTATAATTCATGTTATTTCATCAAATTATGTTGTGGTCTGTATTGATCTGTGGGCACGGAAGGCATCTAGGCCTATTGCAAAGTCCTAGTGCCTTAGTAAGGTTGGGAGTTAAGGAGCCTGTTGCTTGAGAGATGCTATTTGAGGTTAAGGGGCTGTCCATAAGCCAGGACAGGTTTGTCCTCCATGGCTACTTTGAAATAGTCATCCTTTTCCAGGAGGGGTTGAAGGTCATTAAGGATATGTCTGAGGTGTTCAAGCTGGGGGCCCTAAGTGACAATGAGAGGGACTCTGCAGATAAATGTCTACAATACAACTCCAAAACTGTAGCCATTCAAATCAACAAAGCCAGACTCAAACCCCACTTTGACCTGCTACAATACCAATCCCAGGACAAGGACAAAAGTCCCATCACACTAACATGGCTAACTATGTGGCTCCATTTCTCACCTGCCATTTCTAGCACTTATGCACATCTTGCAATTCTGTTGCATGTGCAGTGCGAATATGCAAGTGTCCACATGATTACTAAACATGCACAGTAGACTATGCTTTACCTGGACAAGTACATGTATTCATAAAGTCCCAAATATACATGTACACAAGTCCCAAAATTTTGGGCTAGAAGAAAAACTAGGAATGCCTTCCCACATTTTAGCTCAATTTCCAAGTAAATATGACACTCATACAGGAAGTGAAAGACACAGGATTTAAGATCTCCCTTGTCCAGAGGGGATTTGAACCTGCCTCTCTCAGAACAGTACTCAGACCTCTGTGGGGGAAGCCCCCCACTGGAGCCAACTGCTTCCCTTGCTTCCTACTGTGCAAGTCCCAGCACTATGCCAGGAGTGGAGAGAGCCCTGTCCCCTGCTTCCCCACAGAATCCAGCACTGGGCTTCCCCACTGCAAGTACAGAGTTGCAGACATGGCATGGAGCCTCAATAGAGACAGCCAGCACTGCACTGGGGGTGAGGAGTACATCCCCACGCAGCCTGCCCAGTTGCTTCTACTGCCACGGCTCCACACCACGCTTGCAGCTCTGCACTTGCAGTGGGGAATCTCCATGCTGAACTCTGCGGGGAAGCAGGGGGCAGAGCTCCCTCCACTACCAATACAGTGCCAGGACTGAGGAGCAGGGGAAGCAGCTGGCTCCGGTGTGAAGTTTCCCCGCTGTGAGGGCTGGAGCTGTAGGCTCAGGGAGCAGAGCCACAGGGATAAGGCAGGTTCTACTCCCATCTGCAGTGCAGTGCTGGCTGGAGCCATACCTGCGGCGGGCACAAGCACCCTGACCTCCCACCTCCTGCTGCTGCCCCCAACTCTGGGGCCGACCAGCATCACATGGAGCCCCCCCCCCCCAGCCCTGCAGGGGCAGGGAGGGAAGGGGAAGAAGAGGAAGAGTCCCCATACAGCACCTCATCAAGTCCCCTTCCCCACCCTGGGAAAAGGAGTGGGGAAAGTTCCCCCGTCCCCCAGCATAGAACGAAGTCCCCCTCCTTGCCCCATGGGACAATCAAGCCAGCAAGTCCCCTGTGGGACAACCAACACAGCATGGGCAGGGAGAAGAGTTAATTCCTTCCTCCATCTCTTCACTGCAGCCAGGGTCTGCCAGCTCCAGGGGCCACCGCTGCAACCTCTTCCCCTCTGCTTCCTGCATACAGGCTTACCCAGGCTGGAGTGGGAGAAGAGAAGAAGGAGGGAAGAATTAAGCCCCTCCCTGCCCACTTTGCCTTCATGGTACCATGCCAGTTGGTTTCTCTTCTAGGGCAGGTTCCTGCTCTGTCTAGAGAGCAGAGGGGCAGAATTAGCTTAAACCAGAAGGGATCTGGGACAGACATTGCATAAACCGATTTAAGCCAAATCAGTTGAGGATGATACTACATTCAACCACGTTTATCTCAAACCAGTTTCAGCCATTTTCAAACTGATTTATATGCACTAAATGCATGTTCTGTTACAGGTTAGGTTATGTTTCTGACCACTTAAACCAGTTTATGTGCAATATCTGTCCCTAGCCTAAATCTCCCACTTCCTGAACAAATTCTCTAACCATTTGGCTCTTGGGTTAACCCTCCCACCCCATTTTGGGCTCTGAACTGGTACAATGTTGTGGTTTGTACTCACCTAACCACCTGCTCAATCAGTGTGCAGCCCACTCTTAGTGCTCTCTCTCCTTTCAGGAGACAGAACTCAGAAGCGAATGTCTTCTGGGATGTAAACATACCTAATTTAAATCTTCCTGAATAGGCCTGGCCACAAATGTACATTAAATGCAACTGATTTCATTGCATTTAGGAAGGTATAATTGAAGAAATTTCCTCTATCACACATGCACATCCTTAAAAACTATTCAACTAATAGTCTGTTCTTGTCCAAGCACTATACAAATTGTGAGATGCGAGCAACATTTTTCATTACCATTTTGGCACATCTGCAATGACAGCACATTCATTTATTCTATAAATATTCCAAAGTAATAAAATTCAGCTGTGGTAAAAGCGCTGCTTCATATTACTTTTGCTTTACTTGTTGCAAGATGATTCATGTAAATTAAGTCCGATCTCAAGGGAACAAAGTATTCTATGTTAACAGGAAAAGTATGGTACCGGCTTGCACCTCCTATTTTTTCTACGTCTACTGGCTTCCTTTAGTAGAGGTAGCTTGGCATCCCAGAATATCCCATCTGTCTTGCAATTGCTGATTTTTATGTTGGGAAGAGAGGAAACAGTGAAAAGGTGTTGGATTTTTAAAGAAATCTATAAAATGTTACCTGTTAAAAGTACCATGTTTTCAAAACTGCACACTTTCAACTTCTACCTTCTGAAGATATTTGCCATGTTACTAGTAAGTTTTTCCACCTTTAGTCACATTTTCTGAATACACAGAGAGAACTCCCAATGGAGCAGTTTCTGGCAAGGTTTGCACACTTTCCTGCTGAAATGGCCCTGAGGTCTTCCATGATAGAGAAAGAAAGGGGAAAAATAGCGATCCTTTTTATAGCTGAGCAGGCAATCATTTGAGGTTGCTATATGAAACTTCTACAAGAGCAAGGTTGATGAGCTCTACGCTATGGTTGGCAATTCCATGATGTTCATAAATGTTGCTTCTCTCACATAATACTATCTTCACTCTGAAAATAGATAATTTTGTGATTATAATAGCATCATTCAGTAGTGCTGACTTAGTGTTGATGAGTACAGTTAGAGCCAGGTCAGCATTCCAATAGAAACCCCAATGTGCAGGGTAACTGAGCCAGAACATTTTTATTTAATGTTCTTCTTTTTGGAAACTGAAACTTGCTGATGCTAGAGACAGTATAAATCAGAAACTTTTACTTATTGTGGCTAATAGTAACAAAACATTCCCAAGTGGTTTAAAAGGGACACTGTCAAATTTAAGTTTCCAGACCTACACTGCTCTGCCCCAGTTACACAGATTCCTTTGTGCAACTAGGTGCCTACACGTGACTCACAAGATAAACCCAGAGATTTCCAAAAAGAATCCATATTGTCAAAAGCATTCTGATCTGTTGTGATCTTGCTTAGTTTTTTGTGTAACACCTACCAACACACATTTGGTTGTTGCATATTGTATTTTTATGTGGGCAAGATGGCCCCTGTTGATTTGGCCATGTGCTTAGCACGTGGAAAGCTGGGACTGATTTCTGGGCAAAGAATGTAAAACCCTCTGGCCTCACTGGGCAGAGGACACAGAGGATTCTTTAGGCAGGTTGGTTGGGATGAAGACTGCAGTGTGGTGCTCCCCATGAATGATGCGTGCCTCCTGAGGCTGGGGGTGGTGGCAGTGAGCAGGGACCATCTGCAGGTGGCCATGGTGACATCGGTGGTGAGGACAGGCTGAGCGGGAACTGCCCACAGGTGGCCGCGGCAATGTCAGTGGTGAAGGGGAGGGTGGCAAGCAGCAGGTGGCAAGTGGAGACTGCGCACAGTTGCCGGCGGTGAACAGGGACTGCCCGCAGCCACATCAACGGCAAGGAGGGGGGCAGTGACTGCCTGCAGAAGCCAATGGCGGCTTCAGCAATGGCCAGTCTCAGGAGGGGAAACGTGCCCCCCTGTGCATCACCTACGGTGCTCCCTGACTGCACAAGGCCAGGGTGATGTAATGCAAAGGGATATAAGATGAGTTAGGCTGGTTTGGGTGGGGGAAAAGCTGCTAGCAGCTACTGAAGAGTGATGTCTCCTGCAAGGGAGGAGGAGTTACAGATAGCAAAAAGGGAAGCTCAGGTAAAGGAGAGAGAAAGGGAGAATTGTCCCAGTGTCTGTGAACTCCTCTTTCCCCCTTTTCTGCCCCATTTTTTTTTCTTTTGAGGGTTTAAGGGATTAATTTTGGGGGGAAAGAGTATTGGTTCTTGGGTTTGCTGGCCAGGAGTTAGGCCTAGCTGTTTAAACAGAGTTGAAACATGGGAGTTTCTAATCCTGCCAGTTTTGGGCTGGGATTGAGGTTTGCAACTTTATGCTCCCTATGGACCTGACCCAAACTACCTGTAGCACAGGTCTAGAAGGTAGGCCTGGTCTTTCCTCTTGTTTCTTTTGATAGTCTCTGCTCTAGTCAAGCTGTGTGGCTGGGCCGGCTGTAGCCATTAACTACCCGGGCTCCGTCTGGAGTTTTTTTTCCTGCAGTTTGTTTCAGCAGGCCATCTAAACCAGCCCAGAAATTTTGGGGCGCTTGCATGCTGTCTGGAGCTGCAGTCACTCCCCACACACACAGACCACCTCTCCGTGGGAGCAAAGATTGGCATGCTACCATTCCTCCAAGAGAAACAAGGGGTTCCCCTTACTCCACAGAAGGACCCATGATCTCTAGCAGATTCCCCAGACTCAGCGCAACCTATAGACTGTCATGTAGTTAGCAGTGTTTTATATTGCATTTTGGTATTTCCCTCTGTTTTCTGTAATAAATCTGTCTTTTGTGTGTACAGTACTTGCAAGGATGGGGGTTTTGTTTATGCAGGACACCCTAGTAATTAATTTAGTGTTCCAAGATTTCTGGGTGGGGGCTTGAGCCACGGGTATAATTTGTGAGGTACCCCAAAGTGTGAACCCAGCCCTTGTGCTGCTGACCAGTGCCTGGAAGAAAGGTTACATTTGTAATGGAAAAATTGCTATTCCCACAGTAAAAAACACAAGTAAAAGCTAAAAGCTGCCACTTTCTGAGAGGTGCCAGAAGCCTAAAAAGATTAAAAACCACTGTCCTACAGGCTGAGGTACATATGGGATATAATCATATAGTTTCTTAGATTTAGGGTCAGAAGGGACCTAGTAGATCTTCTAGCCCGACCCCCCGCCAGGGCGGGAGAACAACAAAACCCCAAAACAAGAAACGGGACTCAAATGAGTCCAGCCAGGTAGGCATCCAGCCTCTTCTTAAAGACCCCCAGGGTAGGGGCCAGCACCACTTCCCTTGGAAGTTGGTTCCAGCTCCTAGCCGCCCTAACTGTGAAGTAGTTTTTGCGGATGTCCAATCTATACCTCCTCTCCATCAACTTGTGCCCATTACTCCTTGTTATGCCAGCGGGCGCTAGGGGAAACAGCGTCTCCCCCAAACCCTTCTGGTCCCCCCTAGTGAGTTTATAGACAGTCACCAGGTCCCCCCTCAGCCTTCTCTTGTGGAGGCTGAATAGGTTCAGGTCCCGCAGTCTCTCACTGTAGGGTCTGCCCTGTTGTCCCCGGATCATGCGGGTGGCCCTCCTCTGGACCCTATAGTTGAGATAATTGATTTAATTCTTGTGAATCTACCAAAACTAATTTTGATGAAGTAAAAGTGTGCCTCAAAAAATTCAGAATTTCCGTTATGTGTTTTAAATTGTGGTGGTGCTTACAGATATGGACCAGAGCCAAAAAAAGTTAGGGGATAAAATAAATAATATATTTCCAAGGATCACAAATTGAATTTGGGTAGTTGCTAGATTATTAATTCTCTCCTGAGAAGTATTTATTACATAAAATATTTATTATGTAAAATATTAAATAATATTTTACACTTGAGATGAAAGGGAAAATCAATTCAAGCCAGCTTTGCAATTTCCTGAAGTCCTACAGTTAAAAAATGAATATAGAGTACTTGAAGATCTCAGATGCACTATCCTTGAAAGGACAATGTGAAGGAACAAATATGTTAACATGTAAAGATTTATAATAACACCAGTACCAGCTTGAGAATTGAATTGTCCTCCAATTTAAACTGGTGCCTTCCAATTTATTTGATTTTCATCTTTGAGAAAGCAGTTCAATGATATGGGCATCTTCTATCATTCTGGTGGAACTGAAATAATTCGCTAACCATCATTTTAGACAGAGATGACAGCTAGGAACTCTACAGCTCTGTAGAAATATTCACTTGATCTGAGCCAAAAGGCCAAGAAGCAATTAGTTACAGTCCTAGGAGCACCAAACCTACATTATTGCTACATTCCAATTACACAAGGGGTGGGGGGAAGTGTCCCCCATGAAACCTTAATTAAAAGTGTTTTGAAGGGAAAACAGAAAATTAGAAGAAATAGAATAGTGACCTTGACTACTGCTGCTGCTGCTGCCTTTAACCTTATTAAGAATGCACATCTGTTGAAAGTAATGATCCTTCTTAAAGTCACATATGGTACTTTCTAGTGCCATGCCCAATTATGAATTAGCTATATGCTCAGTAAATCAACTTTTAAGATGAAATAATACATCTTCCATTTAAATGTCAGGCATTAAATGTTGATGTCTGTTAGGCATTTCTGAGACAAAGAAAAGAAGAATGGAATGCCTTGACCCTAATGTAGATGTAAGAATGCTACAAATCGTTCTAATTAGCAAGAAATTTATGAAGTGTTCAAGATTTCACTATGAAGTCCTTTTTGCCATATATAGAGTATTTTTAACATAGATACAGTATTTTTTAACACACACGGGTATATGTGTGTGTACATGTGTATGTTATAATACTGCACTGATGTCCACTTTCTGTCATTTCCTTCAAATCTAAAATATATTATGAACACCGCATCATTTATACATGAAATGGGTAAGTCTACACAGCAGCGCTGTCTAGAAATACTTGTAATAGCTCTAAATAATCTATGTATCTGATTCAGTTCGTTTATAAGGTGCACCTCTACCCTGCATTCTTCTGAAATAATCTAGCTCAGGTACTGAGCTGTGATTTAGCTGTGTGAACCCAGCACTTCCCTCAGGCTAATCTATCCTACTTCACTGAAACACTCATTAGCAGGGTTGGAACACTGCATTAACACACCCATGCTGCTTCCAGTACCTAAGCTAGCTTGTTCAGAGCTAGCTCAACTATCTCTACCCAGCACTGCACTGTGTGTAAGCATTTCCAGCAGTAACAGTAAAGGACTGACAGTAGATGACTGATGTTTTGATGATTAGCATTACAATTCACAATATGCACAATATGAAATGTTCAATACTGGCAAGATCACTAAAGTCTTTGCCAAAGAAAAAGAACTAATACTCTGAAAGTGTGAATATTTCACTAAAATAAACTGAATAATGAGAAGCTTATTGGCACTCTACTGATCACATGATATTAAAAGTGGTGTCTGCATCATCGAAAACATCATGGGAAGGAGGGGCTGACCTTTTCAAGTACTTCCTGATGTCCTGGTTTGCCTGCAGCATTGCTTTCCCTGTTTCACCATAGGAGGAGGTGGGAGTAGGTTATGAAGCTTCTGTTAAAAAAATTAGAAATCTTTTAAAATGAGTTCACTAACTTCAAGTTTTCCAAATATATATCAGATGGAAACTATACCGAAGGCCCTGAAGGAAGTGCAGTACTAAATGGTTATGTAACTGAATTGTGCAGATGGAGAACTATAGAGCTGAGACGGAGTGCTGAAGGGATGCCAGTGAATGAAAGTCTGAAACACCTAGTGGATGCCACAATGCAGTCTGCTGCTGAGTGCACCGTTTCCTAGAGCTTCAACCTTTTGGACACAACTGAGTTTACAGGTTTTCAAGGGATGTGAAAGCAAAGAGATGTAGAACCTTTGTAGAGGTTCCAGAAGCAATCATTAGGTTAGCTAGCAAAAGAGATACACAGATCTAAACAAAATTAAGACCTATGCATATTTCCTTGCCTCAATTACATTATCAGCACTCTTGAAAGTTATTTGGGCCTCCAAAGAATCCAAATCTTCCTTCCCTCCTGACCTGACATAGGATTTTTCTTTGCAGTTGATTTTTCCTCTGTCCTTTCCTCTACACAGCTAGCTTCCTTCTATGGTCTCCCTAGAAATGCCTGGTGGGAGATACTTTGAAAACCTACGTTACTCTTTGTCAACTAATTTCCTGATTAGCCTCATCAGATGATCAAAGTCCCCCACCAAAAGGAAGTAATCTCTTCCTTTTGTTAACCCTCAGATATATCCTGAAAACCAAGAAAGGTTTGAAGAGCCAATCCAACCAAAATTAAATACTCATAAACATAAATACAGAAAAAATGTAATAGCAAATCTAAAAAATAAATACAGACAAGATAAATAACTAAACAGTAAAGATAAGGCATATAAAAAACAATGGATTAAACACTTAAGTGCACATTTATCTAAATGTATAACAATCTTACTGAGATTTGCAGGCAAACTGTTCTTAAAATTTCTAGGTCTTAAAGTCTTAAAAAACACCTGCAACAGGTGCCAGCCTACTAGGGAAAGGACTTTTCACCTATGTTTCTAATTAAGTTTTTAAAAAGTTTTTATCTTAGTTCATCTGCAGATGAGCTATTCAGCAAGAACTGTAGTTCAAAGCTGAAGAACAAAGATTCATAGATGAGGCCACATTTTTGTACTTTTTGGCTTGGCTAAAATATGAAAAAAGCTTACTAAATAAAGTAAAAAAATACATACATAGGTGTTACTCTAAAATATGTGTGTATTCTTATTCTCTCTCTAAGCTATAACTTACCTAATAAACCTTGTCTAACCACTAAACATATTTCAAAGGACTTATAGCAAGAAGTTTAGCCTAGTGTTTTTCTATTCCATTTTCCTTGAATTTTCTAAAATGGCTCACAACTTGTGACATCCTCTGGCCAGATCAGTTCCTTTGCCTCTTCTCTTACCCAAAGTTTGGCCAAGTGAATGCAAGCAAATGTTACACCATATTAAGTACTTTAAGGCCTAGCATAGTCTACACTTGATTACATCCCCTCCTGAAATTCAGACTTAGAAAAAATTGTTGTCTTACCTGATACCCTACTCTGTCCAAGGAGGCTTCCATGAGTTGGAAGACCATTAAATCCTCTGTTGCTAAACCTAGATCATTATTCCTTAAAATTTGTGTGTGTGTTAGGCCACTGGGGGGTGGTCAACAGAGAATCCCCACATTCAAAATGGGCTTTGCAGTCTTATACTGGTATATCAAGAGTCCCATATATTGAATATTACTCATGAACAGCACAAGTATATTCTACAGATTGTACATGCACAGTATATTCTACACACACAGCTGGATGGAACTTTCTAAATCAGGCTTAAGAGGATGGGAGAAGGAGCCAAATCCCATCTGCAGGAGCTCTACCTCTAACTCTTTAGCTTTAAGCCACCCCAGGCATCTCCACTATTTTGTCTTGAAGAGATCTTAAGGACACTGGGCTGCCAGATATTAAAATACTACTTACATAGTAGTAGTATGTAGTAGGACATACTAATGTCCTATTCATTTCTCATATATACTTTTAGTTCTTTTAAAATTTATTTGTCTGAATGATTCTGGCTAAAATGATCCATTTTTTATTTTAAAATGTCAAAGAACAACATTCCACTTAAGTGCAGTTTAGACAAGCAAATGGATTAAAACAGGAATAATCCTACTAGATAGGACCAGCGAGATCCTGAGATCCCTTTTAGTGCTACTTTTCTAGTATTTCACCCTAAGGTCAAAACAGACTATAGATTAGAAGAGGTTTTCTATATGATTAAGATTATTCTGGTAGTGTTCGCATACAGGGCAATATGTATACAATTTTGAAGGATATCTGATCTAGCAATGAACATATACTTTCTAGAGAAATCTCCCCTTCCTCCTCCCTCAGAAAAAAAAAAGTCAAGCTTACTGATAACAGGAAGCTTCCTATAAAATTGCTTCATGAAACAGGGATAAAATACTGGTTGAAAAGACACAGAGAAACCAGTGTTATCCTTAAACATTGAGATGTCACTGTTTACTGGCCATAAAATAAATCACCCATTTCAATTACTGGCAGACTGAACCTTGCTACTATATACATGTATTCTTTAAATTCAAATTCATGACCCTGGCATAAGGCCCAAGAAATAGGACCTTGTGGAAGTGATTACTGTGGAACTTGATAAATGGAATCCTCCTGTTCGGCTATACATAACACATGAGAAAGAAAACATTCTTCTGAACTCTTTCTTATGCCATTCTTATGAACTGGCAGAGTGAAATGACCCAGTTGTGATGTCCTGTTGTACAAGAATATTCACTAGTTAAACAAAAACAAAACTCAAAGGTAACAGGACATCCACCATAAAGATTAGAGTGTGAAAAGACTGACAACATGACAGCACTCTGGTTGAACTTAATGAAGTCTTGCAACAAACACAACCTAGGCCAGTTTTAACAGTGTTGACCCATGCTGCAGGACTTCAGAAATTCCGGTTATAGTAATTTTATATAGAACAGTATCTCAGAACACTTTTACTCCTTTTCCTCCTCTAAAAATGGAAGATAATATTTCAAGTCTATCTAACACACATCTTTAGAAACATTTAGTATTTATTGCAAATTCTTTAAGTAACTAAAACAAATTCATGCTGGCAACTGAGAAGGCACCGTTCTGAGTAAAACCTGGGTTCTACATGCCTAAAGGACCCCCCTCCTCCCTCAAGCTCTACCACCATCCCTATATCAGCTAAGAACAACCTCCTGCAAGTATAATCTATGCACCAAATTCTCTTGACCAAAACAAGAGCAAAGTTGTTTTCAGATGTTGCTGCTCATCTCAGGAACTCCCTCTCCCTTGAGGCCCACCAAAGCCCAAGCCTGGCCATCTGTTGGAAGTGACATACAACTATTTCCTTTGAGTGGGCTTTTAGCAGGTAAGCTTAAGTTTTAGGAAGACAAGGTTCTTTGGGTATATCTGATATCTTTTATTAGACCAACTCAAACAGTTGGAAAAAATTCTTCTTTGCAAGCTTTTAGGCACAAACACCCTCCTTCAGGCTCAGGAAGCATCTGCAGTTGGTCTCTACTCTTCCTGGATGCAACGAATAGTAAAGAAGCCAGAGGCTGGTATGCATGCAAGAAAGCCAGTCACTGAGCATGTAAACAGGCTTAAATTTTAGGCATTCTTTTGGACTGAGAACAGGTGTTCACTTCACCCACCTGTGCTAGGTTGAGGTGGCTAACTGGAAACCACCTAGACCTAGACTGGGAGCAGTGTATGCAGCAGTTCCCTGGTAGCAGGAGCTGCGTATGTAGTCATTCACTGCTTTTAGAAGCTACATGAGAAGCTAGATAAGTAACCCTGTGGAGGGGGGTGGGGAAGGGAGGGCAGGCAGACAGGATCACAGGAGTAGTCCACAGGTGGTTGGCAGGACCAGGATGGGTAGGAGGCTGGCAGCTCTCCAGAGGAGAGGTCGGGGGACTAAAAATAGCTCAGGGAGGGCCAGGGGGTATAATTAACATAGTTCTGGGGCCTAGCTGAGCAGCTGGACTTTCCCAGTCCCAGGGCCACACTGCAAATGTATACAGGCATTCAGGAGATTGAGTGAACCCTTTCCTAGATCCGGTTAACCCTTTCTGATTTAAGTTAATTCACCTCCTGGGCTAGGGACGGACATTCAAAAAGCCTGAACCTGAATTGATTCAACCTTTGCAGGTTAGTCTAACCTAGCTAGGCTGAACTGGTTTGCAGTTCCACAGACATTCCCTCCGGACTGAAGAAATGCTGGCACATGCCTGCAATGGCTCAGGCTAAAAGCCAGGGGGCAGGGGTGCTAGAGCAGCCCTCCCTTTCCTTCCACACAACTGAGCTGAGCTGAGGGGGAGTGTAGCTAGGCAAGATGCTCTGATTAGAGAGGGGCTCCCTCCCCTACCCTCACTGCTTCTGACCAGGGAGGGAGCCAACAGGGAGTTGATAACAGAACATTTAGCACCCCATCAAGAAAACATAAGCCTCTCATTAGTTCAAGCTCTTCTTAAACAACTTATTCCAAGGAACGAATGGAGAGACATTACCAGCTGACCTGTTGATTAGCTCCAAAAAGCCCTAAGCAGGCACTGTGCTGTCCACCTTACACAGGCACATCTCAGCATTAGCTAGCATAACACATGCAGGCTACATTCTGTGCTGTGGGAGCAGGGAGTGGTTGGGGTGGCGAGTGGCAAGGGGAAGCCAAGCAAACACTGCTGTGCTTGTAGTCTCTGCTGGAGCACCAGCTGAAAAGCAGAGGGATGGGGCCAGCCTTGCTCCGGAGCAGAGAGCCCCGCCCAGGGCTGCAAAGCATCTGGGATGTCAGGGGACTCTGGTTTATATTAAACCAGGAAGGGATCTGAGACAGACATTGCATAAACTGGTTTGATCCAAATCAGTTAAGTCTGATACTGCATTCAACCTCATTTATCTCAAACCAGTTTCAGCCACTTTGAAACTAATTTATGTGCATTGAACATCTGTTCTGCTACAGGTTTAAACCAGTTTCTGATCACTTAAACCAGTTTATGTGTAATGTCTGTCCCTAGCCCTGAAGTGCACTAACATAGATTGGGGCATACCATTTTTTTTGGTCAAGTTAAACCTCCTGAACACCTGCACGATTGGTCATTTAGATTGACCTAACTTTGGCTAGGTTGATCTAAATGTAATATGTGTACATACCCTGGGGAAACTGTTTTATTATTTTCTCTTTTTTTATTTCTTTGTTACTGTATGCCACCCTGAGATTTTGGGGGTGGGTGGCATAAAAATCAAACAAATAAATAATGTAGCCTCTTGATGGCAAGCAGGACACAGAATAGCAGTCCCAGAGAAGTCCACACTATCACAGCAGAATTGGAGGGAAGGAAAGAGTCTTTAGAACTTGGCTCCCCTCTACCCTACCTGATGCTAAAAATCCTAGTTACACCCATGGTTCTGAGAAGACACAATGACACAGTAATAAATAAATTAAAAGACAAGCATCAGACTCTGCTTCTCAATGATAGGATACCACTATTTTGACAAAGACTCCATATAATAATTCTCCTTAGCCTGCAGTAAGTCCCACAGGGAATACGTGCTTACAAAGCAAAGGTAGCAGAATATGGATAATTTATTCATTTTTTTTCCACTTTAACAAAAATACTTTTGTCCAGTCATAACTTAGAAAAAAGACGTGCCTCCACTTGGTAAAGCTAGAATTCATTAACTTTGGCTAGAAACTTATATATTTTATTACCATAAAATACATTGGATCAGATCTTTAGCTAGTGTAAATCAGCATGCCTCCTTGGTCCAGTGAGTATGCCGATGGTGCAACAGGGTGTTTAACGTGTATCGTCATTTGAAGCACAAAGGTTAAAAGACTTTGAAGGGATGTGAGAATTTCTTCCAAATGTTTGCCACAATTTTAATTACAAAAGAAAAAGCATGGCTCTTCAGGGGTGTTGGTTGTAGCTGTGTTGGTGTAAGGACATATGCAAACAAGGTTCTTTGGGTAATTTCAATATCTTTTATCAGGAGCACTCTGGAACGCCCTGGAAACACTCTCTACCAGAAACATTTCAGTAGTGGTGTGAATTCTATTAAGGTACAGATATTATTTAACAAAGGGATCCCAAGAACCCAACATCCATTTGTGCATCAATGCTGCTTCCTTTAGCTTAATGATAAAAGGCATGTTAATGTGAAGCTGAAGATCAAGCATTTGATTTCTTTATTATTCTGTTTTGTTGTCTTCTGTGGTCCAACATAGAAATGTAATGTTGCCTCTAGGCATAGTTTACTGATCTGCATATCAATGTCTAATGCATCTCACAGCCCTGCAGATGGAAAAGCCATGTATATGTCCTAACTTAAAAAGAAGGGGGTGAATTTAACAACTTCAAAGTGTTCTCTTTAGTTATGATCCCCAAAACTGGTATTTCCTCCAAATAATTTCTCTGTCTTAGTAGAGAAGTTTAAATTCTCAACCACAATAGGCTAATGGTGTAGAGATCAATGTCTGGCACATAGGCAATGCATATGGGGGACACAGGGGGGCATGTGCCTCCCTGAGACTGGCTGCCACTGAAGCCATTGCTGGCTTCTGCAGGTGGTCACCACCACCTCCCCACCACCACCACCAACATGGCCACTGGTGGCTTTGGGCAATCCCCACTCGCTGCCCGCCACTTGCCACCCCCACCTTTCACCACCAGCACCACCAGTAGCGGCTGCGGATGGTCCCTGCTTGCTGTCATGGTCCCCCCCCCAGTCACTGGAGGCAGCAGTTGCTCATAGTCTGGCATATGTTATGCAAGTTCTGAGCATATGACTAGGACTCTTAAGAACAGATGAAGTTTTCTAGGAACAAAGTCCCTCTACTTGCAAATGTGCCATAATTCTGTCCTTACTAAAGTTCTTCAGCAAGGTACAACCACAGACATATTAAAGTGACCCTGAAAAGTTAGTTTTCTCACTAATGATTGTATTTGATCTTACACAGATAAGAAATATGAAAAAGAGAAAGTTGCCAAAATTATTCATTATTTTAAGAATTCTTTTTACAGAATGTTAAACTTTTCCACACAGGCAGAAAACACAGGCAACAAAAAAAATCTAAGTCTTCCACACAAAATCTAATATACCAATTGCAACTTTACTAAGCAAAAACTATACTGTTTTTCATGGCTGAACGGCAAGGTCAAAACAACTCAGCTGTGGCATTAGACACTTATGGGTGAACAAGTGACAAATGGGAAATCCTAAATGCTAACACTTCCAAACTAAACTGATAAAGGCATTAGTGGTCTCAGACCCAAGAAACATGCATAATTACACTTTTACATTTTCACAGTTCCTTTCTGCTCTCAATTACATAATGGCTGATGCCTTGCAAATGACTGACTTCTTAGTGGATTCTGACATGATCTAAGAGGTCATTAAATAGATTTTAGGTTGAAGCAAAAACACCATAGTTTTTACATGTAGCCCAGGTAGTACCTGGGTAAATACACCCCTCTCAAACTGAAGAGAGACTTAGCAACGCCAATGTGCTGTGGGAGGAAACTGCAGGCTGAACCAGTTTCCCTCTGTTCCCAAAAGAGCCAGGCCAGGGACTTGCCAGGGACTTGCTGAAACTTAACTATGTACAGATTTTTTATTATTACATTAAAAGATAAATATATACAGTTATATAAACATTGGTAAATATATTTACATATGCTATTAGCCTCTAAACCTTGTTCTAGATATATAGAGATATCTATCTATAAAGAAATGCTCCATGCCGCACCTCCACCACCAAGTTCTCTGGTCACTTGCCAGGGACTGTGGATATGAACTGCCTCAGGCAGCTCCCAAGGTCCCTCTCTGTACACCAGCCGTACACTGACTGCCTGGTTGCTTGCCAGGGGCTGCAGGCTGCTTTCTGCAGCTCCCCGGGGTCTGGTTCTGTGCACCACTTGTGCACTGACTGGGCTGGAGACCCGAGCTGTCTTGTGCAGCTCCCAGGTCCTCACCCCATGCACCAAGGAGTGCACCAATGCTGCGCTCCTGAGGAGTGGGCCTAGGGGTGCAGCTGCTTGCTGCTCCCGTCCAATGAGAAGGGCCTTCAGGCCCTTCAGGGCACTGGCTCCACCCCGCTGGCCAGTTCTCACCAGCTCTCCTCTCACCGCCACATATATGTTTATAGAACTCTCACACAAGGCACTAAGTACTAGGCTTGGCTGGCCTCCTTCAATCAAAAAAGTTTTCATTTTTAACACATTCAATTACACTGCGTTTCAATTAAAAAAGAAAAGGTTTGTTTTGAAATGTCTTTTAATACAAAATATCCTGAAAAATATCAATAGCTACATAACAAATTGTTCAAGTTATATAATATAGCAAGCCATAAAAAAAACTCAGTTTTCTTTCAGACATTTCAAATTTATTTAAAAACTGTTTTTAAGACAAGAAGTTGAATACCTCCAACAGGTCCATTAAGAAAGTGACTCCAGATGAAAAAATTACTGGAATAAGATATAACTTCATATTTAAGGATGCTAATCTACTATAGCATATGAAACAGTATGAACCTCATTATAAAATGGTTTGGTTGCCTTAGATGTGCATTTCCATATCTCAACCAACTTTAATTTTAAAAAAAATGTGAATACAAATTTCCTGTGATTATATAATACTTGGTTTCAGATTAATTTTATTATTATTATTTTACTCTTCAACTACTGATATGTACTCAACCTTAAGTCTTGTTTCATATAATTTTTAACTGGAAGTATACAATGCAGATTAAACTGTCTAGTCACTTCTGGTAGCCAAGAAAATCAAACATTTTCAAGAATTCAAAGGCTAATATGGAATTTTGGTAACTGGTTACAGAGGCTACATTTGAGACTTCCCTGCCTGTGGTAGAAAATCCATCAGCAAAAGAGAAAAGAAAGTGGGTAAATCTGTGGTTTGGGAAATCATGGAACTAGAGATAAGGCCAATAAATAGCATCTAATTCACTTTCCTAATTATGCAACCTTACACTGCCCATGTACCTTAAGACATTTAAGTCACTTCTGCCCAGATCCTGTAATCGATTTGGCATGGGTGGGCTGCTCTATGAAAGTAGATACCTATTTTGCTCATTGGAGTCCTGCTCTGATACAGCAGTTAACCTGTGCAAGCTGTAAATAGTCATAGAATTTTGTCCCAAGAGCCTACATACGTACAAGTTCACTATCCTGCTTCAAGTCCCTCTGAAGTACACAAGATAAAGTGTGCTAAACTTTTTTTTCCTGGGACATGTCTACGGGCCTCTGAATTTTTAGCAGATCATTTGCAGGACAAGCAGGTCAGGCTGTATGCTCTTCGCTGGCCCACCTATTGGCTGAAGAGCAGCAATGCAGCTTGGAAGGACAACGTAAATAATGGTGCCACAATGGTTGAGCTGGGTCAAACCATAGGACAGTCAGGCCTATGTCAAATGAGAGGTCTGTTTACAGCCACAGGCCCCAGATAGGTATGATATTTTTAGCACTGCACATGCCTCTGTAGTGCTACAGAAGTTGAGGGGATAGATATGCACATCGCACCTAGTACTATGAAAATAGCCCCAGTGCTACAGAAATGTTCCTGTTTGAAACTTCTCTGCAGCACTATGTTTTGTGGCACCACATTTAATGTATGCCCAGTTATATGTCCTGCTTCAGGAAGCCTCTTTCCCAGTGTCCCCCAGCCCTTGATGGATGGCTCCCAGACAGCCCAAACGGAGCAGAGCTTTTCCTCTCAGGCAGTGTGAGTGTTTAAATATGCTACATTATACTGAGCCAATAGTGAAAAACAAATGTTCTTAATCTTGATGTGTTAGGTTCATGTCCCATCTCCATGGGAGATTAAAAGGCAATCTATAGACATGCAAAGTAACTCTCAGACTTCAGTTTAAGAATGCTCCTGGTACACTCAGCAGCCATTAAAGAAAAAAAAAATCACATAAATATCTGGGGGTCTGAGGAGGAATTGCCTGTTTTCAGAGTTACTAAGTACCAGGAGTTCCTATTGATCTCAGTCAGAATACAAGTCTGACAGCATTTTGGAAAATCAGCTTTTGTTTGGGTACCTAACTGTTGTTTGGAAAACAATTTTAGGTGACCAAAACTGAAAAAAATTAGAGACTACTCATATTATAGTACCTGTGGGGGAGGAAGGGAGCAGTAGGTCCCCGGAACCCCACCACCCGGAAATAACCAATCCAGGTTATGCCCCACGGCACAAATTGCCAGGGCGGGAACACTCACGCTCCACAGGTGCGACCGGGGAAGAAGCCTCGAGGCAGTTCCGGTCCCTATTAAAGGGACGCCGGAGGCAGCTGGGGAGAGGAACCCGGAAGGCAGCGGCGGCGAAGAGGCAGCCGTCGGGAGCACCCCAGTGTGGGGAAAGGCGGCCGGCCGGCGCGGGAGGACCTTCTGGGGTCGGGCCAAACCCCATCGGGACCCGGGAGCGGAGGAGCAGCGGCCTCACCACGGATACTGACGGCACAGAGCCGCGGAGAACGGCTCGGCTCAGGGACAGCCGGCGAGCCGTATTCTTTTGAGTAGAGGGGCACTCGCAGCAAGGGAAGCAAGGCAGCCGTGTCAGAGAGGGACTCAGGGACTTTGCAAGCCCGGGAACAGATCTGGCGTGGTGAGTACAGCCGGAACTGGGGGGGTATCCCCACGTCGGACAGGGAAGGACCGGAGAAGCCGGTAAAAGGGATGGGTAACCTTCGGGCTCCGGGAATCCCTAGCTGGAAGCATTCAGTTGTTTGTTTCCCTTTGATTTCTGTACCTCGGACATGCCCTTGGCGACAAGAGGGAAGCAGGCAGCCGAGAGATTTTGGAGGTACGGGCGAGGGTGTAGGGGCGGCGGAGCCCTCAACAGCGTGGGACTCCTGAGGGATCGGAGTCTCATTTGTGGACTGGTACGCCCCAGATTTTATATCACTGAACCAGGAGATCATCAAAGTCGTGGTAGGCGGTTCGGAGGAAACCAGCTCACAAACGAGCCTAGTGAGGAGGAACACCCCAGGGACGGTCTCTTACCAAGAGGGGCGGAGGCTTCGGCCCGGAGAAAAGTGACTGGCACAGCACTACTCTTGGACAGTACCCAAGAGAAATAAATTGAATAAAGTGAGAAAGCAGGATGGAAACGATACCAAATCTTGACTTGTAGAAAAATAAAATCATGTACATGTAAAAAGTGGTAAATATGAGGAATCTTCCCTATGCATACCTGACAAACTGAATTTATCATAGTAGCATTTGTCAAAAAAGAAAAGAAAAGCAGCAATAAACATCAACTAAAGGGGAACCAATGTGATTTACAGAAGTAGTCAGTTTTAGCTTCTCTCAGCTACATCAAAAACTACAGGGAGAGAAAAATTCTGTGGGCTTCAGTCTGCTTTAAGGAAAAAAAAGCCAAATTGATTGAGCAAGGGGAGCACCACCTGAACAACAGCCATATTGAACATTATGAAACAAAAGGGAGTCCCCAGGTACTCGGCAAGCTTCATGTTTTACTAAACACTATCTGAAATATACTGACACATGCACACACACACACACACACACACACACACACACGTGCGCATGGGTGTGTGCGCGTGCGCGCATATGTTTTTTGTTATCAGTGTGGATCCTGGTTTTCTCTGTTTAAAAAAAATGGAAATTCTCTGATAAAAAGACACAAATTCTCTGATTAAAAACCCC
>NW_017729024.1:34841033-34848189 GCF_001723915.1 Gavialis gangeticus | reverse complement strand
AGACAAGCTCTAATACTCTAAATTACGACTAGCCATCCTGTTTTGATTACTGTTATGGTTGATGGCCTCATAAAGGATGTTCTGTCAGGTGAGTTGGATCAGATATTGATGGTGATAAACAGGGGTACTGGTTTTCCTTAGTAGAAAATTGCAAATTCTCTGATAAAAAAAATGCAAATTTTCTAATTAAAACCCCAAAATCCATGATTAAAATGAAAGGCCACTATATATAGGTATCAGTTGAACACAATGTTTTATTGATATATTTACAATTTTAAAGCAATTTAGAAGCCTACCAGTGTCTCAATCACTATAATAAAATAAACTCTAAATATCTATAAATTTTGGTGTTTGATATTGGATTTTTTAGCATGGAAAATCAGAGCCCCACCCTTACCCTCTTCACTTATCAGGACATGGATCCTTCTGCAGCTGTTCCCCATTCAAGCTGCTTTGTGGTGCTAAGCAGCCCTAACATTCCAGTGCTCTGCCCATGCCATTGCTCCTCATGCCCAACTCACAGCCCCCTGCAGCAGCTTCCAAGCCAGTTGCCACCTGTAGGAGGCAGCACAACCAGACAAGAGCCCATGGGATGGGCAGGTGTGAGCTCCCACTGCAGGCTGGCTACCCACTGCTATGCACACTCCCAGAAGAGAAATGGGGCATACATGCCCCCCAGATTTGTGCGCAGATGGGTGTGGGCACAAGACTCCCTATCCTGCTGCCCTCCTCCTGTGGCCTCTACTGGCCAGGAGGCAGGACCTAGTGAGGCAGGGCAGAGTGGGGCCAGGCACCGCTACTGTGAGTCCTGTGCCAGCATGGCAAGGTACCCTGGCCCATGCCACTGTCCCTGCTGCTGCCAAATGAGCAGAAGGCACTTCACCATGGTAGTGTGGGGCTCATGGTAGCTGCATCCAACTTCCTCACCCCACTCTGCCCTGCCACACTGAGTCCCACCTGTTGGGCTGCAGAGTCCCAGCAGGCAGGCAGCAGGGTGGGAAGCCCACAACAGCCTGCATCCACCCTACACACAAATCTGGGGGGGGCACATGCCCCCATGGACACCTTGGAGTAAGCGTAGTGGTGCGGAGCCAGCCCCCCCCACTGCCCCCAGACAAACATCCCTGGGCTCCCTGCCTAGGCCCTGCAGCCACACATGGCCCCAGGCCTCAAGCCTTATGTACTTCCTGGGCTGGCCAGCAGCCCCAGCTCCAGCCCTGCCCAACTCCCTCCATCACTATGCGGGCTTCAATTCCTCCCCGCTACACCCATGCCAGACTTGCTTGCAGGAGCTGTTCTCAAGACTGCCTGGCAACCATATGCATGTGTACATGTGCACAGGCACATGGTGCCCCCTGCCTGACCACCCTCCTCCCACTCCCCCCAGCCCCTTGCAGGCTGGAACTCTGCCAGCATGGAAGGAAAAACCCATCATTTCCTGTGTTTTTCTCCTTGAAATGAGAAAATCTAGGATTTTCTTCTTGAAATGAAACTCCTTGAAATGAGAAAATCTGGGTTTTACCACATTTTACCATGACAAACAGAAAATCTGGATCCCTGATTATCAGTTACAGTTACATATAGGTTCTCAAACTGATGATACTTTGTATGTATGCAAGTGCACATTGTGTGTGTATAGTATCATAGATATAGATATCCTACAAATATATCCTGATATATACACATACATACATAGGTCTGTAAAATATATATTTTAAACACTGTATAGAGACTGAAATGCTAGGATTTCAGTCAAAACAATTTCCCTCAGAGACAGAGTGTTTTGCATTTAATCAAAAATAGGACGTAAAATGGAGGGGAAGGGGTGGGGATTTGCATGGTTAGCCCCATGCTCCCATTGGAAGCCCATGAAAATTACCATTTAACTCCCAATTTGTGCCTTTTGAAATCTATCCTGAAATGTTCTACTTCTTGGATGGAAATTCTTACTGGATATCTACCATGTCCTGGCATCTTTAATATATTTTAGATTTTTCTTTTGCACACTTTGCATTAATATCAAAGTGGTAATGTCAGAGGAATAGTTAGAGAACTTGGGCTATTAGAGAACTTGTAGGTTGCCTGCTCCACAGCCACTCCAAAGGTTATTTCTGTGGTCTCAGGATCTCTTGCAGGAGCACTTGACTCATGTTTTCATCTTCATCCAGCACTTTTGTCCGAGAATGAACCATTGCATTCCAATTATACTTGCATTTAAATAGCATAGTGAGAGCAGGTCGCACATATATTAAACTGAAGAACACACAAGGTATTTAAGTATATTGCCAAATGTTTAATATCTAGTTTCCAAATCCCTGGAAATTGAAAACTGGTTACACAAAAACAAACTCTCACTAGCATTTTGTCATGTGCTAGAATTAACAGCTTAGAAAAAAAAGAAAATGGAGGGAAAGGGCAACAGACAGGATTTTTTCTGAATCTACTAATCTTTACCCTGTGTTATTAGTCACAGAGCCAGTACTAGCAGACCCTTTCTTAATTTAAATCGGGACAAGATGTGAATCTAACTATATTTTAATCTGTTAAATTTTATGTTATGTATTTTTCCATTAAAAAATTGTTGATTTTGTTTGTAAATTAAATGCCAAAAAAACCTCTCTCTGATCTAGCTTCCCTTTCTTCACTATTTTAGGAAGTTATTTCACAAATACAATGAAACCTGAATACAAAAAAAAATGTTATATTTGGTTTTTGTTTCCTAAAGTGATTGAAGAAAAATACAGGCCATAAATAACAAACCCACACCATTGTTATCTCAAAGGTCCAAAACTTCCCCTTACATTTAAAAATCACAGTAGGAAAATTCTGAAGATAAAAACATGTCATCCTGTTCAAGGCAGGGTTAGCTGGATAACCCCACAATCCATTACACACACACTTAGGTGCAGACCTCTTTCCCAAAACTGACTTCATATCTCTCTGGCCCTGTGAGACTTTCACATAAATTTACACCCACATTTAAGGGCCCTGGTTTAGAAAAGAAAAGAAAAAGCTTAGGGATCTGCATATCTGCCAGGAAAGACTTTTACAGGCTTCAGGTCTGTAAAAGTCAGCTACGCAAAATATAAGGCCCTATCAGAGTGTGTTTGTGACCTGGAAGATACATTGCCACTCTGTTTCAAATGAGAGAACAATTCCTTATAACTCCACCAGTATTATGTGGAAGAGATACTCCCCTACTCACTGAAAGAGTGGGTGCACAGGAAGTCTTTCTGAAACTGAAAATGTTGGATGATTTTCCTGGTCTATTCTAGAACATGAAACATAAATACTCACTTCAAATACTGTACTGATATCAAAAAAGAAGTTGCTGCTGTTCTGAAAAGGGGAGGGGGAGGAGGAGGAAGGGCTTCTTTTCAAATCAAAACCACATGCTGATGCAGCCCTTATGCTGATACAGGCAAGACTGTAAAATAAGATTCCTGCGGTCAACAGAATCCTGGAAATTTTTTTCATGACAAACAAAAGTGACAGAAGTCCTAAGAGTTGGAAGGCCAAAAAAGAGTGCACTCTATTGCTTTAGATGAGTGAAGCACAGAGTAACTTATTTGAGTGCTCACAACTGTGAAAAAGGGAATAAGCTGGTATATTTTAATACAATGGTTTTATTCCTGAAATATCATAATGGTCTATGAAGGATCCTTACCACCAAATTTATATTCCTTTTCCTTGAAACAGACATTATTGATTCACAGACATAACGGGCATTTATGTACACATATTTTCATGTTGCGATGCACTGAAAATCCGGCTCATCAGAGCAGACTTAATTAATCGAGTCTGCTCCTCATGTGAGCTGACGTGCACCGCACTGCGTCGCATGTGGTTGTATAAGCAGCGAAATACGTATCAGCGCACAGAAAATGGCAGAAGTGCACATTTGAACGAAAACACCTTTGATGGGTTTTAGTTCAAAAGTGTGCCACTGCCATTTTCTCAATGCTTATGTGCTTTTCACCATTTATACAAATGCATGTGCCACAGTGCCGAGTGCTTTTAAAAGTGCCCAGAGCTGCAGTGCAAACATGTGTACAAATGCCCATTGATTGTTACAGTCAACATAAACATGTGTCAGCATTTCATAAGAGCCCCCGCACCCATCTCTACTCTCCCCAAATTAAAATTTACCTAAACAAAACCTACAAGTTTCCAGGTAACCCCACCTTATTTACTAGTACATCTATGCCTCCAGCAGATAAATGCACTGCACACTCTGCCTTGCTTCAGAGTACTAGCAGAGGGCTGGGGGCTGGCAACACTCCCACTCCTTGAGCAGCCAGCAGGGAAAAGCCTGGGACCGTGCAGGCAGACCTCCATAATCAGAGGTCCTGCAGGGGCCTGGCCACACCTGCCTCCATCAGCTCAGTACTGTTCAAGGGAAGGGAGGGCTGCTCTAGCACCCCCTGGCTTCTAGCCTGAGCCATTGCAAGCATATGCCTGAAATCCTCATTCCAAAAAGATTGTCTGTCCACTTACAAATCGGTCCAGCCTAGCCAGGTTACACTAACCTGCAAAGATTGAATTAATTCAGCCTTAGGCTTTTTGAATGTCTGTTCCTAACCCATGGGACCTCAGCAGTGCATTTGCACATAATACAAATTAGGACTAGGGGAATGAGTACAGGGAGCCACTACATCATGTAGGCTAGGAAAAGAAATTACTCACAAACTAGTGTAAGTAATCAGAAGCCAGTTTAAAACCTGTAACAAAAAAACAGAAGTTCAGTCCATGTAAACTGGCTTCAAAACAGCCAAAATCAGTCTGAGATAGACCTAGATCAGTGTTTTTCAAACTTTAAGCTGAGCCCCTGCTTTGAGTTACCATTTTGTTTGCACACTCACCCCAGAGGAGCAGCGCAGCCAGGCACAGGGCACCCCTCATCTTAGTAGCTGCCACAGCTCAACTTGGCTCAGCAGAGCAGGCTTTACCTGCTGCAGCTCCAGCACCTTCTACCTTGCCCTGCTGTGGCTCTAGGAAGTGCACCCATTGTGCCAGACTCCCAGCAGCACAGCAGCCTGCTGACAGAGCCTGCCTGGGGCTCCCTGCCTCCACATACTCCCACAAGTCTGCAGCAGTGCTGGCTTCTTGGAAACTTCTTGCCCACACCCCCTATGTTCCTTCATGCCCCCCGCCAGGGGCACATGCCCCACAGTTTGAAAACCAGTGACCTAAATTAATGTAGTATTAAACTTAAGCGATTTAGGTGAAATCAGTCTATCAAACTTTTGTACCAGGCATTCAAAAAGCTTGAACCTGAATTGATTCAATATTTGCAGGCTAATCTAACCTAACCTTGCTAAGCTAAATCAGTTTGTAACCACACAGACATCCCAGACATGCAGGCATATGCCTGCAATGGCTCAGGCTAGATGTCAAGGGGTGCTAGAGCAACCCTACCTTCCCTTAGACAGTACTGAGCTGAGGGGGGCATGGACAGGCCCCTGTAGGACTCTCTGATTAACCCAGCAGGGAATTGATAACAGTGTTTATCACCCTTAACTCAGTGTTTATCACCCTATTAAGGAAACAACAGAGACGCATTACCAGCTATCTGTTTATTCTGCCTTTGGTCTGTCTGCAGCAACAGGGACCCTAGCCAGCATGTGGTCTGCTCACTAACACACAGATACCTCCTTAGCAAGGCAGAGGGGAAGGGGGAATTCCTGTTTGGCAGGGAGTGGAGGGCGGGCTGGGGAGAGCAGCCTGCAGTCTCTGCTGGAGGTACAGCCAGCAAGCAGAGAGGGGCCAGCCCTGCTGTGGAACAGAGAGCCCAGCTCACCCCAGAGAGCATGCCAGGATCCTGGGGGTTTCTGGTTTATTTTAAACCAGCAAGGGGTCCAGGACAGACATTGCATTAACCAGTGTGAGCCAAATCAGTTAAGTCTGATAGTACATTCAACCAGATTTACCTCAAACTGGTTTTAGCCATTTTCAAACTGGTTTATGTTCACTGAACATCTGTTCTGTTACAAGTTTAAACTAGTTTATGATCACTTAAACTGGTTTGTGTGTAATGTCTGTCCCTAGCCCAACTGCCTGGACTGTCTGTCCCAGGGTTCAGGCAGGGAAGGGTTAAACAACTAGAATCTGCTCAGCACTGCTGGGCAGGCAATTTAACCCTTTCCTGCCTGCTCTTTAGGGCTGGCAGCCACAAATAATCAGGGAACAATGGGAAAGTGAGCCTGGGTCTGGAGTTCTGGGGAGGATGGGGGGCAGGAGGCCCAATCTGGACCAACAGGAGAGGGGAGCAGGCTCCATTTCAGCACCTGACCAGGGCTCCTTCTCCCTAGGGGGTGGAGAGCAGGGTTTGAGGGCATGTGCCAGACAGCCAATAGTGATGCCCCCACAGGCTGGGAGGCATGCTCTAGCACCTTCTGCCTTCTGGGCTTGGTCAGTGCAGGCTTCTGCCTGCATTTCCATACTGAACACTGAATGTCAGTTCAGTCCCTTATCAGTTTAATCTACGCAGTTTAAACAAACCTCTGAAGATTGAATCAACTCCACTTTGGGCTTTTTGACTGTCTGTACTTAGCCATAGAGTCTATCAACTATTTTAAAAAGAGTTTTCTGTGCATTTATTGCATTAGACATTTCATGAGTATTCAGTAAGGTTTTATGACTTATCCCTATACCACCTATAATCTGTTCCTTTACCAGGATTTTCTCATCCTCTCCCCGAGGCATAAAAAAGTCTATATAATTCTGCATATATGACAGAATTTAAGCCTTTAATTCAACTAGGCATACTTAAGATTATTTCTACCAGCAGCCTAGATAATTCAATTTTAGGTTAACAAATTTGTGAATAAAATATTGAAGCTGAAAATACGCAACAGAATTAACTTAGGAAAGATTAGAGGTGTGCTGAAAGTCTGTGTTTTAGGGAAGATATTCATAAAAACATCATTAATACATTTAATTTTTCAGTCTCCCTTTCTATCTATCTCTTGTGTATGTGCCTAAAGAAGTTATGTGGCTTCATGGAAGACAGAGTTACCCATGAAGTTACACAGTTTCTTTAAGCACATACACAGGCACTAGATAAAACAGATTTGATTGAGGACCATCTAGCAACAAGGGCCTTTGACTAGTCAGGACTGGAAAAACCAACCTTCCCTGCCCCTCCCCCCCCCCC
>NW_017729024.1:34834816-34840933 GCF_001723915.1 Gavialis gangeticus | reverse complement strand
CCCCCCCAACCATACAGAAAATGTGCAAGTTTTTTGCTTCACTCTGCTAGTCTTTTAGGAGACCAAGGGTATGAGCAGCACCACAAAAACTTGGCGAGATAGGAGCCTCCATACAAGCATTCCAGCCCCCTAACTAGAAAGCTACTCAGTCGCAAGCTCACCAGCCAGGGGTTGATAGAGGGCTGCTCCTTAATGCTCCCTGCTTGCAGGGTAGCCCAATAATTGACAGGGGCAAACTGTCAATGACCACTCAAAAGGGTGGAAGGCAGTGGTGATACTGCTTGAACCATCGCAGAGAGACCCAGGACTGTTGAAGCCACCACAGTAGCAGGGTCCCCACAGGTTCTTGGCAGGCTATTGGGTGGGCTAGCGATACTCCCTCCCTTCCCTTTGGAGACATTATAAGTGGTACTAGAATATAGCGAAGTTGTTGTTTAAAAAACTAGAAGTTTGTGGTGGAATCACTAGGTGTTTTCTTTCACAAATTACTTGGACACCTGCCTGCTCCCTATCTGTGAAAGGAAAAAGGTGCTTTTCCTGACACAAATATGATGTTTGTCCATACCCCAAGTTAACATGCAACATTACAGTATCTGACTTAGGGGAAGGCTTCCTTCTCGTCTTACTTGAGAAGTATATTATTTATGAACAATCACAACTGCAGAAGTCAGAAAAAGTCCTCTAAGTTAGATACTTCCCACTTAGCTAGAATCAGAGGGAGCATTTGGGAAATATTGTTATTTTAATTAACAAATTATTCCTGCAGGAAACTAGGAAGAGGAAACCTCCGCTCTGATTTCACTAAGGAGGCAAAGATGCACAAGGGAGCAAATGGCTGCCCAGAAAAAAATTATCTGACACTGACCAGCATATCTTGCTGATTTATCAACATTAACATTGAAAATATATTGGTTTACTGAGAAGATAAAGTGTGGCTAAAATAGTTCTTGGAGGACATACAACTAGTATATAACCACTAACTGCATCCACACCTCAATAGCCTCAATGGAAACCAGTGAGATAAAGGCATCTGTCTAGTCACCAACAAAGTAAAAAAACATTACTGATCATCACAGTACTTGCATGATAATTTCACAAAACCCATCCATTTCTTTCCAACAAATCTGTGCTGAACTGCTATAGGAGGTACCTCCTTTCAACCCTGGCAAAGCCTTCTTTACACTCAAAGATTATTTATCAATATTTAGATTTACATATAATTACATATATTTGCAGGGGGGAGGGGGGAAGGACAGCTATACCAAGAATGAAGTCAGGCTGTTCAGCCAAAGAGAGGAAAGGATTTAAGCAAGAGGCAAAATAGCGAGACAGACATCTTACTATTCAACCTTCATTTCAAAATAAGTAGGCCATAATGAGGTATGGTAAGACCTTCTTTTTTGTTGTTAAATAGTATTAAATAAGGCCTTGCCTTCATGACAAAGCTGTTCTAGTTTAGCGGTGTAATCTTTTAGAAGAAATCCATTTCAGCTTCACTCTAATAAGTCCCTTTTCAACCGAAATGAGAATTTCCACATAGAGCTTAACATCGGTTTAAATACATTGGTTCAATAAACTGATTTCAGTTAAATTGGTACACTTTTCTCATACAAAGAAGGTCTTAGAAGACTGGAGAAGAGATCTCGCAATAATGTTTGATTATATGCTACCCCAACAACTTAAATAGCACTGCTCTGAAAATACTGAACCCACGTTTTGCCCACTTTGAATAGGAAATTACACAGATAACTAACTGGAAATGCTTATCAAATTGTTCTTCCTGATATGGCTTCAAGAATCTTTTACCTTGGAGGAAGTTCTGAATTATTTCAGCTGAATAGACATTTCTTATTGTTTTAAATCAGACTCAGGAAAGAGTTTTAAAACGTTATCATCGATATAACTCAATCTCCTTTCATGTGTTAATTGGAGGGATTAATATGGAAACAGTACAGCCCATGATCAATCTTGCTAAAAGTATCTGGGGTTTATAGACTTGTGAAAAAATAAAGTACATCTAGCAGAAAATAATACATTTGGAGATCCTGTCAAAGACCACCTGACAGCATGTAAGTCCAAAATAAAAAGATGTTTAAGTTAATTTTCAAGATCCTTTAGCTTATTATCAAGTTCCAGAAAAAAGAGAGACTTTCTGACACTGATTTTGAAGTCTCCCCAGTAAAGTAAGGCCACTATCTCCAGTGGGGAAAAAGAATGGGAATTTTTAAAACTCCCCCCCACAAATAAGTTGTGAAAAAAGATCATTGTACAAAAGTAGACATCCCCCCACCAAGTGTAACTTTATCAAAAGTATGTAAAGCTATAATATGTACTAAATTAAGCATTGTCAATGTGAGCATTATTTAATCTTTGAAATAATGAGTCTGTCTGTTTGGAGGCTGAGGGAGGAGTAAATTGTAGGCCTTTAAATGTAGGAATGCACCAACTTTAATAAAAGACTTATACAAGTGATCTCAAGGTTGAAAACCTCCAAAAAAGGTGGGCATCAGAGTTAAAATAAATCCAATACGTACAATATACCCAGGAATATGAGGAGCTAATAATGAACAAATCCAACAAACAAGAAGAACCACCCAGACTTTTCCTGCCATTCAATATAGCTCATAACAATAAAGTTTCCTTTGTTATCTGAAAAAGGATCTTCTGACTGTAAATCGTAAATTTTAACTGTAAGCAGAAGGATATTTTCAAGACTAGGTAGTAAGACCTTTGTATACCCAGGTGTGAAATAGTAGGAGTGAATAAATAATAAAAGAAATATTCACATAATTTGTTTCCCCAAACAACATCAGTAAATCAAAAGAGAGAATCTTTCAGAGACTAACAGGGGAGGCTGAGGGGAATCTTCTCCATGGCCCAATGAACTGGCTTCTTTGCAATCAGTGAGGCAGAACTCAGTCAATCAGAAGCATCTCACCCTGATCTATGTCAAAAATATCAAAAAAGTTAATTAAAAATACATTCAGAACCTAAAGCAGTCCAGTAGTACCCTATAAAGAAATTAACAAATCTGTCCTTACTACCCCATTGATATCCTTTTTAAAAAGAACATAAAATGAAGAGTCCAAAGCGAAAAGGTTATGAAACCTCCTACCTAATGATTTTAAAATAGCCCATCTTTTGGATCAGAGCCCTCAGCCTGGTGCAACAACTGTCATCTCTCAAATCAATTCCAGGGCAAATGAGATGAACATCATTATCCTATTCAGGTTAAGCATCATCAGGAGAATTGTAACAATAAGACAGACACAGAGTAGAAATAGTGATCATTGCTCGTCACAGAGAACAGAACAATCTGTCTCTGCTAAATTCCAGAGCTGAGTGGAACATGGATATTATTACAAAATATGCCCATTATAATTTCAGTAAGAACTAAAACTTATTACAGATATCACTCTGATTTATAACCTACAACACACAGTACAAATCCACTTTATCCTGAACCACAAAAATTTTACTTTCAATAACCAATGCTTCCTTTAAATCACAGATGCAAAGATGGCACCTGAGTGTACAAAGATGGCACCTGAATACACTGATATTTTTCTAAGCCACTTTTAAGCGGACAATTTTAAAACTACATATACCTGAATTACATAGGTGACATTTTCATCGTTTGAACAGAAGACCTGGGCACACTTATTGGCTTCTAGGGCTGTGCAAAATTTTGCCGGCAGTTTCATTTCAATGCTGTTTTGACTCGGTTTGAGCTCAAAACAGCAAAATTGAAATGAAACAGAGAGCTTCAAAATAGCCATGAAATGAAATGAGGCAAGTGAAAATGTTTCAACTAAAGTAAGTAGACAGGGAGGGGAAAGGGGGGGAAGGAGTGCTCTCATTATTGACTGTCATCCTCTCCTGAGGTCCCTTCCAATCCCAGTGCTCTGGGGGAGAGATGGAAAAACTGCATAAAAGGCATTGTTTGAACTGCCCTGCTTTCTGCCTTGGTGTCAGCTGAGTGAGGGCGCACCTTAACACACACACAGTGTCACTCACCCATGTCATGAGTTTTTCCTGTCAGCAGCTAGAGGTGCAGGGCCCCAGAACCCAGATTCCCCCTGCACCTATCTCCTTGACAGCTGACAGGCTTTGTGGCTGCAGCAGGGCCTAGGAGGCTTACAGTTTTCATCCCCCTGTGCCCCAAGACAGACACCATCCCACAAGCACCCATGTCATGAGTTTTGCCTGTCAGTAGCCAGAGGTAAAGGGCCCCAGAACCCCCTGCACCTATCTCCTTGAGAGCTGGCAGGCTTCGTGGCCTCAGCAAGGGCTAGCAGATCTGCAGTTTTCACCCTGCTGTGGCTTAACACATGCACGTGACACGAGGTTTTTGCTTTCAAGACTTTGAGGTACAGTTTCCCTGAAACCCTTGCACCTATCTCCTTGACATGTAGCAGGCCTCATGCCCTCAGAAGGGGCTACCATTCCTGCAAGTTTCATCCACATTAGGTCAGAAATGACAAAGTTATAGACTGTTTTGAACTTCCCCATTATAGCCTATGGGTGAAACGTCGAAACAGCGAAACTGTTTCAACAAAACAAAATGGAACAGAAGTTTTGAATCGAAACAAAATTTGAAATGAAATGCTGTTCCGTCAAAACATCAAAACACAAATTGAAATGCAATAGTGCCATTTCACACAGCCCTACTGGCTTCCACCACAGCTGGAAGACTCTCATCCTTCTATCCTCTAGATTCTATTCTCTAGATTTTCCCTGGAATATTCCTACAATAACAATTTTTTGGATGCCATGAACCTATCTGGCACCCTACTATATGTAAAGAAACCACAAAAATCACACTTAGGGCCCTGCCACATATTCAACTTAAAGCTGGATAGAAACCAGCTATAGAGTTGTTACACATTTTCAAGCACTAACTTGGTAGCTGATTGGTTCCACTTTTTATAGCTGGATAATCATTTTTATGGTGTGATAATTACTTTGCACATGTGGCTGGTCTAAATTTATTGCATGATTAACCAGCTAATTGTGTGATAATTACTTGTACTTCTGGCCTGTCTTACTTTTGCACGTGACCAATGTAAATGTACTGCATGATTAACCAGTTAATTGCATAATATACATAACATGTGGCAGAGGCCTTATGTCCACAAAGCCCACAATAATCTCAAACACACCAAAAAAAGCATGTAATTATAGCCAGGCCCTCAGATACCATCTAACCTACTCTGAAGAGAATATTTGTGACACTCACCTCACCAACCAGAAGGCTATTTTTACCCAGAAAGGACATTGCAAAAGAGAAAAAAGACATTTCTAAAGAAGTCAACCAAATGCTTTGTACTGGCTACACCCCTCACTGGCACCTATAAGAAGGATCATCTAGTATTTACAGCCTGTGATAGAAGAGGAATAGACCTCAAGAGAAATATTCCCAACCCTTATCTTCCCCCACACTCCAGGCTTTCAAACAATATCCAAACCTCACCCAACTCATCACCTCAAGATAATTCCCTGATGATTAAAAACACCCAACAGATGACAACCCAGACTTAACAATAAATGCAAAATCTGTCAGCCCATGTCCATTGCTATCACAGTCATCACTCCCACACTGAAACCATCAGAATCTATGGATCCTACATATGTATACCATGGAATGTAGCATACTGCATCCAATGCATCAAATGTTCTCATGGAAGCTATATGGGTGAAATGAAACTTCTACTACACTCTAGAATGAACTCACAGACAAAATATAGGTCAGGAATATAATTACCAGTAGGAGAATACTTTTCACAGAAACCCCATTCCCCTTTCTGACCTCACAATCCTCGTACACAAGAGAAATCTGAAAAACTCTCATCAGAAGGATCCAGGAACAAAATTCATAACCTTACTGGACTCTAAAAAACATGGACTAAATGGTAAGCATTACATGGCTCATTACAATCCATCTGCTAGCTCTGATAATCTTTCTGTGCTCCACAGGTAATAAGGATCTTTTCCCTCTTGAGTGGTTCTGTTCTTCTACATAATTAGGTTATCTATTCAACTGCACTTCTCTCATTTCAAAGCCACTTCTAATAACTTCTCTTTACTTGCATCTTTTAGCCTTATATTCTTTTAAAT
>NW_017729024.1:34828378-34829816 GCF_001723915.1 Gavialis gangeticus | reverse complement strand
ATAATTAGGTTATCTATTCAACTGCACTTCTCTCATTTCAAAGCCACTTCTAATAACTTCTCTTTACTTGCATCTTTTAGCCTTATATTCTTTTAAATTAACGTTTTCTTTTACATATGGGTTTAAACGTATCTACATATGGGTTGCGTACAGACGTTCAGAGAGGTTAGAAAGAAGTTAGATGGAATTAAAAATGGTCACCATCACTAAAGTAAGTCAGGACATGGGGGCTAGCAGGCGAGGGACTTGGGGGCAGGGGAAATCTGGGGGCAAGCAAGCTCCAGGGGGGGCTGTGGAGGGGCTGAGGGGGCAGATGAGATCCATGGTGGGGGGGATTTGAGGACAAGCAGAGTCCATGAGGGGCACAGGGGAAGCAGGATCCACAGGAGGGATCAAAGGAATTGTGGGGAGCAAATGGTGTCCCTGGTGGGTCAGGGATTCGGGGGGAAAGTAGAGTCTTTGGGAGGGATCGGAGGCAGGTGGGATTTGTGGGGGGATTGAAAAGATCAGGTGGGGGAAGTGTAGTCTTTGGGAGGGATTGGGGTGCAGGCAGGGTCTGTGGGTCTGCAGAGAGATCAGGGAGGACAAGTTGAGTCCACAGGAGGGATCGGGGGTCAGGCAGCATCCACAGGGAGACTGGAGAATCAGGGAGCAAGCAGGGTCCCATGGGAGGGATCGGGGGATCAGGGGGTTAGGTGAGAACCATTGGGGGAATTGGGGATCAGGGCAACTGGCAAGGTTCACAGAAGGGGTTGGTGGGATGGGGGGCAGGGGGGCTCATGGGTTAATACAGGGGCTCCCTTTTCAGACCCATGGACCAAAGGCTATATTTATCCCCCCAACCCTCCCACCCCTAGATGAACAACTCCCCAGATGAACCTACCCTCCATCTCTCCCCCCACCAGGACTTATTTCCTCAGCTCTTATCATCAGCAAAATCCCAGCTTCAGCTGATAAAACAGACACTAGGAGCAACTTCCAGGACGAGGGGTTTGGTGGACTCATGAGGGTGGGGGCTGGCTTACCTGTGGCATGGGGTGGGAAGAGCTGTCTGTCTGGCAGTGGACAGGCTAAAAATAGCCCAGTGCCAGTGGGGCAGGTAGGAAAAGTGCAGTCTCATGGCTGGGGCCAGTGTCTGGTCATTCCCAGCCAAAGAAACTGTACGGAAGTTCAGGCAATTAGATCAGTCTAAAAATGGTCGACCCAATCTAAGTTAGACTGCCTCAGAAGTACAGTCAGCCATTTTTAGTCCAGTCTAACTTTCCTGAAACTTCTGTACAAGTTGCACTTAGATCAACCCTACCAGGGATCTGGAGGCACAAAAAGAAGAGCAGCTCCCCACTGCAACTCACAGAACTTTGCAGGAAGTGCTATGAGTTGCAACCAACCCCCAGACCCAACAGAAGTTCACTGCTGGATCCTGGAGTTGGGTATTCCA
>NW_017729024.1:34822634-34823378 GCF_001723915.1 Gavialis gangeticus | reverse complement strand
CTTAGTTTCTATGTTAACAAATAAGAATGAGTAAAAATGTTCAGCAAAATCCCAGCTTCAGCTGATAAAACAGACACTAGGAGCAACTTCCAGGACGAGGGGTTTGGTGGACTCATGAGGGTGGGGGCTGGCTTACCTGTGGCATGGGGTGGGAAGAGCTGTCTGTCTGGCAGTGGACAGGCTAAAAATAGCCCAGTGCCAGTGGGGCAGGTAGGAAAAGTGCAGTCTCATGGCTGGGGCCAGTGTCTGGTCATTCCCAGCCAAAGAAACTGTACGGAAGTTCAGGCAATTAGATCAGTCTAAAAATGGTCGACCCAATCTAAGTTAGACTGCCTCAGAAGTACAGTCAGCCATTTTTAGTCCAGTCTAACTTTCCTGAAACTTCTGTACAAGTTGCACTTAGATCAACCCTACCAGGGATCTGGAGGCACAAAAAGAAGAGCAGCTCCCCACTGCAACTCACAGAACTTTGCAGGAAGTGCTATGAGTTGCAACCAACCCCCAGACCCAACAGAAGTTCACTGCTGGATCCTGGAGTTGGGTATTCCAGCTGCTTGCTGTTACCCTGCAACCTGGTCTCCATAGTAATGCCACTCCCCCTTCAAGTGAGGATGCTGTTTTCAGAGTGGGTGGGAGGAAAAGGGAGCAGAGGGAGCTTATTCTCAGGGTTCCCCAGCCGATGCTGGTGGGTGGGGTGAGCGAATTGGAAACTCCCCCCCACCTTATGGTGGGGGGGGGGGGGGG
>NW_017729024.1:34815062-34822380 GCF_001723915.1 Gavialis gangeticus | reverse complement strand
GGGGGGGGGGGGGCAAGAGAAGGCAGGCTCCAATCCACCACCCCACCCTACAGCACCAGCTGAAAAAAACCCAAACTAAACTCCCTCTGCTCCATTTCCTCGCTCCCATTTTCGAAAAAAAAGACACAGGCTAGGGCTCCACAGACACAAATTGCAGAATACACTCTGTTTTGGAGCATGTTCATCTGGCTTCTCATGCAATGAGGGTTCAGATTTCTGTAGGATCAGGCCCTTTTAAAGCAGTCTGCAGCCATGTACTTCTGTTTGGTCATGACTGTAGACTGTTTTCTAGAGCTAGATCAGGCAAAAATTGTCACTTCTTTCTGCACCTTAAGTGTAATGTTCACACCTGGGTAAACTAATTTAGATAGGGTAGCAATTTTTAACACCACCTAACCTCCCTGTATATTTGCATATACCCATGGAGGTGTCTGTTATTTAAATTGGGTTGTATCATCTTCTTTCCCACACCTTAGGAAGGGTATTTTGTATGAAAAGCTTGCCTAACATCTCTTCCAGCTATACAGTTGTTCTAATAAAAGCCAACACTAGAAAACCCATGCTTTAAGCAAATTAAAGCAATCACGATAAATAAAATCGTTTGTGGTGATATTTTGCTACTGATTTTAATTTTGACAGAATTAATCTGGTATGTGCAATTCCTTTTTTTTCTTTCTTTAGTAGATACTAGCCATGGACTTTATATCCTACCTTGTAAAATGAACTTCTTCCTTCATTGCAGTCTTACCAAAAATGATCCAAAAATCATGTTATTTCTAAATGTAAATTCTAACATTTACATTGGAAATACCACTTGAGAGAGAGAGAGAGACCTATTTTTACTTTCTCTAAAAGAATCTGTGTACAGAAGTCTAAAATATAAGAAGTAGGGGTGCACCGACAGAGATCTATTGGGCCAATACCGATGGCCAATTTTTAGTGAGCCACATTGGCTTATACCAATCCAATTGCCAATATGCAACTGGCATCATGGAGAGCAGTGTTGAGCTGGTAAGTCTGTTGTGGGGGAAGAAGGGGGGCATATCAAGGCCCCCACAGTGAGGGAGGGAGTGGGGCTGGGTTAGAGGCAGGGGCAGGCGTGGTGGAGCATGGGACAAGTAGCTCATCCTGACTAAAAGAGTCTTGGGGGTCCTGACTGACCACAGAATGAATATGAGCCACCAATGAGATGATGCAGTTGGCAAAGCAAACCAAACCTTGGCATGCATCCACTTTCAAGCAAACCCAAGGACATCATCCGACCACTTTACTTGGCCTTAGTGAGGCTGCAGCTGAAGTACTGTGTCCAGTTCTGGGCCCCTCACTTCAAAGGGGACATGGATAAGCTTGAGAGAATCCCAAGGAAAGCCACTTGCATGATCAAAGGCCAAGAGAACAAGCCTTATGAGGAGAAGCTAAGGACACCAGCCCAAACATTGGAATCTTCAGCCTGGAGAAGAGAAGGCTTAGGGGGGACTTGGTGGAAGCCTATAAGTATATAACAGGAGTGCACCATGGCTTGGAAGAACAGTTGTGAACCAGGGCTTCCCTATGGATAACAAGGTCTAATGGCCACTAACTTCTGGAAGGCCAATTTAGACTGGACATAAGGAAAAACTTCCTTAGAGTCCAAGTGTCTAGGGTCTGGAACAGACTCCCCCCAGAGGTGGTGCCAAGCACCTACTCTGGACTTCTTCAAAAAGTGTTTGGATAATTTAACCCCGGCAGACTTCCTGCCTAGGGCAGGGGGCTGGGCTCGATCTCACAAGGTCCCTTCCAGCCCCTAATGAATATGCATGTGGGGCAAGGGCAGATGGGCTGCTGTTGCAGGCTAGGGCTGGGGCAGCACTCGGCTCTTCCTGGTGGGGGGGGCTGAGCCAGGCTGTGCTTGGGGCAGGTGTTGGTGGCACTGAGAAGAAGGGCTATGGGGGGGGGGGTTCTGCAGCAACCCCAAAATTTGCCGTAGCCCCTGCAACACCCCTCCCAGTGTCTCCTAACCTCCCTCGCAGCTCTATCCAGCACTCCACCCTGGCTGTGCAGCACCTGCCCAGCCCCACTTCCTCCCTCACCGCAGGGGCCTCAATCTGCACCCCTCCCCTTTCCCCATGCACCTTCCCTCACAACAGACTTAACAGCCACACCCAGCTGCTCTCCATGCTGCTGCGCTGCAGCTGCACACATGCATGGGGCATTAATTGGTGACATAATTGGCCACATCAGCAAAAAAAAAAAAAAAAAGCCGATTGCTGATAATGACAATTTTCCTTTTACCAGTGCCAATCCGACATGAGACTTGTGTATTGGTGTACCTCTAATAAAAAGCAGACAATTTCAATATATTGCAAAATATAATTTCATAGATTTCATAGACATTAGGGCTTGAAGGGACCTTGGAAGATCATCGAGTCCAGCTCCCCACCCAAAGGGCAGGAAGTCAGCTGGGGTCATAGGATCCCAGCAAGATAAGCATCCAATTTGCTCTTGAAGGTAGGTGTTCAATGTAGGTGCTTGAACCACCTCTGATGGCAGGCTGTTCCAGACCTTGGGGGCTCGGACAGTAAAGAAATTCTTCCTTATGTTCAGCCTGAAATGGTCTTGTAGTAGTTTATGACCATTCAACCTCGTCATCCCTTGGGGCGCTCTGGTGAACAAATGTTCCCCCAGATCCTAGTGGTCACCCCTGATAAACTTATAGGTGGCCATCAAATCACCCCTGAGCCTGCACTTTTCCAGACTAAAGAGCCCCATGGCTCTCAGCCTGTCATCGTAAGGTCTGCTTTCCTGACCTCTGACCATGCACGTGGCTCTTCTCTGGACTCTCTCAAGCTTCTCCACATCCTTTTTGAATTGTGGAGCCCAAAACTAGATGCAATACTGCAGCTGCGGCCTCACCAAGGCCGAGTACAGGAGGAGAAGGACATCCTGGAATTTGCTTGAGAAGCATCTATGGATGCAAGCCAGCGTCTTGGTCACTTTAGTAGCCACAGCATCACATTGCAGGCTCATGTTCATCTTGTGGTCAATGATGACCCCCAAGTATCTTTCTTCCGTAGTGCTAGCCAGCGTAGCACGGCCCAGCCTATAAGGATGCTGCAGGCTTTTCCTCCCAAGGTGGAGAACCTTGCATTTTTCGGTGTTAAACACCATCAGGTTCTCGTCCGCCCATTTGCTGAACCTGTCCAGGTCAGCCTGGATCACCCACCCATCTTCTGGCATGGATGCTTTGCCCCAAAGTTTGGTGTCATTGGCAAACTTGGCCAGTCCGCTCCTGATTCCAATGTCCACATCATTAATGAAGATGTTGAACAATAATAGTAAGATTGACTATAAAATACACTATTAATGAGGGCTGTTTTAACCAAAAGACAACAGTAACTCCAAAGACTACAGAAATGATTTGTCCCTCAAGGATTAGAATTGCAAAGTATGTGCAACTACCTCAAGAGGCGATACAGTTTTCATTTGCTCTGAGTGAAGCTACAGTGACTTTCTAAATTCCAACAGAAGCAAGATCATCATTTGAAAGGTATTTTTTCTAAGGCATTATGGGTCCAATTTAAACTTTCACAATCTATTAAAGAAATGTGTACTGAGGATTATTCTTCATTGTGATTGAGTTAACAAAATGAAGCTAAAAAGCTAAATTTTGCTGAAAACCAGTCACTAGAACAACAGCCTAGCTATGTACTTATTTGGCAGGAATTTCATTAACAGTAGTTTTAAATTAACAATTGCATTTTCACAGTATACTTTCAGGTAAACAATCCAAATTTGAATGGAAAAAAGAAACCATAAAATCACTTACTTTGCCATAAAGCACTGCAAAGCAGATTAAGTTGCTTCAGTGCCATCTAGGGAAATGTTTTCAAAGGAAATGTGGAGGGCCACGTGAGAAAGAGGGTGAAAAAAAGATACAGTATTTAAATCATCATTTCCCTATACAAGTCTAAGCTCAGCCATTTACCTTTCAGGTGGACACATTTTCATTTATAACTTCTTTTCATTTTTAAGAAAGTTAAGTACCCATTATTTTATCCATAAGATCCATCCATTTCCTTGGAATGAGGCTTACAGTTAAAGCTTCAAAACTTGTAATTTTCATTTTGGAGAAAATAACTAAGTTACTAAAACAGGTATCTGCAGTTATGTAGCAGATTTTGGCAATTCACAGGGAAGGGACATTCCAAAATTTCCGTTTGTTTTGGGGGCAGCGGTAAGATTTTTGTTCAATTTTTCTAACACAAGTTGAAAATGGGGCAAGAAGTGTGAGAGCCCCATGAACCAGAGCCTCCATGTTTCCATAAATTTTAGGGAATCTATACACATGCAGTGAGGCTGCTCCTACATGCTGTAATTACAAACTTGATTAATCAAGTTTGCTGGCACATGGTAATTACCACGCTCCAGCAGATTCCAGCGTCACCTGTATCAGTGTCCCCATGCTGAAAAATGGTGGTGAGGGTGCTTTAACTGAATTAAACTAGATTAATCGAGTCTGCTTCGACATGCTGTAATTACAGTGAGTCGAAGGAGGCTCGCTACATGTGTATATGCACCCTCAGATCCACTCTAATTAAAGCCCTCCACAACACACACACACACACACTCCCAGACTATGTGTATAAATGCCTGAAAGCCCAAGCTTGATCTAGAATTCTCGCCTTTGGACTGATTGCACTGTGGATGCAGGGAGCTAAGACACAGCCAAACATAGGGCTTCCAAGCTCTTGGTTCTGTAGTAAGAAGCTTGGTAGTCTTGTTCTGTCCTGTCCCTTATCCAGTCCACACAGCAGAGCTGCTCCAAAGCTGAGATCCTCCAAGTCTCAAGGCAACCCACATGCCGAGGCAACGCACACAGCAGGGCTGCAAATTGTGGAGTCCCAACGCAGCCTGCACTAAAAGGTGGCAGGAAATGATAGTTCTCCAACAGAATCCTGCCTGTGTATATACAACAATCCATCAAAATTAATACATTTTGGCAAAACATTTCAGTTTTGACAAATTGGCTTTTTGTGACAAAATCCTTACTGGTTCTAGTAACCTATTTATACATGGGTGTCACCCTCCTTTATACAGTAAATTGCTAGGTTTTGAAGGTTTGTCCTCACGAGAGTTTCTGATAAGTGTGGGGGGGGTTCTAATTTGTGGTCACTTTCTTGTTGTACTCCTATACATACTCACGTGAGTGCACATACTTGAGATACAGACAAAAGGCTGCAGAGTGGAAACATAAGGAGCAAGCTCAAAGTAGTATCCTTGATGCTTGTTATAGAAGAAAGGCCAGGTAGCAGGAAACAGAACACTCCGAGTCAAGAGCAGGATCAGAAAACCGATTGTGGAGGACAAAATTCAGTAACAGGTTACCGGAAGTGAGAGCAGGCTGCAAGCAGAATGCATGGGATACCTTTACATCTGACTGGCACTGACTCCTGCGAGACTGAGCAATAAAACCAATCCACAGCCTGCATGACCAGCATCCCAGATACAATGCCTGAGAAGTGATAAGGGACACAAACAACTATTTTCCTCACTAGACTGCACATGGCTGAGAGAGGCCTCAACTATATGCTGATCTATTATAAATGCTAAATATTGTACCTACATTACATAAACACACATTTTCTACTAGCCTTGGTAAAGAATTCTCCTGTACATCCCAGCAGTGAGTATATTAATTAAATGCATACTTTGCTCATAGCACTCCAATAACAAACGCTGTCCTAAACTGCCATAATTGGCCAGAATTCCTCTTTCAATAAGCTCCTGGGAAGTGCAAAGCAATTATCATGCTACCATATCTCCCCTACCACTTCTGATGTTTGTGTGAGGATACAAACTAGGAAAAGAGTACCAATAGGTTACCTGGCCACTGTCTGAACCCCTTTTGGATTGTGGACAGCCAGCACAGCCTAGATCAGCCTTCAGCCTGCTTTAAATTGTTATTGGACACTGAACTGAAACCAACAGGCCGGGATTTGTGAAGCAGAATAATGGTTACAAGTTACCCTTCACATTTCTCTTTCCTACAATGGACTGAAGAAAACATTTCTAAAAATGGGTCAGGTTCCTGGTCATTTTATAAAAGAGTATCCGATACAGTCAGACAGGCCTTTTTATTGTCATGAAGAAACTAGTTTGTCCCCCAAACTGTTGAACATCATTCACTCATTACACCAATGTATGAAGATAACTGTAGCATATGAAAATAAAGAATCAAACTCCTTTGACATCGGCAGTGGAGAGAAACAGGGGTGTGCCTTAGTCCTTGCGCCCTTTAATATCAACTTTGCATTCCTGCTTCTTCATGCATTCAAGGACAGCAGTGATGGCATTTCTCTTTGAACCAGACTAGATGGAGACTTGTTTAACTTTGCATGGTTAAAATTGAAAACCAAGATGAAAAAACTGGTTCTAAAAATTTTCCTGCTTGCAGATGACAAGGCCTAGGTTGCCCACAGTGAATCTGCCTGAGAGATTTTGTAGGGAAGATGTTTTGAATCATGCAAGAGCTTTGGGATGGTAACTAGTCTCAAAACGATTGTGATCACATACCAAGGGGTGAAAGAACCAATACCTGACATCACTCTCAAGGATACATTTCTTGGTGTCGTTAACAATTTTTGCTGCTTGGATTCTATGATCAGCAGAAACTTACCCTTCAGATTGAAATGACTAACAAAATCAGAAAAGCAACTAAGAATTTTGGGTTATTACATAAACATGCATGAAACAAGATCAAACTATTACCTAAGGTGAAGATGCAAATCTACGAGACTTGTCTGCTGTCATCCCTACTTTATGGTTCAGAAACATGGACTACATGTGGTAGGTATATCAGGAGATTGAGCAGCTTCCACATGAGATATCTACATAAGATCCTGAAAATAAAGTGGGAAGACAGAATACCAAACACAGAGGTACTGGAGTGCACAGAATTGACACACTTAGAAACCACCATCAAGAAGAGGAGGTTGTGATAGATCAGCCACATCAGGGGAATAGGAACAGAGCATATCTCCAAGAACAGTGACTTATGAGGTGGCTTTAGAAAGCGGAGTTGCCCTCTCTGGGAGCATCCACAGTTCTTTGAGAAGCTGCAAGAGGCACGTGTGGAAACAAAAAAACGTTCTCTGCATTGCAAATTTGCAGCACGGGGGCAAAATTAGACCCCTGGATATCCAGGCATCAAAAAATACCCCGAGGGAAAAATGCAGGGCAGGCAAACTGAAGCAACTGGAGGCTCAGGTCCTCCACAGAGACATTCTGGTGTCCAGCCAGAGCATCTCTATCGTTGGCCCTTGTCCCCATGCTGAAGCCC
>NW_017729024.1:34809205-34810062 GCF_001723915.1 Gavialis gangeticus | reverse complement strand
AGCCAGAGCATCTCTATCGTTGGCCCTTGTCCCCATGCTGAAGCACGCTGCCTTCCCATGCAGGGCAGGCAGCGTGCCAGCCACAGGGCTCTGTGCCGGTAACTAGGAGGTGGGAGGAGGCTGAAGGAGGGGGAAGTAGACTATGGGGGGACCCCACACCAGTCCCAGTCCCCAACTGCCCCCTGATCCCTCCAGATCACTGCCCCACCCAGCCCCATACCCGCCTGCCTGCCCAAACCCCCCAATCACTGCCTTGTCCTGCCCCATCCCCTGCTTGACCCGCAAGCACCCCCACCCCAGCAATTAAAAAAAAAGCCCTGCACTCACTGACAATAGCAGCTGCCATTGGGGTCACCGGGGCCTTGTGGCAGAGTCCTCCACACAGCACAAGGCAGTGGGGGGCAGCAGGCACCCTCACTGCCACTGCCCCATCGCACAGGTGTGGTCTGGGTTGGCAGGGTGCTGCACAGTACTGCACACTGTTGGGGAGCTGGGGCCACTTGGGATGAGCGCTGCTGGGCCCTGGATGACAGCCACAATGGCCCCAGCTGCCCAGGTGGCACCTGCACAATGGGGCAGTGGCAGTGCAGATGCCAGACAGCCAGGGCTGGTCCCTGATGCCCTATGCTGTGCTGAGGGGCTCTGTCATGATGCCCCAGTGACCCTGACAGCAACTGCTACAGCTGGTGAGTGCATCTTTTTTTTTTTCTTTTTCTAAAGTGCTGGGAGGCTGGAGCCTGGTGAGGCAGCCATTGGAGGTCTGGCGGTGCAAGCGGGGTTTGGGGATGGGCGAGACAGCCATTGGGGGAACAGCAGAAGTTGGTGGGGGATGGGGCCAGGTGGGGCAGCAATCTGGG
>NW_017729024.1:34736137-34804205 GCF_001723915.1 Gavialis gangeticus | reverse complement strand
ACAGGTTACAAGGATGGGCGAGACAGCCATTGGGGGAACAGCAGAAGTTGGTGGGGGATGGGGCCAGGTGGGGCAGCAATCTGGGGGGTTAGGGGAGCCAGCAGGGGTGGGGCACGTGGGCCCTGCAGGGAGAAGTAGTAGACCCTGTGGAGGCCATGTGGCCCCTGTAGGGGGTGGCTATAGCCCCTGTTGGGTGGGCAGTCCATGAACTGCCAGGAGGGGTGCAGGGGACCCACACATCCTGAGCAGCCCCCCGCCACAGCCCCTCATGATCCACCCACACCTACCCACAGACCCCCATATCCCTGCACAGCCACCCACATCCCCCCATGCCTCTTCCCACCCCCCTTCTGCAAACCCCATATCCCCCCAGCACACATCCTGCATGCCCAGCTGCCAGACAGGATGAGACCTGCTGGCAGGCAGCTGTCACCACATCGAGGTTAGTGAAGGGGTCAGGGGGAGCTCTAACTGCTCTATGGTAAGAAAACCAAAGGCAAACAGCAAAACATATAGTTATTTAGAATTCATTTTATTATGATGATAGAGTACTGATAGGTTTCCAAATTTCAATTGCAACACTGTAGATATATCAATAAAACATTGCCCAACTGATCCGTATCTCTCTCTACATAGTGGTCTTTTGTTTTAATTGTGGAAGAACATGAATTTGGGGGTATTTTACAGAGTGACTTTGGGATTTTTTTATTGCGGATTTTTCAGTTTTCAAATAGGGAACACCAGAATTCCTCCTAGGGAGGCAAGTGGCAGGACCCAGGCAAAGGAGCCTGCTCAGAGCTAGAACTTTGGACTCAGCTGGAGGTGGCCAACCTCCTGGCCAATTGGGGCCAGGAGGACATGCTTTGACAGCTCAAAGCAGGCCACCACACTGGGAATATCTTTTGGGCAATAGCTGCCCAGATGGCCAGGCAGGGGACACACATGGCAGTAGTGCCACACAAAGGCCAACTCTCCAGCCACAACCCACTAACAGATGCCTCTACTGGCTGTGCAGTCCCCATCTGGGCCTGGCAGGTGCGCAGCAGTTCACAGCCAGGCAGCAGCCCCCACTGCCAGCCTTCTACAGTGGGTAAAGGGTGCAGAGAACTCTCAGGGCTGCTTCAGCAGTCCAGCTGGCACAAGGGGTAGTGTCCCCAGGTATGAGCTGGCTGGGCCCCAGAAGCTCCTGAGAGCAAGTAGCCCTGAGCTACTTGCCAGGACAGCTTTTCGTACTGATGTGGCCAGGACAGAGCAGCTTTTTACACTGCTGGGGAGAGCACAGGTGGTGGCCCCAGGCTGTAGCTCCGCTTGGCTGCAGATGTGGGAGGAGCCAGGCAGGGTTAGTTTGCCTCACATGGCACAACTTCAACCACACAAAAGTGCATGGACAGGCACGTATGCTGAGGCAAAAAGCCTGAGCTCAAATTTGCACCGCTTCTATTTGAGCTACTGCAAGCACATGTGCCTGCAGCAGCTCAAATAGCACAGCCATGTGGTATGTGGGGCCACAGATGTGGGAGACTAAATAGGGAGCAGGATGGAGGAGTTTTTTGACCTCTGGTTATCCTGTGGAGGTTAAAAAAACCAAACAAACATGGAGTAGTGCATGCAGCAGCAGCATGCACTGCCTGGACAGTCAGAGCCACACTCTGGCTGCCGGCCAGGCTCCATGCAGCAGGAACGATGCTGATGCAACCCTAGGAGGCCCCCAGATAAGTCTCCTGGGGCCACCCCAGTGCTGGCCCCAGCCTCTGCTACCCCACCCAGGGTAACTTGGCATGTGCCAGCATGCGCATGGCACAGGTGCTCCCCAAGGACAAGTAGCTGTCGTGCTAAGTGTGCTGTTGCTAGTTGTCCCCAGCAAGCCAAAAGTCCATGCGCATCTGGACATAACCTATGGTGGTACCATGATATGTACAAAAATTATATGAAGTTGTCCAACATCAATGTAGAAAGCTGGGAAAAGTGCACAGAATCCCATCTGATTTGGAGGGAACATCTGGCACTGTGTGCTGCTCAACATGAAGCGGCTTTGATCCAGAAGCAAAACAAAAAGAAGAAAGCAGCATGATGTAAATTTGGACTCCAACTCAGATAACTTGTGGATCTGACTGCTATAAAAATCAGAAAAGAACAAACAGATCTCTGTTCTGGTGGTGAGAAAAATATTTTCCTTCCATGGCTTATGTCAACACGCACCACTTTTGTCAATGAAATATCAGTGAAAGACAGGATGTTACTTGCACAAGCATTTGAGTTTTGAGGGAAGTGCTGCTAGCTTAATGGATGATAATCATTATTTCATGCTACTTCATATTCACTTCAGATGCTGAAATGCTGAATGGATTTTGTGCAAAAGGGAAAGAAGCCTCATGAACATTAAATTTCCATACTTCAAAATACCATTTAGTACTGTAGATGCAAAATCTCATGATTTTAAGAAAGATTTAAGTACTGTCAAAGCACAACACTAGACTTGATTCAGCCTTGCAAACAAACTGATACCCTTTCATCAAACATATTCTAGGTCCAGAATGGACCACAACATATAAAGTGTTTTTAGGTTTTGGGTCTGGCCTTTCCATTACCACACCAAAGTATTTAGGATGACATATGAACAGTAGTGGGTATGCAGAAACATTTTACTGACAGAATCAATTGCTGAAAATACTAAGTACTGCTTCCATTCTCTAGTACTGAAGAATCAAAATACTTCTACAGACTAGGCCAAGTTCTGGTCTCATTTTTTTAAATGATGGATTCTTATCTTCATCTCAACTAAAGCAGAGCAGGCTTTTGCTTGATTTTCAAGCCAGCCTCACAATCTCAGAAAACACTGTACATCCACATCTACCTCTAAACCATAGGTCCCATTACTCAGGTATACTCATTTAGGGTTTAGCCCTGAAAGGCACCAAACACTTTTTCACCAGACATCAGACACTTAACAGTGCACCTAAGCATAAACATGTAAAATTGAGTGCTTAAATATATGAGTAAAGATATCCAGAAAAGGATCCAGGATTTTGCAAAGGAACATGCGAGAATAGTAACCAGCACTGCAGGGATGATTTTTCCCCTTGCTCCTACCCTCCTCTAATCCCCTCACTGAGGCAGGCAGACTGTGCCATAGGAGCAGTGGTTGGGGACTTTTAAGTCCCCAGAGCAGGTAAGAATTCCCCCTCTCAGAGGCATGTCCCATCCCTTCCCTTCCCTCACTCCCACACCTGCTGCTGCCACTGTCCCTGCTTTCCCAGGGGCAAAGGGAACTCCAGCACAGCTCCAGCCAGGCTGCGTGGGGGCTGGGCCACAACAGCAGCAGCTGGGTAGGCAAGTTCCTGGGGTGGTGGTAAACACCTGGGGGGAAGGCAGGGAAAGTGAACCTTCCTGCTTGCTTCTGCTACTTCTGTCTTGGGCGGAACCCAGCTCCTGTGCAGCTGGGAGAGTGGCAGGCACGGGGGCAGGGAGGACAGGAGGGGAGAGGACAGGGAGGAACATGCCTCTGAGCACAGAGGAGAAAGGAGGAGGTGTGGGAGGGGGGATTCTTACCTTCTTCAAGAACTTAAAGTCTCCAGCTGCAGCTCTTCCCGTGGGGTTAGAAACGGTGTGTGGCAACACCACTGAATCTGCTCAGGATCCACCCCTGAGGATGTTACATATTTAACCAGCCAGCATGGTTTTCATTTTTCAGGACTGACCCCCAACTGCTTGATCCCGCACAAATGAATTTCAGCTTATTTAAGTGAACATAGAGTTCTGACCCTTAATTAATTTTCAGTCAGACCCATTGACTTCAACTATCAGGCCATCTAACTGCTTAATACAAATATTTGAATGACGAGACTCAACTATGTAAGTCCACCGGCCAACTTCAGTGCTACTGAAGCAGTCTACTCTTAGCAGAATTTTGATCCTTTGATGGTTCTTTTTCGTTTTCCTTGCAGCATTTTGTTTCTTAAGAAGACATGGTTAAAATGAAATGCTTGTAAAAAAATGGGGACTTATTGGGAAGAAAAGGCTTCCCTGGGGAATTTATTTTTGTTTGTCCAAAAAAGTGTAAACAGTCAAAACTTGAATACAAAATTTCATGCATTTTATACATTTAGGAATTGTGAAGAAAATGTGCACTTTCTTTTAGGCTAGTTTGTGTTGTATTATTTTACTTTACTCCCCCTTGAAAGAAAGTGATGGGAAATAGCTAACAATTTATGAACAGGAGAAAGTAATATTTTTCACCCTTAAAATATTACCTGAACACTTAATCTTGGAAAATAATACTTTGACTTCAGTAAACATTTTCTATTTAGGTCAGAGAACAAAGTAGTGCATAGAAGTCAGTAGTACCATTTTTTACCAAAAAGCAAAATCAGGAAACAGTAACAAAGTGGAGGAAATTGGGTTTGTTCCATCACCCCTTCATTTTTTTTCAGTTCTTCTAACTTTCCTATGAAAAAAAATGTATTTCATCTAATAGAAAAAGTTCAAATGGTGATTTTTTTCCCCATAAAAATTCCCACAGAACTAATCACCATTTTTCAGCTAGGTCTAAGTCTGAAATATAGATTGCAATAGCAGTTTCTAACATTTGATTTTTATGTTTTTTTATGTTATGTTTTGGCTTAAGCACAACACACAAAAGAGGTATTTTAACAGGGGAACAAGAGTTTTAATTCCTGAAAGCCCAATTATGCATGCAACTTCAGAACTGTACATTTAAATTCTGTCTTAGCATAAACATAGTATCATGCAAATATCTGCATGGTTTTTCCATGGGCACAAGGTCCTTTGAGGACTTAAAGTTTGGCCTATAATCTCTTGTTTGGTTTTGTTTTTATCTTTGACACAAAATATTACCAAGTTTGCCTTAAAAAGACTCACAGTATACAACTGAAATGACAAAAACAATATAGCAGCTGGCTTGGTAAGAAGTAGATACAGAAGCATAATGGTGGGCAATGGTATGTAATACAATTCATTTTCTGCACAGAAAAGTGTGACCTCACCGTTCTACCTCTCAAGCTATAGCTTAATCTTTTCTGACTGGAAATAAATTATATAGCAACATACAACTATCTACTGTTATTTACTGTATTTTCTTCATTCTCCTTCCTCTTCTTCTGTAAGGCTAGAACTATTGTTTTTAGGAAGATGCCAAAGTTAAAATAAATATAAGTGAAAAAAAGCATGTCTTTGAAACTTTTAATGACTAGATATTTTTTCTTTCTTTGAACTATTACTTATTAAGTTTAGGAAGATGTTCAATAGTAAACATCTCTACTAAATAAAATGATGACGGATTCTAAACACTGCAGAATAACTGAAGATCAGTTTAAAAAATTCTATCCCAGTTTCTGTGCTATGCAAGACATCAAAATCCTTAAGAAACTAATATGTACTTACTAGTTATGAACTGGGCATTAGAGCATGAAGGAATAAACAAAAATATTTTCCTGCTATAGCAAAGTTGCATCAAAGATCCATTCCTTGCTCTTCTTCGTTCTGAATATTAGTCATTAACTCTGAACAACAAACTGTACGAACTAAAATGGTGCCCTGTTGTATTGCAGTTCTCATGCTCTAATATGACAGCATTTGGCAAGAGCTGGATTTCTCCATCCTGGCAGATGCAGCAAAGCATTAATACAGTTTCCTCATTAATCCTAGGAGCTTCTTGTTTCCTGAAATCACCTTAGTCACTCTAATCCAGTTGCAAATTTCAAGATAGGAGAAATATTAACATTTTATCTGATCTGACCTTCTTAAGACCATATTTTCATTACTATTATTTTCTATGTAGGCCTTTAAGAGTTTTTTTAAAAGAAATAATTTTATAATGATCCAGAAGCTTCTCTTAACTACATTCAGAAATTGTTCAAAGGATATAACACAACAAGCAAAAAAGGACAGAGGAAGCAAAAAAGGACAGATGGGAGAAAGAGCTTACTCTGAGGACAACAGGAGATATATGGGTCAGAGCAGGATGAGACAACTAAAATATTTGGGAATGATGAGAAAAGAAGAGGAAGAATGACATGAGTTGAAACAACTACATATGATCCTGTTTTCTTGTTTGGTTGATTATGTTTTGTTTATACCTTTCTGCTGTATACTGAACACAGAAGGAGCCAAGGAGCTGCAATCAAAACACCAAACAGGGTTTGAAAGAAAGGACTAGGTATAGAATATTTATCACTGCACAATTCAGAAAGATTTTGGTTTCAGAAAGAAAGTCTTAGACTACTAGTCTCTAAAGAGGAATGGGAAAGTTTTGGCAGAAAGTGACCGATTTGCTTTAAGGAGTAAGTAACCAGAATTTTTTCCTCTGTACCCTAATTGCACATTACACTTTCAGCCTTTTCTTCTGTTTATCTTGTAAAAGACTCTAGATAGCCATGCCTTCTCGCTAAGCTCACTTAGGGTCATAGGAAAGTAGGGTTGGAAGGAACCTCACCTGGTTATCTAATCTAGCCCCTCACTCAAAACAAGACCATCCCTGATCAAAGCATCCCAGTCAAGTGTCTGCATTTAGGATACACTACAAATTTAATACTATAGTTAAATAATAATCACTGCAGTAACTTAAAAGGTAGATTCTCTGTCACAGACATTTTTTAAAAATAAAAGCTAGATTTTTTTCTTCTCAAAGAGATGCTGTAGTTCAGGGATTGGATGTGAAGGAGAAATTAATTCAAGAAAGTCCTGTGGCTTATGCTATGCATCAAGGCTGACCAACTGGTGTCCCACAGGCAGCCTGAAAAGGGGTTAACTGCAGTCCCCATTCCCTACCCAGCCACAACTCTCTCTTTCTGCCTCCCCCATGCCCCACCTCCCCCAGTTTCTCTAGTTACAAAAGCAGTTGTAATCCCAAGGCTTCCTCTACCTCTGGCTTCCCCTTCCCTGCCCCAGGCACATGTAGTGCAGTGGGGTACACCCCTCCGTGCTGTGGGAGTCCACAGCCCATTTTGGATTATCTATACCACAGTTATAACCTCCCAACTGCAGAAAATCAGACAACAATGAAGGAAGGAACAATTTTTATTCTATGACTTCCAATGTAAAATTAATCATATTTATCTCAAACGGGTTTCAGCCATTTTCAAACTGGTTTATGTTCACTGAACATCTATTCTGTTACAGGTTTAAACCAGTTTCTGATCACTTAAACCAGTTTATATGTATTGTCTGTCCCTAGCCATAGAGATGTATAATAATGAAGCTTTATTATTTTCATTTTTTTCCTCAGATTAACCCCAAAAATGATCTAACTCAAGAAAATAGAAACACTACCACTATTAAGTCCCACTTCAGCACAGCTTCTCCCATCTCCATGACTTCTCCAAAAGTCATCACTACTCCCTTGAACAGATTAACAAGTGCTACACTACAGTTTGACGTGAATAGAAGTTTGGAAGATTAATATATTAATTATATTATCCAGATTATTTACAATTACAACTCTTGAATCTTACTCAAGACAAAGCCAGTGCTGAATAGGAATGGTTTGTTCAGTCAGGGCCATAGCCTCAATAGAACAGGGATTAAAGTGAGGTAGTATAGGGGAATCAAAGTGCCCCCTCCTTCTCCAAAAGCAAAGAATAGCATTCACTCTTCCCCTGGGTTGGATAATCATTAAGTCATTTACCCCTCCTCCCCCGCTGTCCTTTGTCCTTAGTTTGGCTCAGTGAGAGCTCCTTTTCCTGTTTCAATCATTTTAACCACTGCAGCAGAAATAGTAGCTTTATCTAGGAGATTTAGAGAGAAACCTTGGCATCAAACAGTATCCGTTAAATTCTCACCTTGCACACCAAACACATACCGAATCTGCACACATTTTTTTGTCAATAACTTTTTCTGGCTTTTCCATTTCCTGACTTAACAATGATAATAGTAATTTCATAGACTTTTGAGTCTCCTGATAACATTCTCTATTCTGTCTCATTTCTTCCACATCTTTATGTTCTTTATCACTTAAGGAAATATTGAGGTGTAGCAGAGCACCTCTGCACCTGTGGCAGCCCCACATAGGGCAGCACTGGCTGCCATGGTGCAGATGATGACAGCTATGTGTGTCCCATCCCAAAGGCAGCACCCAGGACTGTGGCATCCCAGTCATCCTCCCTCAAGTACAGTTCAGAGAAAATAATCACGTTACTACTAGATCTGTGGCAATTTTTGGATGAAACTTTTTTCATTAGAATTCATGTTAGTTTTACCAAATTATGCATAACTGCCCCTCCCCACCTCTTTTGTTTTTTTTAAAGAAAAGTCATTTTTTTAAAAAAGGTTTCATTTTGATGTTTTATAAAACAACCATTTTGATTCTTTGAATAAATGGCAGTTTCATAACTGTGGGCAATCTTTAAAAAAGGCCTCAAAAAATTCTTAAAATGAAAATGAAATATTTCATTTTGTGTCAAAAGCACCACTGCATTCAACCTAAAATGACTTTATTTTCTATTTTCCATTATATATTTGATTTGTATGTCCTTTAAACATCTAATTAATGCTAAATATGGAAATTCTGTGTTGGCAGTAAAAAGGTGTGGAATTTTGTTTTAATGGAAGTGTCTGATAGGCTGGAAACAGATGTCACCTTTGTGTCACCATAAAAATGTTTATAGTGGCACAAAACCCAAGCAAACAGACATCTATGCTCCTTGTCATTCCACAAATATCCCAAATTGTGTCCATGACAATAAGTAGGAAAAATCTGTGCCCCCATTTTTTGCAATGGACACCCATTTTCTGTATAGCAGAAGAGTGTGGGCAGCCCAGAAGTGCCCACTCTGGGCAGACATTCCCAGGGCTTTAGGTACCCAATCCTGCATACCTACAAAGGGATTCCCCAGGCACATGTAATGTGCTGCCGTGCCTCATCTCAGAACAATGGAAGACATCTGCCACCCAATGAAGTAGATCAATTGTGCCAGGACACATCCTGGCACAACTGATCCCACTCCAAGGACAATGTCTGTTTACAACACACTGACTCCTTGGAACTAATACAAACTCAACCCATACACTACTCAAGTATTGCAGGACATAAAATATAAAGGATCATATTGCCATTCTGAGACACCTGACACCTACGCTGCATAGGGACAATGGTGTAAATGACAAGCAGCCTATGAGCCCCTGCAATCACCTCTCACTGCCATGTGGCTAAGACAGCTTTTAAAACATGTTTCTAAGAGCAGGTTAGCAAATCCAATGCAGACACCATGTTCTAACAGAAATAATACCAACTTACTTCACGTAAGATGTAGAGTGCTATTAAATATCTATTCTCAGACACTGCATCTTTGAGTTGTTTGTATGAGGTGAATGGAGCACTCTTTTTTCCAGAAAACTTTGAACAAAAAAATTCTCCTTGTAAATTTCTGGTGTAAAATTCTAACTTTTCAGCAACAAGCAAACAGCTAAGAATCACAAACAACTCCTTAAGCATATTATGCAATTTTTCAAGCTCAGAAGAGCAGCTAAGAGGAAACAGGAAAGTTAGAAGTAAACAATGTGAATATAAAACAAATGTGGAATGGCTACTAGGGGATAACCTGTTTGGAACCAAGCATCCTCTTTCTAAAACCCAGTTCCACTCATAAAGCTATGAGTGAGTTTTCAACAGAAGATTGTTACAATCAGGGGGATTTTGACTAGGAAAGTAATTAAAACAATAGTAGATTTCTTTAACTAAAACCAATGAGTGTTATAAATTTCTGCTCCAGATTAAGATTTATAATGGCACTACGTCCTACACAGGGTAGATCTCGCTGATTAACATGAGGAACTCTCATTTCAGGGCCTTCATGTCTTTATGGCTGCTTACAGAAAATAGTGTTTTGCCACAGTTTTGAAATCCCATGCCTGCAGACTGTCTAACGCTTCCTGTGCCCAAGTGTCCTCAGGGACCTCCTCCCAACCAGCTGGTCATCTGCTGCTCCTCTCTTTCCCAGTCCTCCAATTCCTGGACCAACGGGAACTGCACAATTTTCCAAGGCTATTCTTTTATTTGCTGTATTATACAACAAAAAATATCATCCTGTTTTAGTGTCCATATGCTTTAAATCTCCTACAGCAGAGGGAAAAGATGAGAAAAGCATCTCCAAACTACCAGGTTCTTCCAAAGTGCATCTGCCACAAAAGGTCTCTCTCACAGGCTCACTGATCTTTACACCTACAATATATTTCTATAAACCTGTGATGGTTTGCTTAGAAAATCTGGTGACCCTACAACTATGTATTTTGCACCATATTGTAATGTTTGGAATGAGAGCTTATAACAGTGTCACCGAAACACTGCAATAACCTACTCTAATGACCAATTAATAAAATATTTCCACAATATGCTAAGTTTTAATAGAATTTTAGTAGTAGTAGTAATTTATTTACATCTTTTGCCAAAACAATACAGTTAAATAAACAATAAAATATTTATATACATATAATTTATCACTTTTGCTAAAAGCATACAAGACCACTCATTCTACCAATTTAAACAAAATTAAAACATTAAAATATAGACAAAAATGGAAAGTAAAACAGGGGACATTCTATTCAATTTTGGCCTTTTTCTTTGGTCAATCAATGCAGATATACTTAGGGAGTATAGCACAGGCTGCAATTTGTTAGAGAGAAGTCAAACTGTTTTTTCTTTGTCAGTACAATATTCAAAATTTTCCACTAGTAGAAAGATCCATTCTCTCCTTATTTCTTCAAAGAGCAAAAAAAAGACCACAAACTGATTCATCTTGTTAAAAGAACATATTCTGTCTGAATATGGGCTCCAACACCACTGGCCCTTGACAGCTACAGATCTCATTAAAGTAAATCGCAGTCTAGTAATGGCCTCATTGTTTGTAGTTTGTACAGCAGATAGGTAGATTTCTAGGCCAAAACAGTGCTTTTTCAGTCTTAAAAAAGGGGAAGTTAGAGAAAGCCTTGCCATCTGCATATCTGTCTGTATGATGGCATCCTTAATTTTTAAATGTATGTCTTGTTTTAAATATAGAGCAATATTGGATCACTGATTCTCAGTACATTTCCCAGTACTTTTGTCTAAAACAGAATATATATGTTATTTGACCAGCCAAAGAAGGGTTTATTTGGAGAAAGAGAGACTTCTAAAATGCACTTTTATATTTAAAAAAATCTTAATACTAACCCACTAAACAAGTAGACTAGATCTCCTAATTCTTAACCCTACTGTAACTGATTAAAATCAAACACTCCTAACCTCTAAAAATGCTTCTGTGATATGTGAATGAGCCTATGTAGAAAATGTAGGAAGAAATCACCTTAGTTACTACTACCAATCATTATACTTTATCTCCCTGCTGTGAAGCTCCCAAAGTGAATAAAGATTAATAGAATATAGAACAAGGCCACATTTTGATATACAGACAGCTCAGAAAAAATCCTAAATTATTCTCATCCAAACAATGTGACAAGTTAGTATTTTATTCCACTATATAGTTGTAAAGTGTCTTTGATTTATAGACTCTCCGGTACAGGATTAATGGACTGGTAGAATTAAATGAATTGATCAGTTCCACTTTAGCACTCTTTGTACCTGTATTTAAAGACTGCTTTGTCTTTAGAAAGTAGCAATTAAAAAAAAAAAGATGTTTTCTTAAATATATGGGAACAACATCCAAAGTAAAAAATGTAGTAAATTACAATTTTCTTTAACCGCAGTTATTACATAAGTTACAAATGCAACATATTTCATCATAAAAAGCAGTGCTTTTATGGTTGTATAAACATTCCTTTTAATGAAGTAAAAGTAATTCAATTTAAATAAAGATTAATTTAAAATATAAAGGTATTTGAATTACTTCTTACTACAGTATGTCATTTTACCATTTAAGAAAAAAATTGTATACTATATCAGGTTTGCTATTTTGTGGAAAGCTTCAAAATATGCTCCTTTTTTAAAAAAAACAACAATAATGCTCTTTCAAGGATATAGACATCATTAGTCTAGCACTGACCTACAGCTTGCATACACCCTCAAAGAAAGCAGCCATCTCTATAGTAAATTATAATAATATTCTAGTTCAGCGGTGTCCTTGCCTTCAAGAAAACAAAACTCACCAATTCTATTCCCATCAGATATCTCTTACCTGAAAGTTTCTTTTCTATATGTAATAAGATCCACCAGATCTATTACAATGACTAGTCAGACAGTTTTTATCTGGAATATGGCAACAAATTCAGCTCTGCTTATGTAGTGCCAGGGCAGACATACAGACTGCCATAAATAACTTTCAAGGAGTAAAACAGTGCTCCAAGGCCATATAGAATCACTCAGAGCCAGCTGATGCTGTAAATATTCACCTCCCAAGACCGTGACTCTGGATTGTGATGAAGATTGTGATGTTCTGTCTGCCTTGTTGACAGTCTACTCTTCTACAAACCCCTTCTTTGTTGTTTACCAACAGACTGTATAACAGTCCATGGGGCCTTGATCTTCACTGATAATTAAATTAGTGAATAGTAAATAGCAAAATATCGAAGACCCATCTTATGCAAAATTTCAGATTATATCATCATAACAGTTTTTCCCAGCCCTAAATATCTATACATTTATAAAACAGTTAGAAGTTCTGTATGAGCTGCATATGAAGTTTCTGCTAGGTTTGTACTACAACTAGTATTCTAAGGACCTTGGAAAAGTAGAAACGGCAATTACTAGTACTGCAAGCACTTCCATTCATAGGCGACCAAGAAAAACTCTCTGCAAGATGATGGAATGAAAAAGTGAAAATAAACTTCTTTCAGGTCTATGGCAGACATAAATCTCTCTGTACACAGCTAACAGTTGAGCTGTGAAAGCCTAAATCCTGGACTTCGTTTTTTGTTTTGGCTGTTTTCTGGTTTCAAAAAGGAATCTGTTCAGATGTTTCAGAGAAAGTAATGTTGCTCCCCTCTCATCTTTTCAAGATTTGGGGCAGGATGTCATTCTGTGCTCTCTGTTATGGTGGGGGTGTAGACAGTAGAGTCCTGGTGTGATTACACACGTGTGGTATGACTAGAGGTTGGAAGTATCTGGAACATCCAACCTGCAAACCTCAATGGCATCATGACCTACTTTTAACAGCTGAGCATGCGCAGAGAGTTGTCTGTTTGAGCCAAGTTGTTTGCTTGGTAATCAGGAGAACATGACAGTTAGGACCGTTATGTTAATGAGTTATTATGGATTAGTGTAATAGCTTGATTTTTATGGTCCTTCTTGTGATTGACAGACATCAAAGAGTAATGACTGGATCTCCTTTGATGGACAGGTGGCATTATTTAGGGCCTATAAAGCTTGTCCAGTGCAGAGGTAAGCGCAGCTTTTCGTGGTCATTGTCAGAGCTGGAGCTCGTTGGGGGCTGAAGGTTCACTAAGACTTGCTCCATTTCACGCTCTCTCCCTCTTTCGCTTGGGGTGTGTGTGAGACTGAGTGTGCAAGTGTAACTAGTGTACAACTGATCTAGGGATTCATTGTTTGAAATTGGAATCCAAAATTAGGATTTGTAGAGCAAGTGAGAACAGGATGTGTTGGGACAGTGTTCGGGAGCAACAACAGAGGGTTCGTATCACCTGGGCACTTGCTTCATCATGTCGCGTTGGTCAGGTAAAGTATCACATACCCTTTGCTGAGGTGCTCAGTACCCACCTGTGTGTGAGGGAACAGCATAGAAATCCTCAGAAGTGTAAGTGCTGCACAGCAGGCCTTTCCTGACCGTTAGCTCTCTAGGATGATATGGCGTGTCACCTAGGGTGACAGACTGACACTGCCTTATTTAACTGTATATTTTCTGTATAGTATTTATAGTGTTGTAAGTGGTTGTGTTAGTTGCTATAGTGCTTTGCTGTTATTTCCTTGTCATACTATACACTTTGTTAACTTTACATCTGTGTGGAGTTTTCATTGATACTTTGCACCTCTGGTTGGGGCTGGGCAGTAGGCCAATTTCCAGAGGCGTTTAACTCTTTGGTTGCCCTCAGATCTATAAGGGTAGTTGGTAGGATATAGAGGCTTAACAACCCTCTGTGTGTTTGAGACGTGGGTGGATACCTGAAGTGGTCCCTGGGATTTTCTATTTTGTTGCTGTGCCCTTGCCAGCTTTTCCTGCTCTTCAGGGGGAGTTTCTCAACTGTGTGAAAGTTCTAACATTCTAAATATTATTTGGCTTTTTTCATATTCTAAGACTTGTTTGGGTGTTTCAAATTGAGAAAGGAATGAATCTGTGCTTGGGGTCCTAGATTCCCCATTTTAGATTTTGTTAATCACCTATTTATCTTCACTGCCTGATCTGGGACTGAAGTCTAGACATATCAGCGCCTACACACAAGCATGAGGGAATTCCAGGGCATCAGAACAGACTCAACCGAGTCTGCTCCAGCTTGATTAATCAAGTCTGCTGGAGCATGGAAATTACCATGCTCTAGCAGCCTACTGCATCTCATGTATCATCATCCCCACATTTTAAAATGGCAGCAGGGGGCACTCGTTCAATAAGCTTTCATTCAAATGTCCCCACTGCCATTTTTAAGCGTGGAGACACCAATACACAAGACACAGTGGCACTTTAATTAGAGCGGCTCTGAGAGCATTGTCGTCCTCCCACCACCACCACTAGAGCATGTGTAAAGGTGCCCATAAATCAGAAGTCAAAGAAATAGTTTTAAAGAATAGTACTATCCCAGTTCCAGTATTGTTCAATTTTTTGTTAAGGACATGGGTGATTTAATTGAGTATAAACTTATTATATATGTGGATGACATCAAGATGAATGAGGTAGCAGGCATTTTGCAAGACAACACTAGGATTCAGAATGACCTGATAATAGCAAAAATAGTCCAAAATAAATAGGGTGATATACAATAAGAAAAAATGTAGAGTCTACTTTGAATGAAACAGTCAAATGCATAAGCACAAAATGAGTAATGACCAGGGGAACAGGTAATGTTGCTGTGAAAAACAACAAGTAAGAGCATGCCGGGACATATTAACAGAAGCATTGTCTGCAAGTCATGGCAACAGATCTCTCCATTCATTAAGCACTGGTGAAGCCTCATCAGTTTTGGGCACCATAATTTAAGAAAGATATGGATAAATTGGGAACAAGTGAGTCCAGAGGAGAGAGAAAAAATATTAAGAGTTTAAAAACATGACCTGTCAAGAAAGGAATTGGGATTATTTAATCTGGAAATGAAAAGACTGAAGGGGGCAGTACTTTGTAACAGTCTTCAAATACAAAAAAGGGGTTATTATAAAAAGGATAGAAAATTAAATGCTCTATGTATTTATGGGGGACAATACAAATGTAATAGTCTTAATATTACAACAGGAAAGATATATACTAGATCTATTAGGACACATGTTCTAAGCCTGAAGTTAGTTAAGCACAGAACTAAATTACCTAGAGAAATTGTGGAATCTCCAATACTAAAAGACTTTAATTGCAGGCTTGACAAATATATGTCAAGGATGGTCAGACAGAGATGATTCTGCCTTGAGGAAGGACTTGGACTCTTAGGCTAAGTACAGACAGTTAAAAACCCTGAGACTGAATTGATTCTATCTTTGCAGGTTAGTCTGCATAGACTGAACCAATAAGAAAGTAAGGAGACATTCACTTTTGATGCCAGAAATGCAGCCACATGGCTGCAACGGCCCAGGCCAGAAGCCAGGGGGCAGTAGAATATACCACCCTGCTAGGCTGGAGTAGATGGCATGGACCAAGACTTGTGTGCCCAGCCTGGGGGAGGTAGGGGGGGACATGCAAAGCATCCTAGGATGCTGGGGAACTGTGAATTAACTTGACTGTGGAAGTGATTTGGGACAGTTTAATAAACTAATTAAACCTAAATCAGTTAAGCCTGATGCTACATCCATCCAGATTCATTCTAAACTGGTTTTAGCCATTTTGAAAGTGGTTTATGTGCACTGACCTTCTGTTGCATTATAAATTTGAACCAGTTCCTCATCATTTACACTGGTTTATGTATAATTTCTGTCCCTAGCCCTAAGCCCTATTTTTCAGCTCTGACTGATATGTCCTATGGCTTTAATTTCCCTGAACTCCCAGAACTTGGTAATGAAGTGGGATTGCTTTTTTATTTTGGGGACAAAAGCCTCAACAAACCCCTTAACTAATGTTATTTTTCCTGAAAGAAACCCTTTGACAATCAGATTTCTTGGTCTTTAGAGGGATGAAATTTGTAACAGCATCTAAAATATCTGTAACATTATAATAGTTTGAATAGGATTCAAGCTAGGATTGCTTGAAAAAGGCATATAAAGGCTGCAGAGGTTTTCAGAGCAGCTGGTGTCACCCCAACTCCTCCTGGGCAACAAGTCATCTTACTTGTCAGGATGAAAACCTCCCTGTCAAATGGAATTGCTACATCCTTGACCAGGTAAGAAGGAGATGAATCAATCACCAGTAATGGCCCTAGAATGTTTTACCTCATTTCCCAATTTCTTCAGTTTAGCAGATGTTTACACAGCTGTTATGATACTCTCCAGTCCAGAGCTGAATTAACAACTTGAATTTCCAAACCTAAAGAAATGCGTACCTCATTGTCTCAATCAGTATTCAATCATATTCTTCCTTCTCAGAAAACTTCCAAAAGAGAAAAAAATATAGGACTGTGATGTTTTAAAACAAGATGTTGTTCCATACACTATTTAGTTCTGCTGCATCGGCTTCTTTCCCAGAGACCTGAGGAAGGATACTGTGGTACCTAAAAGTTTGTCTATATCCCTGCCAGATATATAGATGGTCCAATAAAAGATATCACCTGCAAAAATCATCACCTCTCACATTTTATGGGACCACCACAGCTACATCAACCCAACTGCTTTTTATGCACAGTTTCAATGTGTCCAGTTAGAAGCACATGTCTCAAGCTGCCTTTTGTTCATCTTCAGTAAGAAAAAGATGGTTGTGGGATTACAAAATAAAATTTAGAGGCTTTAAAAAAAGCCAAGACCACTAGTGCCAGTCTGCTGATTCAAGCAGACTTTGAATCATGGGACCATAGGACAACAAGGCTCCAGCTCCCTGCTCAGGGGAGGATTATCACTGACCAAACCATCCCAGCCAAGTGCCTGTCCAATTTGCTCTCAACAAATTTCCAGGGATGGAGATTCCACAACTTCTCTAGCTATTCTGTTCAAATGCTTAACCACCCTCATAGTCAGAAACTTCTTTCTGATCTCCAAACTAAATTTCTTCTGCTGTATCTTGAGGCCATTTTATTCCCAGTTTTGTCCTCTGCGGCCACCTCCATCCTCTGAGGTATCTGAAGACTGTGATCACATCCCCTCTTAGCCTTCTCCTTTCCAGACCAAATAATCCTAGGGGCATGCAAAACAGGCCTTATTTGATTCAGATTCAGCCTGAATCAGGGACTGTGATTCAATTCATTGATTTGGATCACTGTCCCTGATTCAATTCAGCTGAATCTGAAGATTCAATGCTGATTTGGATTCAGACATAGAAACAGCTTTAAATGTGTTTTCTACATACCTCAAGGTACCAGGTGCGACTTGTGAATGCTGCAATGCTGGGGCAGATTGCATATCCTACAGGAGTGGTCCACTTCTGGGTCTACAGGGGAGTGCATGGGGTGCCCCCCCTGGCTTGGCAATCAACCGCAGTGGGACCCTGGGTGCCCCCCCAGACCCAAGAGGCACCAGTCACCGAGCCAGGGGGCATGGACCGGCCCCAGTGCACTCTCTGACGGACCCAGAAATGGACCAGAATTGCTTCTAGTCCACTTCCAGGTCTTCTGCCAAGCGTGCTAGGGAGCCTCCCACGCTGTTGTGGGATGCTCCATCCACCCCAGCATTGCAGCTTTCACGAGCCACCTGGTACCTAGAGGTATGTAGAAAAAACATTTAAAGTTGTGTCAATGTCCGAGTTGCCGAATCTCTCTGAATCTATTCAGAGGATTCCAATTCAATTTGGAGAAATTAAAAAGGTAGGGCTGAATAGGGCCAAATCGAATCAGGGACTGAAGCTTCGCGCATCCCTAGCGAACAGCTCTGCAGTGTCATGGAGTGGAAGGCTTTCTAAGAATTGTATTTGTCTAGAAACACAGTGAAAATTGCTAATGCTGGGGGGAACCCCATTTTTTGCTGATAAAACCCATATCTAGAGAGTAAAGAATTGCAGATTTCAGCAGCATAAAAATGGGGTCTATTCCTTTCCCTCCCCCATGAATAAATTCCACTGTCACTGTGCAAAACTACAGTTCCCAAAAATCTGTACACTGTATGACATGTATCACCTGTGCCAGCTGCTTCCTGCAGCCAGAAAGTGCAGGCAGAGCTTGGGGTGGATACTCCCTCTCCCCATCCTCCTGGCACCTTTTGGGCCTTCCCCAGAGTACTCATTTATGTTACCGCTGCAACTCAATCAACTTTGTATCGTCCACAAAATTACTAAGCGTGCACTCAGTCCCATCATCCAAACCATTAATACAGAAGTTGAACAGACCCTGGGGGAATCCCACTTGATGCCTCCCTCCAACTAGACAGAGCTACTGATGACTACTCATTGTACATGATGATCCAACCAGTTATGCATCCACCTTACAGTACTTTCATCCAGTCTGTATTTCCTATTATATCTGTGTCTCCAGTAAGATGGAGATCATACTTTCCTAATATAAAAAGATGTTGTGAAGATAAATACAATGACAAATACTAAGGTAGCATTCAGATTTTACAGTTATGGGAACCAGATTAGAGGGATTATGACCCCTTAAATGCATTTCTTTGAGGAAAGTATTATTGACCAGCCCCTCCAGCACATTTTTATGGATGATTTTAAAATGTTAACACTGGCCAGGAAGAGACTTATACCAATATCAAATTGCTATCCTGTTATTAGACTCCTAAGGAAAGCCCTTTAGGAAAGAGATGTGGAAGAACACTTAATTTATCAATCTTAATAGAGCTTAAAGATGAGAGAGCAGTGGTGACCAGATAATTACCTTAGGGCACGTGTAGATGAAATAGGGGCCCTAAATTGAAGTGATGGGTTTTAAAAAACACCATTTTAATTTAGGGCTGATTAAACCCCCATGTCCTGCACACACCCCACTGACTTACCTGCGTCTCTGGCAAGGAGGGGAGGGCAAGCTGCTGGTGTGCAGAGCAGTCCCTGGACTGCAGGGGGGGTTGGTGCTTTCCTCCACGGCAATGGTGGCCCACCCCCAGGTGGCACCCACAGCAGGCACCCAACTTGGGCGGTCCTGGGGGGCGCTGTAGAGGGAAGCACCAGGCTCCCATGCAGCTCAGGCAGGCAGGCACACGGGCTCTGAGGGGGAGGTGGGGGGCAAAAAAAGATCAGACTCACTGCTTTTTTTTAGACAGAGCCTACTTTCCCAGGCTGCTGCCAGGCTGCCTGTGGGGCTTCCTGCAGTGCCATGGAACTGCACAGAGCCCAGTGCTTCATTCCACAGCTGTAAGGGCAGCAAACTAAAACTCCTTGAAGGAGTTTAATTTGTTGTGCCCCAAGTCATTTAAGGTGCGTTATGCTGCCAAATTTCCTGCAGCGGCTGGAATTAATGCGTGATACGCCACCAAGGCATGCAAACACCAACACTATTAAAGCAATGCAAAAGCATTTAGCCCACTTTGAAGTGTTGTGCACACATGCCTCTCGTTTTGATTACACATGGCCTTAGGCTAAGGCACTTTTAGGCATGCCTTGAAGCAGAGGTCTTAGCGCCTGAAGAACATTAATTGCAAAACTCTTCAACATCCTTAGCACCTCACTTTGCCATCTGCCAAATGAGACTTAAAATACATCACTACATCAAAGAGGTATGGCAAGGATAAAGATGCATTAAAGATTTTTAAGTACTCTGGTCCTAAGAGACATGTAAGTCATTTAAGTACCTAAGAGCTAAATAAAAACTAAATAAAACCAATGAAACAGAGAAGAATTTGGTTCACATTCCTGCCTCTGATATCAGTTATTTTAAGGTTTAGTAAATATTAAAATGCCTCCTTCCAACACATTTTTTTTTTTTTTTTATCAAAAACCTTCCTACCTTGCCATAAACAGCAAATATAGTAGAGAAGTTTAGTCAAACCTCCCACTATAGCCTCTCTCAACTCTATGTATTTACTATATATGAAGTCTCCTAGAATTGATTATCTATACTAAGGCCCTGATTCTATTCTGCCCATTAGGCATGTAAGTGGACCTAAATGCATTTCTACTATACCCAGATCAAGTCCTTGAAAACTGTTAATGCAAAGGGGAGGTGGATTCTCCTTGCTGGTTTTTGTAACTTAGTATTAAGGGTCAGATCATGGCATGTTACAAAAACAGATGAAGTATGGATTTCCAGGGACTTGAACATGGTGGAATGGAACTGTAATTAGGCACCCAAACACACTTAGACATTTAACAGATAGGACAACATAAAATCCACAGATCATTTAGGCCAGATTCATGAATTGTCACTAAACAGCTTTATTTAGAGCAGCAAGAAATTATTTTGCGAAGAGTACCCCATAAAGAAAATACTATAAAGAAAAGATTATACAATGCAACTGAGTTGTTTTAGAGAGGTCCTCTGTCCATTGCCAACAACTCCAAAGACTGAAATTTTATTTTAAAACTACTAAAAATAATTTTATTTATATTATTTATATTTATATGTTTTTAACATAAGCTGTGCTAAAGCAAACTTTCACATTTCCAAATAATTTCGGTAATTGTATTATAGTACATCACTGAACTTAAAAATTAATAAATATTTTTAATACATTTTTAATTTTGCCTCCACATAAGACTGGGCCAAAGTAGTAGCATTTAGACTTCTACCAAAATGTATCAGATAGTTACATGCTAAAACACTTATTCGCCAGTGTTGGCTGCTAATTAGAGGTATAAATGCTAAGGTTGATGTTTATAGGTTTGTGTCTTCAGTATATTCCATCTACAAAATTAGAAGAATGATTTAAACACTAACAGGAATGTAGAGTTAAGGCTCCACACAATCCTTATCTCAATTGCTGTCTCGCTGCTATAATTGTCCGAGATCAACTGGCAACATCACACTTACCCTAGTAACAAACATGTAAAAGGCATCTCTGTCCTAAATTATAATTTCAAATTCCATCTCAGATTTAGGATCTACATATTTTACCTTCTTAACTGCATAAAAAGCAGCTAACAACATTTTATCTATATTTGTCAATAAATTTAAATAGTTACTTAAAAAGCTGGGGGGGATATTGTTCTTTATTAGATTCTCTATTTTTTTTTTCTGTAGTTTCTATGGAGCTCTATAATATGCTTATAAAAGCATTTGGGCTTTCTCAGTGTAGAACATAGGATTTTTTTCCCCATAATCTTATGGAAAAGGCATGATTTTATCTTTAGACAAAAGATGCAATAATTCAGCTGTTACATTCCATCAGTACAATTTACAATTTCAGAGACACTTATAGTCATGGATTACTATTGTAATAGAGTGTAACAGCTTGAGTTAATTCTTATTTAGGGTTTTAACCTAAAGATTATCAACACAGGAAGAAGTTCATATTCGATCATTGTAATTTTTAATTCTTAAAATTTGAGCACAAATAACATCTGAAAAACAAGCTTAATTCTTTTTTTGAATTAAAAGGGAGAAAAACTTGTCATCGTTCATAATTAAAAATAAAATTCTTCTACCTCCTGGTTCTGAGCCCTTCATAATTAGGTTGGAAATATAGAACTAATACCAAACAAAGCTACTTTTATATATAAAAGTATAACTCTGTTGTGCATAGTCTTAAATACACGTGACTGGTAGACTAAGCAGGCACTTTACACATTTATTTTTTGTAAATCCTGGACATAGCAACCACCAGAAAAGGAGATCTAGACTATAGTATAAATATTACTATAAAAGTTGCCTATTTGAAATTCACTATAATGCAGCATTTTACTCAACTGTAACATTAAGGATGGAAACAACAAAGGTAGTTTCAGATGGTGGCTGAAAAATCCAAATTTTAAAATAACCTTTGCAAGTTAAAGTCTATAAAAGCTTGTGCTTCTGTGAATGAATTAATCTAGAAGGCATCATACCTTCTCTTTTCACTTACTTAGCTTGCAAATTTATAACTACAGTGCACATATATAAACTAAGGATACATACTGATGTTCATTTTGTACCAGTAGAAATTCTTTCTGGTGGAAAAACTTCCCAGGAGCTGGACTGTACAGACATCCCTCCAGCTTCATGACTGGAGAGCCTCACTGGCAAGCTCACCAGCAAGACAGCACTAGGGGCTGCTCCCTGGACCACCCTCATCCTTGGGAAGCCCACTACTTCACAACCTGCCTTCTTCCCTCCCTGGAAATAGGGCAAACTGACAAGTGGCAGCTGGCAGCTGCTAAAGAAAAGCAGCTTGCATAGCCTGGGAGGGTACAAGCCCTAGTGGAATGCCCCCCACAGCCCATCCCAACAGTCATCCGATTGGCAGAAGGAAAGCATTCTCCCATGGTGGGATGCTCCCTGCTCTCCCCAGCAGAAGAACAGTTTCATTTCTTGCACTCCTCTGGGCTGACATGGAGGAGTGCAGGAAGAGGGGGCAAAAGCACTCAGTCACTGTGGCAACACTCCAGGAGCCATTTCACACAGGCATGGCAGTCTGCCTCTGGGTTGCTCCAGGGCAGTATGGGGAAAGGAAAAGGCACTTTGCCACAGTGGCAAAACTCCCAAGCCTTGCTACTGGGACACAGCACCCTGCCATGCCATGCTCTCCTATGAGTCATCTGAGGGGCAAAGGGAAACCATGGGGTGGAGAGGTTGGTTTGGAAAAAGTCTTGGCATACCAGGCTGTCAGGCCCTCTGGCTTTTAAATCACCACCCCCGTTTGCTCAACTGAGCAGCGAGGGGATGCAAGGGGAAGTCAGTGCACCTGAACAGGGTTGCAGAGGGGAGGGGACAGAACAGAGGGAATAGCATGGCAAAGCCCTTGCCTGCTTCTCACACCAGGAACTCCAGTCAGAGAAGCAGGTGGGAGAGCAGCTGGAGCTGCTTCTCCCCATCCTTCCTATCTACGGGAGGGGTAGAGCAGCTGTATCCTGCACCTTCCCCAGGCCAGTGACTACCATCTTGGGAAGGCACAGGAGCCTTTTCCCTGGCTGAATTCCTCCTGGTTCCCAGGAGGAGTTAAGCCAAGGGAAAGTGTGCAGATGTTCAGTCTCCCACAAGAAACTATCGCAGAAGCACTTAACCCTGTCTGTGCCCAAGTTATTCTTTTCCCAGAACAGCTGTTTTTGCTCTAGGATAAAAAGCTTAAACTTCTGCACACTTTTGTTTTCTACAAGAGGAACAGTGATTCTCTGGTTAAAAACATACCATCTGTATGTGGCCTAAATCAAAGTCAAGTCTGAATGCAAGTCTGCATTGAGCAAAGCAAAAATAAAAATTGCTGGTAAGGATATGAATGAAACAGTTCTAATTATTTTATTCAGATTTTGTTAAGAGTTTAATTTATTTTATCCTTCAACTCTCTCAAAGTTAATTGAATGTTCTTACCTGCCTTATTAATGCTTTGAAGATGTAAAGAGCTACATAAGCACTAAGCAGTATTATTCTCCCAGAATTAAAGAGATGCAGTCAGCTTTCACCAAAATAACCTCCCAAGCAGTTCTAAAAAGTTCTTAAATCTCAAAGGAAACAAATACAAAAAGAAGAATTTCTTAAATATTCAAATTAATAATCAAGATAACAAAGCCTAATCTTTTAAGCACAAAAGTAGTAAAGTCCTAATTGACTTTAATTACAAGCTTCTGGCTGTGAAGCTTAGCAAGGTATTTTATTCAGCATTTCTCAGATCCAGAGAGACAGTTGCAAAAGTGGCTCTGGCCTTCATCAATACTTCTTACTTAGTCAACTCCCAACTTTAGCAACTATTTGCCTATCTCCACCTCCATTCTTTCTTTATGACTCTGTAACACAGCGCCAGCACAGTAACTTGCTAGCAAATCACATATGTCAGAGTATCCTGAATCAGATAAACCACCAACTTTCTTCTTTGAAACAAAATCTGAAACAAAAACATATGGGGAGCAAGAGGGCAGGTAATAATGCAAAATGCATCACTTCAGATTTTACATTCTCCATGGAGGAAATTTAAAACTTGGAGTTTCTGATAAGCATCACAAATGTTTAAAAGTGCTAACAGCAATTTATGTTTCAGTTGCACATGTTTTCAGTACGAAGCAATAAAACTCCAATTCAATAACATTTTGTATTAGTGTCAGTTAAAAGTGAATCAAGTGGACTTTTTTTTGTTTTTGGTTTTTGTTTTTTTTACAGAGGAAAGCAAGCTACACACGCTAATGGTAACAATTTGTGATGTGCAAATTATAAAATGTGCAGTTGAAGAACATACCTGGTGCCATTTGGGGAAACTTTTTATAGTTTAAGATTTCAATAGGAGGTTATGAACTCTTTTGTCTATCTGTACAAAGATTCCACCTCTGTTTCAGATGTGTGTCATTTTAACTTCTCTTTTTCCTCCTATATAGCAGTCTATGTTAGCACAGGACCAGCAACTGAGGGTTGTTAACTTAAGTGTTTCACAACTAAAATGTAACCCCCTCAATTTGGAGGACTGGATTAAAAGAAATCTTATGAGGTTCAACAAGGACAAGTGCGATGTCCTGCACTTAGGACAGAACAATCCCATGCACCAGTACAGACTGGGGACTGACTGGCTGGGCAGCAGTGCTTCAGAAAAGGATCTTGGGGTTATAGTGAACAGAAAGCTGAATATGAGCCAACAGTGCGCCCTTCTTCTCAAGAAGGCTAACGACATACTGGGCTGCATTGGAGGAGTGTTGCCAGCAGGTCAAGGGAAGTGATTCTTCCCCTCTATTTAGCACCGGTGAGGCCACATTTGGAGTACTGTGTTCAGTTTTGGGCACCCAACTACAGAAAGGATGTGGACACGTCAGAAAGAGTCAGGCAGAGGGCAATTAAAATGGTGAGGGGGTTGGGACACATTACTTATGAGAAGAGGCTGAAGGAATTGGGCTTATTTAATCTAGAGAAGAGAAGACAGAGGGGATTTAATGGCCTTCAACCACCTGAAGGCAGGTTCAAAAAAGCATGGAGCTAGGCCAGTAGTTCCCAACCTTTTTTATACAGCAAACTCAGTCAGAAAACTCACTTTTGGCAGACCAAGCAAAGAAACAATCTATTTTACATATTTATATTTGTAAATATTTAAATATATAAATCTGTAAATATTTAAATGTGTGCCCAGGTGCAGGTTGAGGCACAGCAGCCACAGGCACTGGGGGATCCTGCAGGGGAGGGGGCTGTGCAGGCAGTGGCCCAGGGTGGCCCAGCTGGGGCTGCCCAGATAGAAGGGGCTCTGCTGCCTTCCCTAGGAGCAAGCAGTGGAGCCGTCTCCATGCCTCAGGCATCCCCCCATCTGCATCTCCCTGTTCCCAGCCATGGGCAGGGCTAGGGGGTCCTGCCTGATCTGGTACCTGCTGCCACAGCCAGTGCTTTGCCGGCATGGCCATGGCAGCAGGAGTGGGATGGGGCACACAGAGCTTGCTGCCTCCCTCCCAGGGCTGCCTCACCACCCAGCTTTAACCCCACACGTGACTGTCAACAGCAGAAGCCGCTCACCCAGGTGGACAGCTCAGGATCCAAGCAGGGGGGCTCGTGCCACAACCCGGCCGCCGACCCTTCACAGCCCAGTACCAGGCCACAGCCCAGTGGTTGGGAACGTCTGAGCTAAACTGTCATCAGTGATGGCACATGACAGAGCAATGGCCTCAAGTTTCAGCAAGTGAAGCTTAGGTTAGATATTAGAAAGAATTTTCTCACTAAGAGGGTAGTAAAACACAGGAACAGAGAGGTTGTGGAATCTCCATCCTCAGAAGTTTTTAAGACCCAGATAGACATCGCTTTGGCTGGGATGATCTAGTTGGGGATGGTGCTGCTTTGAGCAGGGGGCTGGACTAGATGACCTCCTGAGGTTCCTTCAAACTCTAATTTTCTATGATTCTATTCTATGAATCTCACTTAGAAAAGAATGGTATGAAACAGTATTTATGAGTGAGATTCCAAGAGTGAAGGGCAATGCCTAGATTCTGTTTAAATTTCAGAGACTTAAAAAACACAAAGGTATAGCAGCTGAATCAATTTACTGAATGGCTCACAGGGGAAATGTGCATCAATGCTGCCAAGTTGCCCATAGCAGTGGTTTTTTTTGTATATTTACTATTAAAAGCTATTATACAATGCTATAAGTGAACCTCAATATTGCTTCCTCTTACAGTATATGAGATATGAGGGTTATCATGCCATTTTTCCTCTTAGTCTGCTACTTACCCCAACAACCCATACCTGATGCCTCAAAAGAATAAGGAAAAAAACAAAACAAAATACAAAAAATCCAACCTATAATGCAGCTGGTCCTTTACATTAGTCTTCAGTTTATACTCTGATGTGATCAACCCAATACCTTTGGCATAGCTGGCTGTACAGTTTAACAATAATCCTGAAGTATTCAGTTGCAATATCTAGTCTCAATGACCATTTGCAGCAGAAAATGCCAAAAATGGACACAGTACCAATAAAACAGTTTTTTATTAATACAACTTTTAATTTCCTTTTGTCTTTACAAAATAGGATAAAAAGAACAATTAATTTGTCATAAGCCCTTTAACATTTGAATGGCTCAGCCAAATCCCCATTTGCTATTTCTCTCTTTGTTTATTATCTGTAATGTCTGTACATCCAGTTACTATAGAAAATCCCACCATACACCAATTCTAACCATTTTAATTTGCCTTGTATAATCCTGTTTAGTTTCTGCTATTTCTTAAAGAGAAACCAAAACTGGGCACAGCATTCCAAATGAGTCATTATTAATGTATCATTTTCATATTTTTCTCTTTAATGCATCCAACCATCCATTTTTTCCACTGTAAACTAGATATAGTTCATGCTGAGATCAAGCTGAGACATTTTCACTGAAAGAGACAATGACCCTGCAAGTATGACAGTGATAATACTGCTATCATTACAGGCATTTGTGTGTGCATTTATCCAATGGATGTTTATGCAGTATACTGATACCACTACTGAATAGTTCTGTTAAATTGGTTTCAGCTTATGTAAAACCAACTTATTAATTTACTAGAGGCAGTGCAGGGACTTCCTAAAAAACATATGTATGCATAATTAAAGTTCTGTAATGTATAAATACAGGAGTTGCAAGTTTATTTATGGTAGTTAGACATGCATTTGCACTTCCATTATTCTATGTCACTGCCTTTACCACAAGCATATGCATGTTTGCTCATAAAGTACGAATGTTCCCCAATGAAAAATTTCCCTTTAACATCCATATCAAGCACAAGCCTGTTGAATAGATGAACAGCTTTAGTATTTGACATTCTGTTTCACTTTGATACATTTGGAAACACAATCAAAGTTCACTTTATCTAACGTATCCACATACATCTTGGCAGAGAGGTTATTTGGAAAGAAATGGAAGTTAAACATTGATAAAAATTTATTAATAAATTATTTTATCAGTCTTAAAACAACACAAAGCAGTCACTAGTGCATCAATTAAATCCTCATGATCTTGTTCAGTCAAAGGACAGCTTTCTATCCTAACTTTTTTTATCCTGAATTCAGTGTTATGGCCAGAGCTGATACCAGTGGGTCCAGTCAGACATATAGCTCTGCACACTAAAAAGGTATAAAGGAAATTAGTCCTGAGAGTAGGAAATTCTCAACATATTAATTCAAAGAGAAGATGGATACCATGGTGGTTAAAGGAAATCAGATTATGAAGGGGTCAGAAACAGAGGTGTGTATTCAACCTACTTAAGATAAAGGAAAATAAGAAAGCTAGAATATTAAGACTTTATTTTCTATCCTGATCTCTTATTTATCTTCCTAACAGCTGATAAGAGGAAAAAGAAAAGCAATACAGACATATATGATATAAGGTGAATATTATTGATTTCTTCAATCCTTTAGGAAAATGGATCATTAGAAGGGAATAGGTTTTACAGGAAAAACTGATGTCTGGTATTCCAAGCATATGCATGTTTGCAACCTCTTTCTTTGCCATGCTGCCAAAGTGGCTTGAGGTAGTCTTAATAAAATGATGGTTAGTGGCAGCCCTAAATCCAATTTTCTCTCAGCTTTGAGAACTCTCAACAGTCCCTGTAACTACACTGAACTTAATTAATTGTGAAGAGCAGAAAAGAAAAGCTACCTATACTACACCTATATACTTATGAAGACAGAAAGTAGCACTATTATTCAGTTGCTGTGGGAAGAGTCGCTGCTCCAAGAAAAAAATGTCCTGGGAACAACCAGAGTTAAAACATTCCCAGGAGAGAATCCCCTCAGAAAATGAACATGTACATGTTCTCTTCTAAGAGAAGCCACAGCACAGTCCTCCAGCATCCCAGGGTGCTTTGCTCCCTCAAGGAGACCATCATGGGCTAGACTCTGCTCCTTCAGAATAGGACACACTTGCATCACAATCCCATAGGCTAGGGGTAGATATTCAGAAAGCCTGAGCCTGAATTGATTCAATCTTTGCAGGTTAGTCTAATCTGCCTAGGTTGAACTGGTTTGCAACTACACAGACATTCCCTCTGTACTGAAGAAATGCTGGCAAATGCTGGCAGTGGCTTAGGCTAGAAGCCAGGGACGCTAGAGCAGCCCTCCTCTATGTTCCACCATGGTGAAGAGGGACATGGCCAGGCCCCAGTAGGACACTCTGATTAGGGAGAAGTGTAAACCGCCACCCTGCCTGCACCATCCCAGGATTTTCCCTGCTTGCAGCTCAAGGGGCAGGACTGTTGCCAGACCCCAGGCCCTAGCTAGCACTCTGAGGCAAAGGGGGTGGGGAGAGGAGGAGTTCAGTGCATGCATTTGTTGATGATACTGAGCTTTTCAATCTCCCTCTCAATGCTTCTTCAAACTGTTTGCAACCCTGACAGGCGAGGAAGCCAGCAGGGGGATAACACAGCACTTATCAGCCCATCAACGAAACAAAAGCCTCTCTGATTAGTTCAAGCTCTTCTTAAACAGCTTTTTCCAAGGAGGGAATGGAGGGACATTACCAGCTGACCTGTTGATTAGCTCCAAAAAAACCCTAAGCAGACACTGTTCTGTCTGCCTGTCCCAGTGAAATTGGACACACGCACAACTCTCAGTATTAGCTAGCATATCACATGCCTAGGGTCCGTGGGGCTGGGGTCCATGCTGTGGGAGATGGCAGGGAGGGAAGGCGAAATCCTGCTTAAACAGCAAGCAGCGAGAGGGGTGGGGCAGGGAGAAGCCAGGCAGACCCTGCTGTGCCTGCAGTCTCCACCAAATCTCTGGCTAGGGAGCAGAGGGACAGAGCAGACAGCATAGACCAGGGCTTCAAAGCATCTGGGACGCTGGGGGACCCTAGTTTAACTTAAACCAGGATGGGGTCTGGGACAGACATTGCAAAACCAATTTGACCCAAATCAGTTAAGTCCAATACTACATTCAGCCATTTTGAAACTGGTTTATGTGCACCAAACTTATGTTCTGTTACAGGTTTAAACCAGTTTCTGATCACTTAAACAGGTTTGTGTGTCATGTCTGTCCCTAGCAATATTGTGTGGCAGAGAAACATAGGCCAACTCTGATCATTCTGTTTCAGCTAATCCAGGCTTCCATGCATCCTGCTGTCATATGTCACCAGGCAGGCTTGGGAGCCTGCAGAGCATGCTTAGATGTGTGCACAGGTTCTCCCTGCTTGCACAGTGTCAGTACAGCAAGCTCCTTGCTCTTCAACAGCATTAGAATGTCTGTTCAGACATCTCTGGATAAGTTTTTCTACTAGAAGAATAAACCTGGTGTAGCTCTCCCAGATCATTTGAACATGTGCACACAGCGTAAGTCCCCTCTTCAAAGGGTGCACTGTGCAAACCCACATTTGCAGGCACCTTATTCAAAGGATTTGTACAAATTATAGCATGCAACTCCCATTCTCAAATTTTCTAGTTTCTCTCTCAAGTAATATATAAAATCTGTTATGAAGTAGGACATTGAAGTTCAAAGATATGTGGCACCCAGCTTTAATGCAAAAAAAAATAGAAAAGGAGTTAGAGGAAATTTATTTTAAAATCCTCTATCAACATCATGATAGCTATCATAGAGCAATTTTATTATATTAGTTTTGAATGCATTTTTGTAATCTAGTTTTAGATTTTCAGGAAAATGGTTCTTTTCATTTCAAGAGGCATTCATGTCTTAGAAAGTAAATTGTCATGCTTGTTTGCCAAGCTTACCAGTGTCCTGACTTATTAAAAACAAAACGAACTGAATATTTGACTAAACCTTGAAAGGAATTCATTGATGAACAAGAATTACTTGTTAAAAATCATAAAAATGTTGGCTCACTCATATTTTTTTCTACACAACACAATACCTTAATCAAGAGATTAAGTGATTTAATAGCAAATCGCTACTCCTGGGAGGCAGCGACGCAGGGTGGTGGTTGGTGGTGCTCCATCCCCACCCACCCGCACATACCCGCTAGCACCTTTCCAAGTACCCGTAGGGGTACACGTTCCCCCAGCTGACAACCCCTGCCCTAAACCATTTAACTCAAGTAATGGGCATGTTCTCCAAAGCGACTAAACAGTGACATCCATTCAGCAACCCATTGCTAACTTAGGCAGGGACAACTCTTTATTCAATGTGCTATTCAGGCAGAAGCCATATTTTTAACAAAATATTATATATGATTTCAGGTACAGCTGTACCATCACCATGAGTAAGTGCATTTGCTTTCACTGCCATTTCATCAGCCTTCCTCCATCAGGTATCAATTATACAAATAAGTGCGTAATTTGGAGTCTCTTACAGATGTGCCTGCATTTTGTTCAGGAAGGTACAATGATAACATTAGGCAGCAACATTTTCTTTATTACAGTGTAAAAAATATACACATTTTCCCCATTCTGCAGTGACTGTTTGAACTGTTCATGAGCAGGACACAGAGGAGCAGAAGCAAGAACAGAAGAAAAAGGAGAAAGATCAGAATAGCCAAATGATCCAGGAAGTGTAAACAGACATCAATATCCACATCCACATTACTAATAGTTACAAAGTGAGACAGCCTAAATATTTCCATTTTAAGGATTATATAGAGAGTTCCCCCCTAACCTTTACCATTTAGAATTAATTTCTAGATCAGGCTTCTTCCTAAAGATAGCTTATTATTTTTAATTACTAGCAAAAATTATTTATCTCTTCTCTGAAATAAGAGAAACAAGCAACAAATCCAGATATGAGAAATGGCTGGTAGTCATACTTTGCTGTTACTTATTTAGAACACCAGTGCCAAGTATGGTAAGGAGAGAGTTGAAATGTGGCAGTACACATTTGGGAGGAATCTCAGATGCTTTTCAGTGTTCTGATGAAAATAATTGACAACTGATCTGACCTCAGAAGAGACACCTGAAGCACCTGCCAGAGATGGAAAAAGCCCTTGGGGCTTAAGGCCCTCTCTACATGTTACATGTATTGCACAGTTATCTGGTTAATTGCACAATTACCTGGAAGTCAGCTACATGTCCAAAGATACAATCATGATAAAAAGCTGCAACCACCTATAAAGTTAGACTTCAAAAATACGTACTAACTTTATAGTCAGTTTCAATCAAGCTTTAATTTGCACATGTAGCAGGGTCTCCCTCCCAGCCACAGGCATGCACCATACCCAGTGAAAAACCCCCAAGCCCTAAGGATCACAGCAGTCCCGATCCCCAGGACCTGTAGTTTTTATGGACCGCCCATCCCCCCAAGCCCTAAGCATCATAGAAGTCACAGTCCCCAGGGTCCAGGGGTTTAACACACCCCAAGGGCTGGGAGAGGATCACGATCATGGCATATACTGGAATGTGAAATCCCCAAACCCTGGAGATCACAGCTGTCATAATCCCTAGGGCTCTGGGGTATGTGAGATCCTTGTACCCTGGGGGGGGTCACAGCTGCAATAATCCCTAGGACTCTATGGTGCAAGTAACCTCTGGGACAGAGGGAAATGCCCTTATGGTGATCCTCCAACCTGGGGGCTTGCCTGCACATCCAGGGCCACAAGATTGCTGCAGCAGGGATCCTCCAACCCCAAGATTATATGGGGTGCCCCCACAGCTGGAAGTCCCTCAACTGGGGTCTGCTAGGGTCCTGCCATGGGAGCCTACTTTTTGCCAGTGTAGGGGGAGCTGCACCAGGAATAAGGCACAATGGGATCCAGTGCACAATCCCACAGTCCTGCCTACTGCCATGCATGTGCAGCATGCCAGGAGGCAAAACTGTGTCGATCACACATTAGCTCCCATCGTGACTTTGCCTACATGTGTAGAGGGGCCCTAAGACATAGCAAAAAATGACAATCGTATTAAAAGATAATAAGCTGCAATACAAAATGGGAGCCTATGCCTATTTAGATCCTTTCCCCCTAACCTCAGACATTTGTCTACCTTTGCACTACTACCACTCTCTCCCCAACTGGGACTGATGATTAGAAAAACATGTAAAGCCTGTGACACTGGAACTCCACAAACCTCAAAAAAGCAAATGACAGACTCCTTTTCATATGTTTTCGCCTTCCTGGATTTTTTTAGGTCTGATTTTTATTAATAGATGAAAAATTCTGTATGCAAAAGGATTGGAGCAAATGAGTCTTTATTAAGCTATACAGATGACAACAAAAACAAAAATGAAATAAGATTAGGACAGTCATTTAAATGCATCAGGTCACCTAACAGTTGAAGTACCTTACCTGTGTTGCCCACAAGGAAAATATTTACAGAACATACCTAAACCAAGTATGCAGAGAAGTGTTTATTACAATATAAATACTGTAATTTTACCACAGCATGCTGAAAATTATGTATTGAAGGAAAACCTATTCTAATTGCAAGGAAGATTGAGAAGAAAGAAGCAGTGCTGACCTCAAGCTAAAATATCCAGCAGGGAAAAAGGTTCCCCAAGCTAGTAAGCATTTGGATTTGGGAGGAAAAAGCCTAAAATTTCCTTTTAATGTTTATTTTACATTTTAGTTATTACTGTATCTTCTTTTTTTTTTTTTTCTTATTTGTATCACCTCACTTAGGCTATTAACTAGATGGAATCCAAAAGAGAAAAAAGCCCTTATCCGTGCTTATACTGTTCAGAGAGCTAAAAACCAACTTCAAAAAGAACAATTGCCCTTCAAAATACTTGGAAAATAAATATTTCTAAATGACACATTTTTATAGGTTTATGTTTTTTAATGGTGGTTTTACTGTTGTTGTTATTTTTCTCCTGGAAGTCACAGGCCTGACATGTTGCTGATGCTGATTTCACAGAAATAAATTAAGCTGGCTATAGCCCCATACTGTGAAAATTCAGAGACTCACAAAAGAAAGAATGTATTCAGAATGAAGAGGAAGCCTGGTTTGACCTCTTGGAACCATCAACATTAAAATGGGCACAAAGATAGTAATATACAGCCACAATAAATGAAGCTGTTGAGTACCAGTATAACAAAGCCATGATCAACTACTGGAAAAGAGAAAATTCACTGTGTTTTTAATGTCTTGGTATAACCTCACTGATAGCCAGAAACCTCGATCCACGGTTATCACACCAGCAATGACAGCCTCTCCTCCTCTGACCAGCTGAGCCACTTAACTTCTTCACCTTAGCTCCCTGCGAAAATGAGGATATAATAACTGCTATATCTCAAGTCCTTTTAAAGAGATTTGACAAGAAATATTGCTATTACAATTATTAATTTATTCCATTTTGTTTATAAGGTGCCAGAAGGAATGAGCATCTCATTCTTTCCTGGAGTTATTCAGCAAAATCAGGTGAGCTTAAATGATCTTATGACTTGGGTATCTGGCCTTAAGAAGTATGAATCTATTTAAAGTTTCTGAGCTATTTTCAGCCAGGTTATATATTTCTGGGGGGAGGGAAAGGGATTACATTAGAAGTCTTGGAAAAAACATACCTACTTGGAAAGGACCTATGTTCTACTTGCAAGAGGACATGCTTCTAGCACAGAAACCGGTCTCATTTAAATAGGCAGTTCCTTTGGGGGAGTTTCCCCACCAGTCACATGCATTCTAGTATATGCCTTGTTTGTTTTATAATCCTCTCAGAGTATTTAAAGTTATACTTTCTACCTTATTTTCATCCCTCTAGTCAGTATAACATAGTGCAGATGACTTATTGAATCAAAATGTTTACAAAATACCCTGCATTGGTTAGCTATTTTTCCTCATTCTTAATCAGATGGCTTAACTAGTCAACATACAAAGAACTGTACATTTTCTGACTGAATATATAACTTGAAAATAATTTTCAGCAAATGATGTATATACTAAAATCTACATTAAGTATATTTAGGTTAGCTAAGGTCAAACACTTGAATGTTTATAGAAATCCAACATGAACGGGTCTTGAATAGAAGCAAATAAAAACATTCTTTCCAAGTTAAATATTCTGTCAGCCCCAGTAATATCCCATGATAGCAAATTCCATGCACTCACTACTTATCTTATTACACCCACATTATTTAAAATATTTATTTCAGTAAATCTAACTATGTCAGCTGCTTCACTACTAGATATTCTGGATACATCTAGCTACATTATGTGCTCCACTGTGCAGAATATACCAAGTATTCCTCTAAGGTTGTACTGATTTCAAATGTATGTTAAGAGAACATCCAGGGTGTATTAAAACCATACTGGCTAAATTCCAGACCCCTTCACACCATACACTCTGGAAAGCCAAAACTGCAACTGGCAGATACTGACTAAGGTAGAATCACATCTGCCTTTGCTTACCACCATGCCCCTTGTTCTCTCTCTGACATGGATTCTGAAGGGTATCAGCAACTGCCAGCATATTCCTTTAATCCTACATCTTGATCTGACAATAATACGCCAGTATGTAGTAATCACTATTAAGATGTTCTCCCTGCTGCACCGTAAACAACTAAAGCATTAATGCCCCCTGCACCCAAGGATCCTGCTTTAATCCTTCCTTTGACTATTGAAATAAAAAGATCAGAAAACTAGATGTTAGATACTGGGCTAAAACTTAGGATATTTTTTAAAAGACAAACAGCAAACTATATGTCAATGTCACCCTTGCAATCGTGCTTGTATCCATTTTCCTCACCGATGGCTATGACAAGACCTTGAAATACCTACCAACAAAAAAAAGTTACTTGTGATTGCATTTCTGCCATAATTAGCATTCAGATTAACTCACTGTTCACAAGTTAAACATAGGCTTCAACTCATTAGACACCAGTTAGCAATCTTTTTATCGCTGTCTCCTCAACTTGTCAAGCAACAGCTCAGCAGCACTACCTCAATGAATTAATTATGTTCTAAAACATATTTACATACTTAAATATGTATAATATGATTAAAAATTTATATTAAACTATTATACTGTCTAGAGAACATGTTCTAGTTTTTGTGGTCCCCTTTGGACTCTCACAGAAATGCTCACTGGTTGATGGAACTATTAAAAATAAAAGGGTTGGGGAGGGGGAGGCAGCTTGAAAAGTAGAAGCTTTAAAAAAATATCATTTTGAATGCTTAAGATTCAAGCCCCAAAGGTTTAGATTGCTGAGAATGAATGACAGGAGGCTGCAAAGTACCATGAGTGAAATGATTGTACTTGAGGTCTTACGAATTAGCATACTGGCTTTGTTAATTATTTGTCTTCATCCCCAGTTAGAAGGTGAACACTAAACATGATCCAGAGAAATATACTCTGTACATTTCTGCTATGTGGACAGCAGGGGGAAAATGTTCTCTAGTAGCCAGCTTTTTTCTTTCCTCCTTTTTTGTGGACTGAGAATTAGAGCGGGCAGGTGAAGGGGTAGGGAAGTTATTCTTTAAGGCCAGGTACAGACATTACACTTTTACCAGTATAAGTGATCGGAAACTGGTCTGTACTCATAACAGAACAGAAGTTTGGCGCACACAAACTGGTTTAAAAATGATGGAACCTGATCTAAGATTTGTCCCTCCACACCAAAGGGCGAATGTGTGTTCTGTTTGCTACTGAGTGCTAAACTACGTTGCTTACAGAAAACTGCATACTTTGGATTGATTCTGCCTCAGGTTTCTTGAATGTCTGCACCTAGCCTAAAAGCATACATTTTTCTTGATCTGCCTTTACCATTTCTTTCCTCAGCATTAGCTTCCAGAACCTCACTTTTGTCTTCACATATGTTTTCAGATGACAAGTCATATTGTGATAAGTTACATCAGGCTACATTTACTGCATTAGTCATGCAGTAAGCCATACAAAATCTGAAGTACGCTTTATTACAAGAAATACAGAGTTTAAGAGAAATTTAATAGAAAGGAAAAAACCCCAAGTTTGTGTCATCAGGGAAAAATGCTTATAACATCAGTGGGAAAAGTGATTTGTAGATTAATTGCAGTTAATTAATTGTAATTTGGCAAAAATTATCCTAGGTGTTTAGACAGGAACAAGTAAGAGGCATAACCTTCTGAAACAAAAAGTTCACAACTGCTTCAAAACTGACTTGCAAAGATTAAAAACAGCAGATTCCATCAAATCAGTGCCACTCAGTGTACCGTATAATGTAAGATACCCCTATCTGCTCCAGTCCTATTAAAACTGTCTGCATATTGATGTCCCACTGAGGTAAAGTCCCACCATGCACAACCCTGAACCATCATAACCAGCATATAATTTATCTAGAGAATAGAATAGTCTAAAAAAAAAAAAATCATCATAAAATGGCTTAGGCCTCTGGAATATGTACAGTCAAAAAGCCCAATGTTGAATCAATTCAATCCTCACAAGTTAGCCTAAACTGCAGATTGAACCAATAAGAAAGCGAACAGACATTCAACATTTGATTCCAGAAATGCAGCCACATGCCTGCAGTGGCTCAGGCCAGAAGCCAGATGCTACAAGAACATGCCACCCTGCTCGGCTGGAGCAGACAGCATGGGCCAAAGCTAGCCAACCCACACGGGGGAAGTGGGGAGTTTACAGGGGAGATGTAAAGCATCCTGGGATGCTGGAGGACTGTGAGTTAAAATAAATCTGGAGGACTAGAGGAACATCATTATAACAAATCTTATTACAAACAAATGTGTGATGACAAATGTGTTTCAGTAACATATGGCAGCTACAGAAGAGTTTCAAAAGATAGTATCACCAGTACATATTGACCATTTTCTTAACTAAACAGAAAAACAGACACTGAATAACTTTAAGTAGCTACTTTAAAAGTCTCTTAAATTAACCTTTACAAAATGTTTTTCTTTAAATTATCTAGCTTTTTCCCCCTTTAAGAAAAGTCTCACTAGTCTTATGGAACACATGCATAAATTATTTCAAGAAAAACTCATGGTCTGATACTTAAACTAGTAAAGAAGCTACTAGATGTTGCCATTTCTGCCTATTTAAGAAAACTTTACCTGCCTCCTGGCACTACCTTAGAATCATAGAAAATTAGGGTTGGAAGGGACCTCAGGAGGTCATCTAGTCCAACCCCCTGCTCAAAGTAGGACCAACCCCAGCTAGATCATCCCAGCCAAGGCTTTGTCTAGCCGGGTCTTAAAAACCTTCAAGGACAGAGAGTCTACAGCCTTCCTGGGTAACCTGTTCCAATGTTTTAATACCCTCCTAGTGAGAAAATTATTGCTAATATCTAACTGAACTTCCCTTGCTGCAACTTAAGACCGTTGCTCCTTGTTCTGTTCTCAGTGGTGGCAGATGACAGTCTAGCTCCAACCTCTTTTGAATAACCCTTCAGATAGTTGAAGGCTATTAAATCCCCTCTCAGTCTTCTCTTCTCTAGACTAAATAAGCCCAGTTCCCTCAGCCTCTCTTCCTAAGTCACGTGCCACAGGCCACTCTCCATTTTGATTGCCCTCCACTGGACTCTACAATTAGTCCACATCCTTTCTGTAGCGAGGGTCCCAAAAATGAACACAGTACAGGCAGTCCTTGACTTACAATGTTTTGAGTTACAACATTTATAAATTGACATTTCAACTTTATGATGTCAGTTTCAACTTTACAATGCTTGATTCAATGCAATGCCACACCAGCAAACAAGTTCACTGCATCGCTCATCTCCCTGGAGAACATCTGTCCAAACTTCCTCAGACACTTTCTTTAAGAAAGCAGACAAGACTCCAGAAAAGCCTGCAGCCAAGACTCCTGAGAACACTCCAGCCAAGAGCTCTTCAAAAAGTCCAACCAAGATCCTTTCAAAAAGTCCAGCAAAGTCACCTCAAAGAAGTCCTTCCAAATAGATATGATCGTTATTAACAATATAAATACATTAATGCAGCTATATTACTCATCTATATTTGATCAAGTACAAAATTCTGAGATATTTTTAATTAAAATAGGGTAAAGGGCCTCAGTTCAGGAACCAATCCCCCTTTTATAACATTGTTTCTTATGAGAAAATTGGTTCTGAATTACAACGTTTCAACGTTAAATGCAGTTTTCAGGAACCAATTGTGTCGTAAGTCCAAGGACTGCCTGTACTCCAGATGTGATCTCACCAGCGCTGAAAAGAGGAGAAGAATTGCTTCCGTTGACCTGCTGGCAACATTCCTCCAATGCAGCCCAGTATGTCATTAGCCTTCTTGACAAGAAGGGCACACCATTGGCTCATAATATTCAGCTTATTGTTCACTATAACCCCAAGATCCTTTTCTGCAGAGCTGCTGCCCAGCCAGTCATCCCCCAGCCTGTACTGGTACAAGGAATTGTTCCATCCTACATGCAGGATTTTGCACTTGCCCTTGTTGAACCTCATGAGATTTCTTTTGGTCCAATACTCCAATTTGTCTAGGTCTCTCTGAATCGTAGCCCTACCCTCCAGTGTATCTACAACTCCCCACAACTTGGTGTCATCTGCAGATTTGGTGAGGATGCACTCTATACCATCTTCCAGGTTGTTGAAGAAGATATTGAACACTGGCCCCAGAACCTACCCCTGGGGCACTCCACTTGTACTGGCTGCCAACTAAACACTGAGCCAGTAATCACTATTCTCTATGTCCAATGCTCAAGCCAGTTTGCTATCCACTTTACAGTCCATTCAGCCAGCCCATACTTCCATAGCTTGCCTATGGGAATATTGTGGGAGACCATGTCAAAAGCCTTGCTAAAATCAAGGTACACCACATCCACTGGTCTCCCCACATCCACAGAGCCAGTCATCTTGTCGTAGAAGACAATCAGGTTGGTCAGGAGTGACTAGACCTCGGTGGATCCATGCTGACTGTTCCTAATCACCTTCTTCTTCCAGTGCTTAGTATTTTATTCCTTCTTTCTCCCCTTCCCTCCAGAGTGGTATCTGGAGGCAGCCATCACCTTGGGAAGTCCTGGTAGCATGACAACTAGACTGAAGCTACAATTCCTAACTATTGGAGGTAAAAAGTGGCTTCTCACAAAACCAGTGAAGAAATTAAAGTCTTCCATGCTAACTGTCCTGGCATAAAGCAGACCATGGTAGAGTTCTAGAAACACTCTACCCATTCCATGGAAACTAACACAAATTATGCCATGCCAGTATAACAGTACTGTCAAGGCCAGATATTCATTAGTCACTGGTCAGGCCCCTAAAAATCAACATGGTAAAGAAGTCATCAATTTTTAAAATAATATCATATAATCTATTAAAATATAATATACTACTTTGTTTGTTTTTCATTTCTGTATCTATATTCAAAACACACGTCTCTAAAATGGCAGGGACAGGTCTAGACATTTTTATTTAGTTGGTTTTTGTTTTAAAAATATATAAAAGCAGGGAACCTTGTGAATAAACCTGGCTTCAAGGTTTAGGAATTTAAGAAAAGAAAATATTGCCAGATCTGCTATAAATTACCAGGAGAAAAATATCTTATGTTCTCAAGTCTCCAATACTGAAGAATATGGGTTGTGTTCCTGTCAATTCTGTCTGGCAAAAATACAGGGAAGAACAGGATTTGTAGGACTGAGAGGCTATTTATGGCAAAAGGATTCATTTCCACAGTTGAAAATGTGTTGTTTGCATATAATGTTGGGGAAAGTGACTCATTCCAGTGGTACCATGAGTTTCCCTAGCATTCTAGACCTTTTTAAAAATATGGTACATACCCAAATCAGGTAAATTTAAGTGATCAGTCACATTGCAAAAAGTTGTTCGTCATTGCTCCATAGCTGTCCTCTCAAGTATATTGCCAATATGCCACATGGATTTATCTGTAACAACTTCACCACAGATTGTTCAAACTAGATAAACTATTCACAGTCTAAGAGCCATGGCTGAGCTGGTGATAGTGCTATTGCACTTGTAGTTTTCTGTATATATATTACACTTGTGATTTGTGGTCTGTGCAGATATTTTCGTCAAGAACCAAGCTGAGCCATTTTCATAACCAAGTTCTGATCACCTAATACACTGATGACATAGGCTTGCATAGGCTGACAGAGGACGTGAAACAACTGATTGTGAATATTTTGGAAGAAATGAGATCTATATCTCCCTTTTCTCTAATTTTACCAAATGCAATGTTGTCCCATTCAGTTCCATTCCAAATTCTGCTGCAAAGATCACTCCCCTATCATGTCACTTTGATCCCTCCCCTGGATTCCAGCAGCCTTTACCAACAAAAATAAGTTGCCTGTCATTGACTAGAAGGTCTGTCCTCAACCCCACTCATCCTCCTCTCTGTCTAAAGGTAGACCCTTACCTCTGATAAGCCCAGTCTCTACCACATGCTTGCTGCACTTTCAAATAAGAACTTTTATGATCTCTCCTACATCTCCTATTCCTGTTTGGAAGGAATTCTCCAAATGCCACAAAAACCTCTTATAACCTCCTTGAATACCCCTTTTTACACAATGAATATAAAAAAACCTTAAGTTAGGGTACAGGTATTCCAAGATCACCATTGATGATGCCAACCAATAACGTCTCATTGTTTCTTTGTACTCCTCTGTCGGTCTATAGTTTTTTGACTTACACTTTACACAGCAGACTTCTTAGGGTAGATCCTAACTTCTTTTTATCCAAGTGATTCTCAACCTGGGTGCCAGGGCACCCTAGGGTGCTGCAAGATCCTTTTAAGGATTCTTTTCAGTATTAGCAGTGTTGGGTGTGCAAACACCCACACATGGTTCATAAGTTAAAAATCAGAGATTTCAAATAGGAATCCATAGTATCAAAAACATTCTGACCTGTTGTGGTCTTTCCGATTTCAACAGAAGAATTGTGCTATTATCTTTTTCTGCAGGCCAGGAGTGAGTGAAAGCTAAGAGCTGGCATTTTCCAAGGAGTGACTTGAGTCTAACAAGGTTGAGACCACTGGTTTATACAGTTCTTGACACAGTAGGGTTCTGGGCCATGATTAGGTCTCCAAGGTGCTGCAGTAATACAAATAACATCAACATTGAATAACAAATTCTACTTGGAGCAACAGAAACCTCTGATTTTCCCTTTTTCCCCTCACTGAATTACTGACCAAGCCAACTCTGCTTAGCTTACAAGATATGGCACATTCACAGCCTGAGGTGTTTTGCTTTAGAGAGAATGTAAATGTTCACATAAAGCCCATGAAGCTTATGATGGTAGGTTAAGGCTATCCCAGAGGCAAGCTTTAAAATGAGAACAGCCACCCCTTAGCTACAAGGTTATTTTTCCTTGACCTGAAGTATTTTGCATGTTGAATTTTACTGCTCCTCCTTTTAAGTGCTTGAGTGTGGGAGTGGAAAGGACAAGGCAACTTTTCAGGGTTGTACATCCCCCAAGGAAATCAAGTAGAAGCCACCGGTTCACAAGATAAAAATGTCCAATGAATAACAAAAGTATATTTTGCTGAACGTAAAGTATGTTCTGCATATTTTACAAGTGAAGTGACTAAAAAAAGTTTCATGTAAAAGGTTCATAACTGTCATTTCCTGTATATTTCTGAAATGGCTGCTTTGTGCTTTTAGCAGATTTTTGCCCTAGCTATAGGGTACCCTGCACCCCCTCCCTCCATATGTTTCTAGTCTTCAATCACTAACATAAGAGGCTTGAAAAATCAGACAGTTATCATTCATAGTAAAACTGGGTCAACAAAGTGGTTTAAAAAAAATCATCATCATCTTGTAACAAATGCAACATGATGGATTTTCTGTTCGTTCTACTCTCTCTATCATAGTCTAAAGTTCTTTACTCATTAAGACTCTGTATATGATGCTGTTCACACTCTCCAATACCATTTTATTCCTAAGCTCCCCACTTGATCACTACTAAATTACTACTCACCCTTCATTTTTGGAAATAGGGCTTTACCTCAGTGAAGTCATAATAATCTTGGTCTCTTAGGTTAGGGGAAGGCATTACACATAAATCAGTTCAAGTGTAACAGAACAGAAGTTTAGTGCACATAGTTTCAAAATGGCCAAAACTGGTTTAAGATGGACCTCAATGGATGTAGTATCAGACTTAACTAATTCAGGTTAAACTGGTCTGTTGAACTCCTGTCCCAGATCTCCTCCCAGCTCAAGTTACCTCACTGTCCTCCAGCATCCTTTGCATGCCTGTGCTATCTGCTCCAAGGAGCTGGGCTGACCCCACCCCCTAGGCTGTCACATTGTTGCAGCAACAAAACTCCTGCTCCCCAGCCCTGCATCCTGTCTGTGCCTGCTAGTGGAGGGCTGGGGGAGAAGAGGCCCCCCCACTGTGTGAGCCCCACCATCAACTGTGCTTGCTCTTGCCAGTCCACACAGCTATTCAGCTCTGCTGCCAGTCCACACAGCTCTCAGACTTGCTCTTGCCTGCTGATGTCAGCCAAGCTGGGCAGGGTGGGGGAGTGCAGGCTCCCCACAGCTGTGCTTTCTTGGGTCTGGAGGGGCTGGGCCTGAGGAGAGGAGGCTTCCACTCCACCGCCTTTGATGCCAAGTTGCTCGGCTGACATTCCTGGTGCAGCAGTTCTGAGCCTCAGCTCCTGTCTGCCCATGTCAGCTAAGCCAGGCAGTGGCTGGGGGCAGGGAGGAGTACAACCCCCACCCTTCAGGCCCAACCCCAGTCTGCCAGACCTAAGAAAGCACAGCTGGGGGGAGCCTGCATTCTCCCACCCTTCCCCCCACCCTGCCAGGATCACCTGACATGGACAAGGGTAGAAGCAGGGCTGAGCGCCATGCAGGCTGTCAGCTGAGCCAGACAGCATGATGGCAGTGGGGAAGCAGAGCCCCTCACTCCATACCATGGCCTTGCCCTTGCCCCCCCTGCCACTCAAGCAACCACAGCTGGGGGGGTGGGGAAGTGTCTCCCTGCTGCTAACAGAGCTGCTGGTGTGGGGCGGGGCTGCGGAAAAAGGCCCCACTGGGAGGCATGCCAAAGTGCCCCTTGCCCAGCCAGTGCAGGCATCTGTGTGGCTCCTTCCCCTCACCCAAGAGTGAACATTCTTTGTGTTCACTCCTGGTTCAATCTATACAACTTAGAGAAAGCTGAGTAAATTGAATACATTCCACCTTGGGCTTTTCAAATGTCTGTACTCTGCCTTGGTGTTAAGCTATTCCTTTGAGCTGCAAGCGGAAAACTTACTACAATACTTCTACTATTCAATAAAGAAAACAATGGGAGAACTTTGTTTCTACAGGAAAAATTAATATGTCCTAGTACAGGTGTGTGAGGACGCACACTCAAGGACTTCACTCTAGGATTATGGCAAGAATGCCAATGACACAACCTGCTGGCTAGGTCTGCCCTACAGTCGCTTCACACGCACTCCCTAAATGCATTTCCAGGTTGGTGCAAGTGGCTGCAGGGGGACCCCTCCCTCAGTCACTGACAGGCCGCTAGGGTGGACATGTGCCCCATTCACCCCCCTGCCCCCCGACTTAGGAGGCACCAGTCACCCATGGGGGCAAGCAACAGCTACTGCTGTCAGGTCCAGATCTAGTCCAGGGGGATAGGGGTGATCGAGTTTGACCCCCTGGTTTCCAGTAAAACTAGCTTCAACAACAACAGAAATTATCACAAGTCTTTCCTAACTTTCTATTGCTCTAAAAATTCAAATGCATAATTTAGTTGTGTGTGTTGTTTTTTTTTTTATAGTAGTAATTACATCATAGTATTGTTAACCCCCATAACAGACCTCTAGGTCTATGGGACAAATTACAAATGCTTCTTCATAAATAAATTATCATAATTAACCCCTCTACTGGAAATTACCCAGTATTATGAGTTACGCAGCTTGTTAAAATCAGCCCTATGTTGTTTCTCTGACAGGCCTTTTATTAGGTGTTGAAGTCAACAGAAAGAGTTATACTGACTTCACTTTGCTGAAAATGTGCCATGTATGACATGCGTGTCATATAATATGATGCTTCTGTTATTTTTACAACATATATATGAGTCCTAAAACTCTACAGGTAAAGGAGTAGACTGAGAAAACTTTTTGAATTGGTGAGATTAAAAATGCAAAGTTTAGGGGATATATTTACTACAAACCATCAGTATTGACACTAAAATACAGAGACACTTTAAGCTTAGGATACATCTGCAAATCCATTTTTTTACTCTACATCTAGTTAACAAGTATGTGTTAACCATTTATCCCTCTTATTTTAATGATTATTGTAGACCATGAACTTTTTCTAAAAATCAGTTTTTGGTTATCATGCAGCAATATAATTCTACACAACGCAGGTTACAGTGAATGCAGGAAAATATTTATGGTAACTGAGAAGATGGGAAGGAATGTTTATAAATACTGCATGTCTCAATAGAGGCCAGGGTCTGCAAATAACCAGACCCAAGCATGTGCTTACATTTTTCATGCAACTTGTCTTCATTGCCTTCAGTGGAACTACCCGTGAATCTAGTTAAATGCACCAGTATTTGGAAGATGAGGGCCATAGCTTTCAAGATTTGTGTAGCAGAAACATGGTCCTGTGTATTGTCTATGAGCACCTAGAATACATTGGTGCTATATAAAAATATGAAGTTCATGAATCTGGTGTGTGTTATTGCTATTATTAATCAGTTCACAAGCTTTTGAGAAAAATAATTTTAATTAGTGTCACAGAATAAACAGGAAAATCTACTCATGTCAAAAATAGCCTTTGAGGTGCATGCTAGTCAATAAAATCTATGTAACATTTTTAGGTTTGACAAATCAAATGATTCTTTTGGACCTTCTTTTTTTTTTTTGTTTCCAAAATGTGGTGGGGAGACAAATTATATTATAAAATATCGGCTGAAATATTTTCAATATTTACTAAGGAACACAAAATAGGATGACACTGGATATTTACATAAAGCTAGTAAATATTTCATATTGCACACAGGAGCTTCCAAAAAGAAGAGGGTTTGCTCCTAAATCATCTAATCAAATAGATTATTCCTAGATTAAAAACATGCTATTAAGACATACAATTCATAGGATAAAAGTTAATTAATAAAAGAGGCAGATAATGTGTATAAGGAAAGAAAGTATATATAAATGAAGCTTATATTAAGATGCTTTTGGAAGCTAAGGAGCAAGAATTAGTTTAACAGTAAAAAAAAACAAACCCTCTGACTGCAAAATTATTTTCCATTTTCTTCCCCTGTAATGACTTGCGATCAAAATTGTAGATTATACACCAGATTGTGCCATGCATTAATAAGGCTCATTATGTCTACCTTTAGGGGAATGATGCTTTTAGTTTTCCCATTACTTTTCAACACTGTACATACAGTGAATGATTATATTGGTGTTTACCGACAATTTCCGATTTTTCAAAGCATGAGTCATTTCAGTCTATTTTTAAAATTTATGCAGGGAAACAGATCATTGATGTCAAAACAGTCATTAAATATTTCTGACCATATAGCTACCATTGCATGCTTTGTAGCTAAACACTTCAGATTTAATTTTTATAACAAGGAATGTTTACTTGTTCCTCAGTGTCAAAACTGGACAGAAACACCTCCTGTCTCTTTCTCATCTGTGTTGATGTCCTGCCTTCCCATTTTAGTTTTCAGCTGGTTTTCTTCTCCTTATGTGTGTCCTATTTGACCCATCTGTTCATCCAGCTGCAGCAACTCTGAGCTGATCCTAGCACTGGTGGCAGGGAGTCTTGCCTTCTAAAAATTACAGGCTGATGAAGAGTAAATCTTACTAGCAGGGAGAAGGGAGGAAAAGCAGGGCTCTGATTCTCTACTAATGGACACCCACACAAGTCTCTCCCACTACCATCCCCTCACTGAATTATTAAAAAACTCAAACAGCCAATTCTCAGATGATATACCCATGGAAACTAGACAGTTCCCAAAGAGTTAGGTTTACAGAGTAATTAATATATGACACACAAACAATCATCATCATCACCAAAGGTGCAGCAAAATTTCACCTGTAGGATCATTTCACCCAAAAACGGATCTAGAAGAGCTTTAAGTCTCTGTTATCCTAGCATCCTAACAAGAAAGTCCCATTCCCACCATTAAGGGGAAATATACATTTTCCATTTGTACACACAACTCTGACTCTTCCAAGTTTGCCTGCAAGCTAAAAATGCAGAATGTAAAAAAATTACAACATTCTGCTACAGGAAGAATTTATTTCCACTAAGAGCCACAAGCTGTTTCATATCTTCATTTGAATTATGAATGAACTGCCTTTGAACTCAGCTTTCTAAGTGAATGACAAACTCATTTCAAGTATCACAACCGTTGGAGTGTAGAATTAACATCCTACTTCATCTGTGGTTTCTCATATCAGAATAAAATCCTACCATCCAAAAGTCATGACCAAAACTGCTAATTTACACAAGACAGGTTAAGACCCTTAGTTCTAACAAGTTGTACTTTTGCCCTCAGAATTTTAGGAGAAATGTCATAATCTAAAAACACACAAGTAATATGTAACATTAACTAATGTCCATGAACCTTAGGACTGTGGGAAATGTCTAAAACCAGCTGGATTATCCTTGCTATTATGTGGTTCATCACATACTTTGAACTTCATTTTGATTCCTCAAATCCTGTTATGTTCCATTACCAGATCTGCATTCATATTTGATTTTACTGATGCTAAAAGATTACGGGAAAACATGGCTGCTGTGGACACCTCAAATAGTAAGGTATCATGAATTTAATCAAAAACACAGTTAAATTAATTGGAGCCTGGAAGTGGGTCACTCACTCAGCTTCCTCATCAAGGCTAGTAGCTCTGTGTTCAGGGTTTCCAGGCAGTTTGTTTTACAGGGTGGGGGGCAACCTTGTTCCTTGTCCCTCTAGTAAATAAAACAAACAAAGCAAACAAAACAAGCATTCATGCAAACAACGAACAAAACTACATCCTGCTGTATTTCTTCTGACTGCAGAGAGACAACCTAGTCTCTACATCTCCCTCAGCACTGCAGTCTCCTCTCCTCTTTTGCAGTCTGCTCCTGTGGCTTTTAACCTTCTTTGTGGCTCTGCCCTCATTTACCAATTTGCTCCACCTTCCAACCAGGCAGTCTATTAACTGGTAATCACCTGACACCTAGGTTTAGCCCCTGCAGACTATGCACCTCTTTACAGAGCGCCTTCCATAATTTCAACTGGTTTTGAATTAAATCATAGTAAAGTAGTTCTGTCTCTTCACTTTTACTTGCTGTGCATTTTTCCTGCTGCGCATCTGTCCCATTTTGATTTGTCTTCTTTTCTGTTCCAACTGTTTCTGGTATATACAGTCTGCTAATCTTCAGGATATGTTGTGTTTTACATTTAACAATGTATCCAAAAGGACTCTGAAACTGAAGTTTTACTATCCAACTGAAAGTATCTCTGCTGGCTCCTCTGGCAGGAGCCATAAGAGTCTACTCACATAAGACTACTCACACTACTAGCTTCTTGCAGCCAGACAGATGAAAAAGACTAGTCTAGACAACCTAGTCTTAAAGCCTAAGATCTGAATCTATGCCTACAATATGAAAAAAAAACCCACAGTGACCATCACTACCTACCCTAATATTTTAAAGTAATTTATAATCTTCATTACCACCTTTCTTTGCTTTCTTATTTGTTCACCTGCCCACATTCAGCTAGGAACACTGATTTTAAATGGCTAAGTTTAAGAGCAAGGCAAGAACATTCAATAACAACTTTTAAACTAGTATCATCATTTTAGAAAAGGGATTAAAAAAGCAAAGTTGCTTTTGCAATTTGTAGCTTTCCAACATTTTAAGTAAATAGAAGTAGACATTTATGCATCTTGACAACCTATTAAGGAGCTATATCATTTCTCTACAAGAAGAAAACACCCTGCATCCTAGTCAATGGGTGTAAGCATTAAGAACACATATATCATGACAAAAATAGTATATATAAATTGGGACCAGGAGACAGGGGAGTCAACATCTTAAGCATATTGAGAAACATAGAAAGAATGGAAGATAAGAGTATTTATAAGTAGTGAGAGGGATTAGAGTATGGAAAGAGTACTGCAAATCAGTGGAATGGCTGCAAAGGGAACAGCCAAGTCTTCCCTTTATAGGTTAGTATTACTCTCACAGTTTTACACTGTACTGAATTAGGAATCTAAATGAATATTGTTTGAATCAATTTTAAGGGTTTTACAAAAATGTTTTAATTCATTTTAACAGAAAACATGTTTTTCCTGCTATGTGAATATCATGTTTACCATACAATTATTTTATAGCTTCTTACTCATTAGTGTTCCAGAAAAAAGGACTAAATTTTAGGCAATAAAATAAATAAATGAAAACCCAATGGATGGAATCTGGAAGACAGTAATGAAATAATCTAACTCATTCAACAAATAAATACCAAGTCAAATTTTAACTAATGGCTGTATACTCTCTCCAGGAAAGCATGTAGGGTAAAAGTAAGTAAGAATCAAGATGTTTTTGCCCAAATTCATTTATCCTTCCAGAGATATAAAATAGCCATGCTAGGTCCTCTGAGAACAAATCTGTGGAGGTAGATTATAGAGTCAGACTTGGGAGTAGAGTGAGAGTTCCATGTATTTCAAAGAGCCATGTTCCCCTATTACTGTGATAGGTAATTTCTGAAAGGGTTGTCCCTACTCTTGCTCTTCATATTGCATGGCTTTTTCCAGCTACAATATAGGCGTATATTAACACTGCTTTTGCTATTGTACTTGTTTCAGGGAACATCTACATGCCAGAATTTGACCCAATACATTGGCATGCACTCCTGCTTGACCTGTAACCTGAAATACATTCAGGGATATTCCATGAATTCCCTGTTACATATAATAAAAGAGTTATATCCAGCAGCTGGTACAGACGAATTGAAGGCACAGCCAGTATGTAACTAAACATGATCAGCATTAAGCCAAATGTGTTGTTGTATAAAAGATTTGGCATATTGATTCCGGAACATTATGAAGAATCAACATATATATGATTTGTAACTAAATACTCCTATATAACCAATCAAAATGATAAACCCTAAACAGAGCACTAATTTCTGAGATGATGTCAATCACAGACTCAACCTATTTGAAGTGGCACACTCATCTTTTATAGATACTGAAAATTATCTCCTCACATCAACCTCTCTCCTTTGTAGTACCATCTGCAAACAATCTTCCCCATATTTTCTTTCAAGATAGCATCAGCTATGCTAGAAAATAGGCATCTTTCATTGGGCCAATGGTATAGGTTGGTCCAATCTATACAGTTTCCCCAATAAAAGATACAAAAAAACCCAAACAAACAACCTCTGCCCACTTGTATATTTCCTAGACTACAGTGACTACAATGACCTTCTAATAGTACTACAGTAAAATCCCTGTTATCCAGCATTTGAGTAACTGGAACACTATTCACTGGAATTTCTGGCCAGCTGGCCAGATGTAGGGGGGAGAAAGCTTGCACTTGGTGGCTGCCGCCGCCACCCACCATCCTGCGCTGCCACCACTCTGCATGTGGACACTGCCACCCCCGCCCCCCACTCCATGTACAGCTGCCACCACCCCCTCCACCCTGCCAAAGCCTCTGCTCCATGTCTGGCTAGAAACCTCTGTGCCTCAGGTAACCGGCACTTTTAAGTTACTGGCACCCCCATTGCCCACTCATGCCAGATAACAGGGATTTTACTATACTTAATAAACAGACGCAAATCATTTCTAGTGCACTAATCCTACCATTCCTAAGCATTTATTTATACAACCTAGTTGTACGGCCCCATTTCAAAGGCCTCTAATAAAGTGGACTGTCATGTGGATGCTTCCTTTATATGACACTGTATAGTAACAAGATATATTTGACAAAGCTATGTGCAAACACATTCTATTTTAAAACAACTCTGCAATATGAAAGTGGATTCCCCATAATATTTTAAAGACAATATTTTGAATTTGCTATGAATAACAGGAACTAGCAGATTGTGTAATCTCATCATACAGTTGCTATGGCATTACTACCTTGGTGCAAAAATATCAGATGAATGTTGAAAGAGTAGGTTTAATCTTATGAAAGAAATGTCTACAGTAATTATCCATAAAAGTTTAAAGTAAAAACTCATTTTCAATTATTCCATTAAACCATAATTAACACCTTTACAACTGTCAGCATTTCTGCATACCAGAGAAATAGCCCTAAGGTGCTAAATAAGGTCTGTCTATTCATTTATGTTTAGGCATTTGTACACACCATGGGGGTATACTTCGGTTTAATTCTCCCTAAATTGAAGTGGTGGGTCTTTAAAAACACCACTTCAATTTAGGGTGAAGTAAACCCCCAAGACATGTACACAAGGGTCAGGCCCAACCCTTACCTGCCTCTCCAGCAGTGGGGAGGGGAGGGCAAGCTGCTGGTGGACTGAGTGGTCCCTGAGCTGAAGGAGGGGCAGAGGGGGGAGGGTTGGTGCTTCCCTCCATGGCAGCGGCAGCACCCATCCGCAAGCACCTGGCCTGAGCTGTCCCGTAGGGCACTACAGCTATGGAGGGAAGCATCAGGCCTTCACACAGCTCAGGCAGGCAGGTAGGCTCCAGGGAGAAAAAAGGAAGACAGATTAGGCTTGCTGCTCCCCCCCTTCCCCGCCTTCACTGGAGTCTGCTTATACAGGCTGCCACCAGGCTGCCTGCACAGCCCCTGAGATGCACAGGGCCCAGTGCTTCCCTCCGCAGCAAACTAAACTACCTCAGACATGTTTTAGTTTGCTATATCCTAAAGTCATTTAACATGCATTATGCCACTGACAATGCAAACAGCCTGCCATTAAAGCGCATTACGCTACTGATATGTGCAAACAGCTGCACCTTTAAAGTGGTGCAAAAGGTCATTACGGTGCTTTAAAGGTCAATTCTGTGGAGTGTACAAATGGCCTTTGGTACTTGTATGGGCCCTGTTACCATACCACCTAAACTTACAAGTTTCAGTATATTTATCCTCACAATACTCTGAGAGGCAAGGGAGGTATTATTGTCCCCATTTCGTAGATAGAATTGACTTTAGGTTATAGATAATGTCGTACAGCAATTCCTTTTCAAACCGCTGTCATGTCTCTCTTAGGAAATATCACAAGCAGAGTTGCAAGATAATTTTTATTGCAAAATCCCCAAATCAGACCAAAGGGAAGTTATGTTCTTCTGAGTTTCCTTACAAATCTGAGCTAAAAGTAATCCAAAGTTTTCAAAGGAGCTAGTTACAGGTTCACTGGGGATGGTTATTTGGATCAAATTCCAGATTCAGTGAAACACAAAACTGTTTGTCCATCAGTCACTTGTATAAAATGTAAATGTGGCTATCAGAGACTCTGAACAGATGTACATTAGTTCAAAAAAACCCATAAGTTTCAAGGCACAGAGCCATATAAGAAAAGGTTCACATGGACCTCTGTGCACAGAAAATGCTGATTAAAGCACATTAGTGACAGTAGTGACTAGAGGAGGCATTCAGAGGATTTACTACCTCTAAATACAGAACTGACTTCATATTTCCTTTTACCTATTATTCCTGGGTTCTGATTAATCCTTTGCTAAATTTGGGGCATGGAATGTCACTATTCTTGCCTCTAAGATGTAATACAGTTCAGGAATGACAAACATTTTGAAACTAATGCTGGAATAACATTTCCCCAATGATACACAATGAGAGAAGAAGCATTACCTTTACAGCAAGAAAGAGCAGACAGTAACCAGTGATAGAAATAGGGGAACATACAGGGAGATTGATGGGTATAGTGAGTATTTTAAAAACATCATATCTATGTGACCTGGCAAATAATAAGCTGGCCTATCTTTGGTTGATAGATGGGAAATGATTCCTGTATGTCATATTTTACTCTATTATACAATATAAAATATAAATTTATTTCAGTATATAACAAAAGGACTACACACCATGTTTACCCTAATCTAAGACAACTTCAAATTTATGATGAACCCCAGTAATTAGGCCCTAGACATGGAAAATTATCAATTTGTTAGATCTCTACAATACCCTGCAGTTTGCTGTCAAGAGCATATCCAAACTCCAGGAGCATTACTGGTGGCAATAAGCAGCCATCCTGCAATGCCCAGCTATCCACTACTACTCCAATATCCATTACTACTCAGTGTCAGAAATCACTACAATGTTATGAATTATTTTACCCTCCAATTATAGAAGCTCACTTTTCCCAGCCTAAACCAAAGTTCTTTAATGGCAAATGGCTGCAGCATTGCAGCACAACAATTAGCATACAAGAAACAGAGTAGCAATTTAAATACTTTGTTCAAAATAGACATTTAATTATCACATAATGTAAAAGTTATTGCCAGTTGATTAAGATTTAATTGTGGTATATTAGCATTTATGTAACAGACAACTTAGTTTCATTATTAACAAGAAGCCATGCATAAGAGAGATGCATTTCATATCTATAATTCATACTGATAAAAATGGTGTTTCATTTTTCATTCATAAAACAAATTCAGCTTAAAAAAGCAGATAAGACTTAAGAACATTATTATTTTCCCGTGGAAACCAAGTTGGGATCTAAACAAGTACTTAATATTAGTAACTGTAATACCAATAAAATTTCAAAACCCTTTGGAGTCCTTTTTTCTCTCTCCTTAATCCTGAGGTCATACATTATATTTAAAAAGCCATAAAAAGCTGTCCTGCAATATTAAGTCTTAATATACCATATTCGCTCAAATCCAAGATGAGGTTTTCTCCCCAATCAGCATACAGCCTCCTCTTAGATTAGAATAGCAGGTCAGTTCTAGCTTTGGTGCCAAGCTTGGGGTTGAAACAAGAGCTGAGTCACTGCCTGTCCTAGACCAAAATAGCTCATTTGGTGGGGGAGAGGGCACACAGCTGAGGGGAATGCCAGGGAGACCATGGGGAGGGACTTGCAGCATGCATCATCGACCCCTTGCCCCCTGTGCCTGTGTATGTTCTGCCATGCCCTGCTCCCCTTTGAAGCCTGCCCCGCCCATCCTCTTCTCCCCTTTCCCCACCATTATCTTTTGCTTCAGTCCCTCCATCCTTGACCCAGCCTGGTCAAAAACCACCACCACTTCTTCCTGGCCACACAGGCTGGGGTTGGGCGGGGCTACCACTGCTGCTGACTGGAGGACCAGAGCTGCAGTAGAAGGTAAAGGGTGGGGCGGGGGAAGGAGAAAGGATAGGCAGGCATGGAGGACAGGCAGCAAGAATCAGGCACAGGCATGGGGGGACAAGGGATGGAAGGGCAGGCTGCAGGGGGGAAGCAAGGGTTTGAGAGGCAGGGAGTGGAGAGGCACGGGGACAAGGCATGGGGACAAGGGGTAGGGGGCAGGCAGCAAGGGTAACAGACACAGACATGGGAGAAAAGGGACCAAGAGGCAAGGGTCTGGCCCCTTGCCTTCTGTTACTGCTTTCACCATCAGAGCAGTGGGGGGAGGGGGGAATGGAATTTTAACAAAACTTCCAGTAATTAGATTCTATACATGGAATATTATAACAAATTTATACTATTCCATGCATAGAATTTAATTATTGAGGGGGGGCATCTTAAATTTGAAACTGTCCTGGATTTGGGTAAATAAGGTAGGTTATTATATGGCACTGTCCATAGCAGTAGCATCTGAGGACCCAGTAGTGTGCTCAACATAGAGGCTAAGTACAGATATTCAAAAAGTCCAAGGCTAAATCAATTCAGTGTTCATAGACTGAACTAATAAATAAGTGAACAAACATTCACTTTTGATTCCAGAAATGCAGATGTGACAGGGGGCAACTCTTGAGGCCAGATCTCATGCTGGCCTGCCCACCTGGCTCTATAGGCAATCTGCCCAGTCTTTCCTACCATAACTTTGTTGTTCCATAAACTTGTGATAAAGGCAGGAGACTGTGGGACATTACATGCCTTGATGCCAGGGGGTATTATCTGTGGCTTTGACCTTCCCTACACTGCAGCCCATGCCTCACAGATGGTTTCATAGTTCTTAGTGTCACTGGCCCCCATGATCCTCCAATCTGGACCCCAACGGGATCCTTCCTATCAGGCAGCCATTCCGCCATCACTCCAGGCTACCTATCTCCCTGTACTATTCCCCCTCTTGGGTGTGGCCCCCCCAGGACCTTTGGCCACACAGGCCCTGGCCTCACCTCTGAGGCCAGTTGGAACCTCAGGCCCTTGGCTCTGGGCATCCCTCGCAATGTGCCCCTGGCCCTTTTGACCCTTCTGGTCCTGGCCCCAGCATTGCCCAGTCGAGGGTGCCTCAAGTCAGGCTTCTTGAGCATCTAGCCCACTCTCTATCATGGGTCTGCCTGCTCAGCCCTACTATGGGGTTACCCACCCAGTTGTGGGAGCTGGGGTTATTAAGTCACCCCAACCCACCTTTCACCAGGGTGGTAACTGGCCTGGCATTTCCTGGGGGCTCCCACACCACCAGGAGCCCTACCAGGCCACCCGTCCCTAGCAGGGTGAAGTTTAAGTCATGCCCAGGACAAGAGCCTCTTAGCCATCCCCATAAGCTCTTGCCCTTACCTCCTGGTTGCTCCTGCTGCAGCTCAGCTAGGCAATATTTCTGCCTGGGCTAGCAGCAGCAGCCTTTATACGGTAGGGTCTCAAAATCGTAGGTCATCTGCTGGATGCCTAACCCAGCCCTTAAAGCGGCAGGTACCAGCAGTGCCCTGCCACAGCAGACATATGCCTGCAATGGCCCAAGCCAGAAGCGCTAGAGCACATCTCCCTGCACGGCTGGAGCAGACAGCTTGGGCCAAGGCTAGCCTGGCCACCCTGCAAGGTGGGGGCTTGTGGGGGTGGTGCAAAGGGATGTTGGGGGACTGCAAATTTACTTGCATCTTGAGAGGATCTGGGACAGAAGTTTAATAAACTGATTTAACCTAAATCAGTTAAGTCAGATACTACATACATCCAGATTTATCTTAAACCAGTTTCAGCTATTTTGAAAACAATTTATGTGCACTGAATTATTGAATAACTTCTGTTGTGTTACAGATTTGAACCAGTTTCCAATCACTTACACCAGTTTATGATTCATTTCAGTCCCAAGCCTAAAAGTTTGGTGATGATTGTTCAATCCTACTTTCTCTTCATAATAAACATGTTATGATCTTTAATATAAAAATAAGCAGTCAAGATTTTGGCTTTTCATTTTTGCTGAAGACTTCACTGCAGAACTTGCTCAGAAATGATGGTATGGAGTTTTCAAACTAGTTTTTATTTCAAGCATTCTTTGTGCTTCTTGTTGACTGATATCTATTAAACAATCAAGCTCAGAAATAAACCTAAATGCAGCTCTGTGACCAAATACTGAATCATGGAGAAAGTTGTCTTACTATATTTAGTGTGTGCATTGCTAGAAGTACTGGGGAGGGGGCAAACTCCTTTTAGTGGTTCTTAGGACACCCTCAATAATACAAGTGTTATACAAGATGCCAGTTTATTTTTCATCGAATAACAAATACATACAAAATGCTCCTTACTATGTTTGGTAATTCTGTAACAGGCATTTAAAGACAACTTACATATTCACTGGACAGGTCAAACCTAGGCATCAATGATCTAATAATTCAGGATGTAAAAACCAAAACATCCATGGATTGCTATCACCAACCAATTTCATGAAAGTAAACAGCAACAACAACAGCAACAACTACAAATAAAATCTCTAAAATCCCTAATATTGCTTAAAAATTAGGGCTAGCATCTCAGTTGGCACAAACTGACATGCCTTTTTTCAGCATCAAATTATTGTACTCAAGTGCCACACAATTTTTTCCCAAAGAACAGCTGCTGAAAACTGGAATGTGCATTTTAACTGAGGAAATACAGTAGCAGCAATTTCTGCTACTTAAGCTTCTGCTGGGTGAAAATCCAAAGTAAATTCTACACAACATCACATGGAGTCGAGCAATAAGCGGGCTTGGCTTCTTAGTTAATGTTACTTAGTTATTTACTACAAGGAAAGATCTTTTTTCCTTCACTCTGCCTTTCAAAAATAGGGTGTATACCTTATTCCAGGGCATAAAGGTGCAAGAAAACACAGTGATTTATGATAGTTTACAGTGAGACACTGTCCCATATCATTTAGAAATTTAAAAAAGGGCACCAAAGCCATCACTTCTGCATTTTTGGCAGAGCAGGGGGGAGTGGGGAATGGGAATGGGGAAGTTTATGTTGATCTCAGTTCATATCCTTCTATCCTACCCATCAGAAGCAAGTCTATATGTATATTGAATTCAGGTGTCCAGGTTCAGCGTTTGTCCTATTTAGATGTTACACCAAGTTCCCTGCTCTGATATTTAAAGTAAAAGAAAGAAATAGATTTAAAGGGGAAAAAAATCAAATAGAATATGTAAAATGTATATTAGGTTAACACATCAGTGTTTTCAGTTTAACCAAATTATCTTTTCTGTCTCAAAGTTATATTTTTCTCAGTATATTATATATTACTAGCTTCTTGTTTTGTACCTCCCACTTGCCCCTTCCCCATATTATCTGTAAGAGCATACTGGCCTGTTATCCTTTAATCAGCCATACCGACCCATCCATTTTTAACACAAGCTCTCAAAACAGTACAATATATTTCTCGCAATACCCAAATTAATAAGAACTCTGCTTAGTCAATACCTTGACAGCTAACACAATTATCAGCTACCACTAAAGACATTGCGCCACAAGACTGAATAATTATTATTTCCTGTATTAACTAATACAATTTCATGCTATTTTAAAGTGCTGACAATCCAACTATTCAAATTCCGTGAAATTTGTTTAATGGACTGAACCAAATAATCACTTTGTAAAAAACAAGTCTGCCCAGAGCACTTAACACAAGCTGACAATAAAACCATAATCCTTACAGTCCTACCTTAATGTGAACTCCTCAGTTCAGCTACATATTATCTCCCTGTCAGCTGCACATATTCACCTTATCACTTGCACTTCAAAAACAAGTGTTGCCTAGTTGTCACACTTCTGACCACAGACTATAGTTTAGAATTATCCAAGAAATACCATAAGCATGAAATTCAAGAAACACTCAAAATGTTAGGAAACAATGGAGACAGAATGGAATTACCTTTTTTACCACACTTTTATTGAGCCTGAAAAATATGCCCCCAAAAGCAACCTGCCCCAAAATGGGGGGAGAGGGAGCACCAGCCGCCCGCATTTTAATGCTCAAACACAGAACGTTGTTACACTCCCCAGGCCTTTGTGGGCCCATATTATTCATCAGCTTCAGAAAGAATACATCCCTAGTCAAAGCTACTGCATGAGACATCCAGCAGGCCTTGTACATGTATCCAGGTCTCTATACAAACTTCACTGTGGAGCTTCAATGATACAAAATTTTCGGGAATAAAAAATTACACCAATTTCGAACCTCTGTAATTTGAGAAATGCCAGCCAACACCATTAATTTTATTTCAACCAATAAAAATTATATTGTACTGTCAGAACTGGCTTCAATGTGAAACCTTGTGAATTAAAGGCATCAGTTGTACTATGTACCTGCTTGAAGTAGAAAGATGCTTGCACAATGCAAATGCAAAACTAATTTCAAATTCCAAAAGTACCTGCCAAAAATTACTTCACAATTCAAAGTGTCTAAAAGCAAGGAAGTGGCAATGGATTACAGATATATACATGTGGCAACTTCATAAAGACTGAAATATTAGTTTTAAAAAATAATGGCACTTTATTTAATCTAGGTATTTGATTTTAACTAGATACTTTTAACTTACAGTGCCCATGAACATGGAATTTTGTCAAAGGATAAGCGACTAAATATACACGACGAACTCTTTCCTCTATGCCAACTATCAAGTGTGGGAACAACATTAACTTGAATGTTTTAAAAAGCTAATTGGAGCAATTACACCTCACTGCATTTGCCAGGAAACCTTAAGCTGGAGGGGAAAAAGCTTATATTATATCACAGGTTTCCTTTGGCTGTTTAAGGATAGAAAAATCTAACTTTCAAATTTACTCTGTGCTATTACATTTGAAAATAGGCAAGATATACATGCAAACCTCCAGCAGTCAAAACTGTTTATCATTGTAATTTTGAAGACAAAAGAGAGAAAAAGCACTGCTTCTAATTTTGTCTATTATGTTTTCATAGTAAGTAGTGATTTTTCTATTTATTTGAGCTAGCCAATTGCATTTTAATTAGAACTACTTTGCATATTAATATTTTCTAACCAATGACCAAAACTAATTTTGATAAGCCACCTAGTTCTCACATTTCAAAAGGTATGAAAAAAGCATAAATGGAAGCAACATTTTGAAAAAGTATCTTACTCACTTGTCTTTAGATTGCTGTAAGAAAAAGGATTTAATTCTTTACTCTTTTATGTCAGGAATGGAATCAAACTGGCACAGTACAATGGAGGATAAGTCCCATGTTGCCATTTGCTAATGTTTTAAATCTTCTCATTATTTCCAACCCACCCCTCTTCCCCCTTTTTCCAACTCGCTTTAGAGGAATATTATCTGAATATTCTGTTTTTAGCACCCTGACTTATGCAATATTCTGTACAATTTTATAATTTATTGAAAGATCATAGTATAAAAATAATATTGTATATACTATCTTTTAGTTATTTCATCCAACTTTCTGTAATTCAGTTCCAGACAAAGAATCTTGCGTTGCTGCTTCACAGGATAAACTTAAGACTAGAGTTGGAAGCTTTAATTTTCATCAAACATTTTATTCCACTAGCTTCAGAGGATCAGTTTGTGGCATAAGATACAATTCAGCATACATAAAGACATCATAAATGGTCCTTCAACTTTGTATCTCTGAATAGGGCATATCTCCTTTCTGAGTATATTTCATCAAGAAAAAATAAGAAGGAAAAGTCAAATATGATGCAAGATTGACATCATACAGGAATTCTCAGGACAGGATTCAGTAAAAAATAATACTTCAAAACTGCATGTGTTCTTCAGATTACTGAGAAAGAGTCTGCAATAATTTTTTTGAATGATTCAACCTTCAGTGCTGCCAAACTTCATTATACACTGTAGGACACATTGCAGGAAACAATGGATGAGTGTGTTAACCTTTAAACACATATGAACATTCTATTATCTTTGGAGAACAGAGTACTGACAATATTCCTTCTGCTTGGGGAAGCTACTCCTGACTATTCAACTCTATTTTAGTTCAGTGATATTAAACCAAAACAAAATGCCAGTGGGTCTAAATCTCAAGGCCCCTAACACAATGGATTCAAGGAAGAGCAGAATTGCTGCTAGTCTGGGAACCATGAGTTTTAGTATAGAACTTTTCAGGATGAAGGGGCTGAAAAAAAAGCTCAAGGGTGGTTCTCCCCACACCAGCATGGTGGTAGAGGACACTAGGGGTCCTGACAGAGCTCTGACAAAGGGCCATGAGTTAGAGCGCCGCACTAAACCAACAGATATTTGTCTGTTGCATCAAGGCAGGAGGAGGAAATTGAGCCTGCCTACAGAAGCCCAAGGAGCTGCCCCTCTCTCCCAGCCCCTCCCCAACCCTCCCATCTCCATGGGTGTCAGGAGAAGGGAGAGGGGATGGGGAGCAAGCTCTGGGCTGAGGTTTGCCTATTCAGAGTTGAGAGAGTGATTGGGAAGCACAAGGCAGGAGAGCTTCAATCCACCTGTCCCCCATCCTGCCAAGCAAACCCCAGATGACAGCTCGCTCCCCATTCCCCTCACCCCTCCCTTCCTGCTGACAGCCCCAGAGACAGGCCACATCATGCCACAAATTAGTGGCCCATATAAATAGCTAGAGAGTCAGTGACTTACAACCAAAGAATTAAGGTAGCCCACTAGCCATATGGAAATAGAATACACATCATCACCACCCTACATCACCCTATTTTTTCCTCCCATGGAAAGTAGTTTATAGCTGAAACTTTGCAAAGAGAACCGAAAATCACCAAATGTTTGCAAGTCTGAATTATGACCAATATCATGAAAACTTTTTACTCAAGCCAGATATTTTAACCATATTTTTCTTTGTACATATGAACTTATAGTTCTAAACATTCTAAAACAGGTGAAATATCAAAGCGTCCTCCGAATGTCAGTTTGATGAGAACATTAGATTAACGGGATACTGCAATACAAATGCATTGTTCGTCTGTACACTGCCTTGTCACGTCTCCACCTGAATGGGTAGGTTTTGATGGAGTGAGTGCCCAGGATGCCACCCTCACCTCACCTGTCATGCTTTTGGTTTTAAGGGGAAAAAAAGGATGGGCCAAAGATGGTATGGGTACCTCCATGGGCACACTCATGTAGTGGTGGGTTTTCCTTAGGGCTTCTCTTCCCCTACACCCCATCCATATGTCAACTGGTGGTATAAAGACAGGTGCCTGGAACTCTAACTCCTACGGTAGGTTATCTGAATGTCCAGGGATGTTTTGGATGATGTTGGATAGTAGCTCAGGCACCTCTGCTGCACTGTCTGGTCAATTCTGGATACAGCCAGGATATTTCAGTTTGGGTCTCACACAAGACAGAAAATTTCCACCGTTAGTGTAAATTAAGGGAACTCCCTTCCCAGAGTGGAGTGAGTTTCAAAGGATGCACAGGTAAACTATTCACAGTCATTCAATTAACCATGACAAAATAACAGCATTTACAGTTCATTCACTCTTTCAGGGCAAGTATCTGGGTATTATGAATGTTCAATATTCCAAGTCTAATCCCCTAGGCTGGGGTAACCTTCCTGACTTCAGTCTCACTTCTGTGCCACAATTAATTCCCAAAATAACTACTCTCAAAAGGGAAAGAAAAAAAATGAAAAAAAAAAGAAACCAAATGTGGCCACTAACAGTCCTTTTTCCAGACCCAAACCTCTGGGTTCCTGTAACTATCCTTTAAGACATGCCCTTGTGGGGTAGGGCTGCGCTGCTCCTGAGCCACTTTGCTGCCAGGCATCCTGATGTGCTTGTGCAGCTGCTGCTGACCTCAGAGCAGGGCCAGGACTCCAGACCCCAGTGCACCAGTTGCAGCCTCCTGGCTGCCTGCCCCAGCTGGCCTGGGCTCTGGGCAGCCACTGCCTGCCACTGAGACCAGGCTGCTCGCAGCCTCCTCACCACCTGCTGTGAGCAGCATTGGTTCTGTGGCCAGTAGCACAGGCCAGTTGTGGCCTACTAAGTCAAATGGCCTCACATGCCATGCTCTAGCAAGTGTGCCGGGGGTTGTTAACCCCTTCTATGGATACCCAAGTACTTCTGCAAGCTACACCTGCCACCTACAGTAGAACAAGATGCTATGACCCATCTAAGCAAACAAAGACCTTGACAAACTTAGATAGTAGAAGCTTTCTGGTTCAAATACTTCAGTCACCAGCAAAATGCTCCTGGGGATGCAAGATGCAATTACTTATTTACTAATCAAAACAGGGTGTCATGCACATGTCAGTTTGTTAACCCTCCCTCTGTGTTAACAATACATTGGTTATCAGCAAGGATCCAGGTTTTCCATTTCCCATGGAAAAACAGAGAAAACCACGGATTTCATATTCTTATCAGAGAAAATGCAGATTTTCCCTTTTAGAAGAGAAACCCACAGATTTCCCCCTTTTGCAAACAGCTCTGCAAGCTTGCTGCATTCCAGCCTGCAAGAGCTGTTTGCAAAAGTGGTGGGAAACCCCCAACCCTGACTAGAGGGGAAGGGAGAGGGGGAAGGTCAGTGCTTGATGCTCGCACTTACCTAAGGCTGCTTCAGGCTCATTCTTGCTTCAAGCTAATTCTTCTTGCTAGAGGTAAGTGGGGGTTGGGGATTGTGGGGAAGGGCTGGAGGGGATGTTGGCTGGGGGCTGGGGGCTGAGGGAATGGGGAGGTTTGCAGCTGGCCAGGCTCTCCGGCTGGGGGGGGGTAGGGGTTTGCAGCCTCCCGACTCCCAGCTGGAGTGCCCAGCTGGCTACAAACCTCCACCACTCCCGGCCAGCTGCAAATCCCTCCTCCCAACCAGAATGCCCAGCCAGAAAGTGTCCAAGCTGCATGGGGGCTGAGGGAGCAGGAGGCTGCAACTCCCCCCAACCCCTGCCAGAGTGTCCGGGGGGCTACAAACCTCCCCCACCCCAAACTGAAGTGCCCAAGTGGGCTGGGGGCTGAGGGGGTGGGGAAGCTTGCAGCCGGTCAGGCACTAGAAGCCAGGAGGTGGGGGTTGCAGCTTCCCCACTCCTGGCTGGGGTATCCGGCCAGCTGCAACCCCCCCCCACTCCACAGCCCCCAGCCAGCTTGGGCACTCTCCTGCTGGTGGGGGGTGGGGTTGCAGTCCCCTGGGCATTCTCCAGCCCGAAGCGGGAAGGCTTAAAACCTCACCCCCCTGGCCACAATGCCTGGCTGGCTGCAAACCCTGGGCAGCAAACACTGCGCTCCCCACCCTGCTGCCCTCTTCCAGGCCCTTCGGAGCACAGCATGTGTGACTGGTCCAGCAGGACACAGCAGGGCTGTGCAGGAAAGCTGCTTGCCTCTGCAAGCTCCGCACTGCCCTGGCCACACTTCCTCTGTGTGCACAGGGGCAGTGCAGGGTTGCGCCCCTCACTGCTACCCCCACCTGCAGGGGAAGTGGGGCCAGGGCAGTGCGGAGCTTGCACCAGCAGGCAGCTTTCGTGCAGGTCCCCACATGTGTACTACCACTCTGGGTTTCACATGCTGCACTCTGGAGGGCCTGGGGGAGGGCAGCAGGGTGAGGAGCACAAGCCTGCAGCATACACCCGCCCTGCCCCCTCCGCCCACAGATCTTGGGTGTGCAGTTCCCCCCTGCCCCCTGAGAGTGTGTGCTGCCACTAGGAGCTGGCCGTGCCTGAGCCTGCAGCAGGCAGCAGCAGGGGGAAACCCGGCTTATGCTTCTGCTGTAGCAGCTGCTGCCTTCTACTGGGGGCAGGGGGCTGCAGACCTGGGTCCCTGGCCCCATAGCCCTGGCAGCTGGGGTCCCCTCCAGCAGGGCTGGGGGGGCAGGGGCTGTGGGGGGCATTTAATTTTAACCATGGATCTTTGGATTTTTATTAGAGAATTTGCAAGTTTTTAATCGAAGAATTTGTGATTTTTTTTTTTATGGAAAACCAGAATCCCTGGTTATCAGGACAAAAGTCTTGGTCTTAATCTACAACACTTTTAACAGGTTGATCTTGGCATTAAGGTTGCCCATTTCCAATTATATTAAGGCACCTATACACATGCAGCGAGGCTGCTCCAAGACACTGTAATTACAGTGCATCAGAGCAGACTCAATTAAGTGAATCTGCTGGAGTGTAGTAATTACCACACTCCAGCGTCACATGTATCAGTATCCCCATGCTGCTAAATGGTGGCTGGGGCACTTTAACTAAAGCTTATTCAACAAGCTTTGGTTAAAAATACCCCCACTGCCATTTTGAAATACAGGGATGCTGAATGCGCATGATGCTGAGGCTGCTGCAGCATTCTAATTAGAACATGCCAGAGCAAGCATCAGGAACACGTATATGTACCCACTACCATTGTACAAGGCCCTGGTGATACCTCCTGTGAAAAACTGGATGCAACTCCTGTAGTCGTATTCAAGAATGTCTATTCCAAAATAAATACCAGAATAAACAGAACAGGAAGAAGGCTTATATTTCAAAACATAACTGAAAGACATTGGCCTGTTCATCCAAACAAAATCAAGATTAAGAGGACTACGATTACTCTATGTTAATACATCAAGGAGTTAAGGCTAGCGAGGGAAAAGAGTAATTTACAAGGTTAAAGAACAATGCTGGCACAAAAGTCAAACTATAACAAATAGGGTGGACTTTAGAAGAAGTTTTTTTAATCATCCAAGACACTGGTAAACATTCTGGAAGAGGAGTAGTGGGAGCAGAGATTCTGATTTGTTGCAAAAAAAGAGCTTGTTCGGGTTATGAAACATGACATAATTGCCTGTCATAGTGGGGAACTAGCCTCAATGACTAGGAATTTCTAGTCTTAAATTCCTAAAACTAAAGGAATTATGTTGTTGATTTGTGTTCCACCCTTCACTTTTCAAACTAGTTTTACTTTCTAGCTCTCTAGTGTTATTTTATATATTGTAAGAAGGAGCCTAGAAGTGCTTGTTGGGTACATTTAAGTCTAAATTCATGAAATTCTGAATTCAAAATGTGCTCTTTAAAACCCATTCATTTTTTAAACCTTAATAAAGGTTGCAACATGATATACCATATTTTTAACATAGTTCTGTTTTAACTAAACAAAAAAGTGAAAGAACGTCAGTATTAGATTTTACACTGTCCATTTTGTTATTAAGTTTAACTAAAATGTTCACTGATATTCTATAAACTTAGAAAAGCTTCCCCCTTCAGAAGAGACTAGCAAAAAAACCCAAACAAAAAAACCCTCTAAAAGTATGTCAATACTAGCCCCCAGCTAATTTTTATTTTAATATTACCTACACACCTTTTCATAATGCATAGCCATAGCCTTCTTTATGAAACTTCTGAAATCTTAAAAAGATATCCACAACACCATATACACAAAACCTTGTGCAATCTTAGAACCTAGAACACAATCTTGCTCACACAGACAAAATTTCAACTGACAATAGGAACAGAATCACACTGTTGCTTTACTGTTGTTTTTTTCTGCCATTGTCAGCAGCACCCAGACAGCATGAAGTCTATACATTTTAGCACAGACATATGCATTCTTGTTCTGGTACTATTTTTATATGAAAACCAAATTTATACATGCTCTATTTAGCTTATGGCTGTACAATGCACAGTACTCTCAGGTAGCTTAGTATTGCATAAAAGGAACGAAAGTTGCTGACAACTGTTTAGAAAACAAAATAGCTTGCATAAATTCAACAGTGCTCTTTCTTCTGTCAGGCCACTCAGTGTTAACAACTCGTGCTCTGTGTATGTGCCAGGTCTTTCTTTTAACTTTATATTGTATGAAACGAGTTACTTACTTTGGCAGCTTGATTCCAGTTAGATCAAAGCAATTTCACACAGTACCACATCAGCATTTAATGTATTCCTGATAACTCGAAAAATGTGTGCCTGATGTTCAGGGCCAAATATAAATTGCATAACAACTTCTTGATACTACAAAACATACTAAGGTGAAATTCTTCCATGTGTTTGCATTTCTGTAACACTTAATGTATGAATGTTTCATATACCCCAAGCAATAAAAGGATGTTTCATATACTCCAAGCAAAATTATGATTTAACCAACTACAAAAGATACAAAGACTATAAAACAACGTGCACTTAAAATAAATGTCCCTGTAAAGATTATTGCTGCTCTCATACTCAGAGAAGAACTAGAAACAGAAGCGTACTGCTATAGAGAACAGCAGATTTTGCAGCATGTAACCTAGTGACAAGACAGCTTGGTCCTAATGAAGGAATAGGGAGTATCTGTGGCTTACACAAATGTAACACACATGAAGGCTTCAGGCTACAGTAGCAACACAATCCATATCATTCTTTTAGCAATACATCTGGAAATATGGTTTATTTCTCCATTCATTTAGTGTGCACCTACTTAATGGTTAGAGGAGTAGCAAGAATTAAGAAGCACCTGTTACCAAGTCCCTGTGTAGTATCAGTGTATAAAGCCTAATTAGCATGTGGAACTCATTGCCACAGGATGTTGTGAAGGACAATAGTTTCACTATTTCAGAGAGAGAGGGAAAGAGAAAGAGGGGTATATGGAATATAAGTCCAGGGTTGGATTAACCCTTTAGTGGGCCCCAGGCAGACAAACACATGGGCCCTTGGCCTGGTCAAGACCCCCCTCCCTACCCCAGCACTTACGCCTGTGGGGAGCAGGGCAGTAGGAAGCGGCCACAGTGGGTGGTGAAGCCAGTGGAGCACTGTTACCAAGTCGTGTGAGAAAATGAGTGGCACTGCCTTTAAAAACAAGCCCAAAACAAGCTCAACACATTTCAAAGAGAGAGAAGTGGGGGTGGGATGGCAATAGGGTATGGTCAGAGTATATATGTGGGTGGGGGGTTGTGGGGGTAGGGTGTGGGTGTGAAGGAGAGTGGGGGATGTGAAGACCCCCCCACACATACCTCCTCCTCATGTCACAAAGCCCCCTCTACCTGCAGAAGCATCCCTCAGGGCACATGCAGATGCAAGCACTCCATGATGCGCAGCTCCAGCTAACACTGCACTGTGGTGGCAAAGAGTGCACCCCCGCCAGCCACCACTCTCACACGGGGCTCCACAAAGCCTATGTACAGCTCCGTGCTACCTGGTGGAAGCCGTGCAGGCTGGAGCCAGCTGCCTTCCCCACCCCCTGCTTCCCAGGACCTGCAGGCACGGGGGTAGGGAAGGCAGCCAGCTCTGGGCTTTTCCCAGTAGCGCAGAGCTCTACATGCACTGTGCAGAGCCCAGCATGTCGGCAGGGCTGCACTCCACGTTCCCGCCATGCAGCACTGGCCAGAGCTGCACACCCAGGCCTGCTCAGGCCACAAGTGCCCTGAAGGCTGCCACTGGTGGTGGTGGTGGGGGTGGTGAGCCACACAGGGAGTGTGAGGGGCCCACCTCTCCACCCTCACACCCACACCCTGAGCTCTGTGCACCCACTGCACCCTGGACACAGTCTCCATACTCCTGCCCAGCTGCAACTGCCTCCCCTACCTGGCACCCAGAGCAAGCCAGACGCAGGTGAAGGCATGCACGTCCCTGAGGCAGCAGCCCACCTGGAAGCTGTGTGCTAGCCAGGCCTGGCCCTTCCACGACCCCGTCTTATTTCTACAACCAGGACCCACAGTTTGGGAACTGTGGTATTACAGAAAAGCCCCAAATAAGCAATCTCTAAATCAAAAAGCCCAAAAAACCACAACCCATGACTCTCTAAAAATCAAAGCAACTTTTAAAAAAAAAAACAAGTCCACGTATTATAAGCAGACTTGGCAGCACTGCAGCAAAAGGGAAGGGAGACTTATGGGGCCATTTGTACCACCGCCATGGAGGAAAGTTCAGGGCCCTAGGCAGTTGCCTAGTTTACCTATGCATTAATCCAGCCCTGCATAGGTCTATCAGAGGCTATTAAACACAAAAGTTAGGGATGCAACCTACTCATGGTGACTGGAAGGGTATGACAGGAAATGAGCTACACAGGTGCCCTGAGCTCATATACTCTTCCTCTAAAGCAAGGGCCAGCAACACACTATGACAATTCTCTTTTCAGGGCTGTGCAAAAAGGGCTGTATTGGATTCGGATTTGGCCCAAATTGGGGACAGTGATTCAATCCATTGATTCAGATCACTGTTCCTGATTTGATTTGGCTGAATCTGAATCTGAAGATTCAATGCTGATTTGGCAAATCATCAATTCGGACATAGGCACAGCTTTAAAAGTTTTTTTCTACATACCTTGAGGTAGCAGCATGGCTCATGATCACTGCGGTGCTGGGGTGCACGGAGCAACTCACAGGAGTATGGGGGGCTCTCCAGTATACTGGGCAGCAAACCCGGAAATAGACCAGAAGTACTTCTGGGTCTGCCGGGGAGCACGCTGGGGGCACCCCCTGCCCCCCCCCCGCTCAGCAACTGGCCACAGGGGGACCCCAAGT
>NW_017729024.1:34731870-34736042 GCF_001723915.1 Gavialis gangeticus | reverse complement strand
GCACCCCCCCCCCAGACCCAGGAGGCACCAGTCGCTGAGCCAGGAGGGGTGTGGGGGCCCCCCCCGCACGCTCCCCAATGGACCAAGAAGTGGACTTGGTCCACTTCCACGTCTGTTCCACTTCCACGTCTACTGCCGAGCACACTGGGGAGCCTCCCCATGCTTCTGTGGGATGCTGTGTGCGCCCCAGCACTGCAGTGTTCAGAGCCCCTGCTACCTAGAGGTATGTAAAAAAACATTTAAAGCTGTGTCTATGTTCAAATCGCTGAATCTGTCCTAATCTTTCCAAATCAATTCAGAGAGATTAAAGGGTCCTCTGATTCGATTTGGATTCAGAGATTCAGCCACCGAATCAGGCTGAATTGAATCAGGGACCAAGACTTCACACACCCTAACAATTATTACTTCTGTATGCTGAAATGCCATTCAAACACTTCCAGTGTGATTTTCTAACTCCGGATCACTAAAACATATACAGAATTAACTGTTCTGTCTTTAATCCTTTCTCTGGACATAGCCTACAACTACCTGCACAGTAAAACAACAAGTTGTTGCCTGCAATGTCTTCCTTGTAGGTAGAAGTACCAGTTGTGCACAAAAATTGTGAGCTCAGAAAACAGAAGATGGTGGCATTGAAGCTAACGTATCTGCCCAGAGATGCTGAATATGGAATATTCCACATAAACATGCTTATTTCACCCAAAACAACTGAACACCAGCCTTATCAGGGGAGAAGTGCAACCACATCAGTAACAGATTGGGCCATTATTTTACTATAGCTATTAACTTTGCCATTGCCTGAAGCACTCTGTCTCTTCTTCAATTCATGTCCAAGTTTCCTATCTGATAACTTTATAGAAACTGAACGTTGCACTTACTTAAAGAGGGAAAGCCTTATGTATGCATTCTTTCCAAAGATAAATTTTTGGAGACTTGGAAGTACTTGTAGTGGAACTAGGAAAGACAGGACCTTTCTTGGTTTATTAATTTGAAGTTCAGTATTTTCAGGTGATTAGGACATCTCTGACCTTTCAATAGAAGGCAGCATCAAATATTATATAATCATTCCTTTTGAAGACCGCCAACTGAACAGTGTTCAAAATTTATGGCCTATGCAGCAGCCTGTTCACATTGTTACCAAATAGTACTTACTCTGCTAGCACTTGGGTGTATTGTGCATGTCCATTTTGGATTGCAATGAACTTTGGCATTAGCTACAAAGCTGCTTCCTTTCAATAAAAGGCTGAAGCCTCTTCTTTTACCAATTAAATGCTATGCAAATATTTCAAATTATTTTCAGGAATTTGTTCTGAATTATAAGTTTCTCTCTATGTAAAAGCATTTATCAAATGCTTCAGCAAAGCATTTCCCTGGTGCAATGAAGTGTGGGATTCCAGACTTGTGTGATAGTACCAGGAAACTTTGGAGACTGAATCTTTAAGAGATCAGTGACATTGCAAATATAAGATGAAACTTTACACACTAACTTACGCATACCCTGAAGTCATGGTTGCTATAATATATTCTATAATCACTACTGCCAAGCAAAAACAGAAACAATCTATTACTTTTAAACCAGAGGGCATAATTGTAGTTACTCTTTGTAGGCTCCTGGCTTCTCATAACACACATCATCTAACTAAAAGTGTGCTTCCCTGATTTTTTTTCCAAAAGAGGATCTATAGAAGAGTCCATATCCAATGCTCCAGATGAAAATCTAAACCATTATATCTTGGTCCAGGTTTCATCATCAAGTGACTTTTCAAATGACTTGGATTAAAGGACTATCCTTTTTTGGTAGCTGCTATAAGCAACAGCAACCACAGAGTTCAGCTTAAGCAATACCTTTTTCCAACATAAAATATATACTGTAGCTAGCAAACACCCCTAGTCTTTCAGTTTAACAAGATAAGAGTTTAAGTTTCCAGTTAGTTAATTGCGCCCTTGGGAGGACTAGGCATATGTCAGCTAAAACTTAGTACTTGCTAGGATGTAATATTACAAATTTCCCAGTCAACCCCTTACTGCCTGGAGTATTTTTGTGGTTACTCTAGTCTAAACATGCCTATAAATGAGGGAAAATAGGCATAAGTCTAAAGTTTGGAGCCCCAGGAACTCCTATAATAAGCATCTGTTCTCAGCCACATAGTAATTTTGCCATCTGTTTTTAAAAGAAATGTTAATAACTTCAAGGTTTGTTGCACTGGGTTTTACTAAAAGTAAATTAAGGAGGAATTTGGCTTTTTCTGAATACATTGATAATAGAATATATTACCCAGAATACGATGTAAGGGTGACTCATAGTAATGGGCTCCCTGATTTAATATGGAAGAAACTGCAGAGAGAGTAGAGGGCTAAGAGGTCATTTCAAAGAGTTTTGGCATTACTTTTAGACCAATGTTTAAAATAAAACACTCTCTCACAGAAGCAAGATGTTCCCTCTTGTCTTGATTAGACAGAAGACTATTATTCTGTAAATATGGAACTATTTAGGTAGATGCTCTATTAGTCATTACAATCATTGTGTATGTTCCCAGCTTTGATTACTGAAGTAGTCCCCCTCACCTCCTTCCTTGACTTTCTAAGATACAGCTCTTACAGTGACCATTAAAAACCTCCTTGGACAAAGAACAGATGTGAATAGTTAAGTAGGTGGAGTACTGTCCTACTAAATATAACTTCAAGGTAAAAAACTAATAACTTCACACACTTCATACCCATTATTTTGATAGTTTACTTCTGAAACATTGATTCTTTCAACTCAAGAACACATTGAATGTACATGCAACCAGCAGCTACAATTCAAAACTAAACAACTGTTTGAGGAAGAAACAAACGGCATAATGTAACGGCTGTCGATCTCTGTTCAAAAGAGTTCTGACCTGCCATCACAATGTGATAGAAATGTTCTTTTAAACATATAAGCATGGCTAGGGAAGACTATAATAAGGTAAATGTTCTGAACATCACACTCCTGAAAAAGGATTTACCCTCTTGCAGTCAGAAGAGTTACTGTAACAGGATACAGAAGTTTGTCTATAGTATATACATGGTGAGGAAAGAAAGCCAAAACATTTCTAAAAGAATTCTGTGTTTGATTTACACTGCATATAGAAAAAGGTTTTACTCAAGCAAAATTAGCCAGGCTTACAACAATTTGATGTACCTGGGTTTGATACTTACCACACTTCAAAACAGTAAAAGGTATTTAATATGGGAGGTGTCATATGTTCAACCTAACACTTATTAAAAGCAGTTAAAACATAAGCAAACATTCAACCAGTTTAGTACACGTTGAGAGTCATCATAGTGTTGCAAAATTGCTCCCTTTCAGGCAAGTATTATCCAACATACTAATTTTAACCCATACTAACTTTAATAGGTTTCAGCATCCCATGATTTGCAACTGTGGCAAGTGGACATTTGACTGTATAAGGTACCAACTTTAATACATCATAACATGGCAATGAATTGCAACCATTGCAAGTGAATGTGCAACTACACCTGAACTCACATTCACCTTTTAATTGCCTACAAAACTGGCATTTCAAATATGATAATACCAGTGACAGAAATAAAAAAAAACAGGAAGTTTAAATCCTCTAAATGCATAGCAGTGCAACCTATATAGAGACAAAGTCAGACTTGATTTAGAGTATCTGTTATTCCCTGTTTCAAAAGAGAATACACGACATAGGTATGCTGAGAATTCTTGAGGGGATTTAGTATATACTATAAATGCCGGACAAGTGGAAGTATTCACATAGCCAACTTTCATAGACATTTCAACATAGCTACAGCACAGGATTTATTTAGGGTATGAAACCAATTCTTTAAGAAGATGTAACAGTTTGTAGCTATTTGTATATTGTGGTACACATGGCCCTTTAGAAAATAGGTGTTCAGACAAAACTGCTATTCACAAGTCTTCTCATAACTTTAGGAGCTTTTAATTAAGAGGCATGACAAGAAGTGCTTACATTTTCACACTTGCACACTTACTATTCAGGTTATACCCCCATATTACTAGAATTTACAGCTTCAACTCCACCTCTGCTTGGTAAAAAGGATTCCCAAAGTCATTTGCCCATCAGGTAAAAATAAACCCAGTTGTGTCTCACGGATGTAGCCAGCCAGAGTAGACAGGTTTGCTTAGATAAAAAACATGCCAC
>NW_017729024.1:34726342-34726870 GCF_001723915.1 Gavialis gangeticus | reverse complement strand
AGGTTATACCCCCATATTACTAGAATTTACAGCTTCAACTCCACCTCTGCTTGGTAAAAAGGATTCCCAAAGTCATTTGCCCATCAGGTAAAAATAAACCCAGTTGTGTCTCACGGATGTAGCCAGCCAGAGTAGACAGGTTTGCTTAGATAAAAAACATGCCACTGTAAATGATAACAGTAACCACCAACCCAGGAGGAGAAATCTTGTTTGCTCCCTAGAGGAAAGCAGGAGCATGTGTATGTACAGATGGATTTACATTCATGGCACAGAAGCCCTTGCCTCCCTGGGTTCCGACCAACATATATTAGTGCCACACAAGCCAATTTTCTAAAAAAACCTTTTAAATCTGTTCAGAGACTCACTCTTCAAATAAGAACCAGACACTTTTTTTCCCCTGTTTTCCACCAAAAAATACACAGCACACAGACAGTGACATATTACAAAAATGAGAAGTTGTAGACACAGTGTCCACCAAGACATAAAATGATCTGGGGCTATGCGTGCCTGTTGGGGGGGGGGGGGAGG
>NW_017729024.1:34725814-34726118 GCF_001723915.1 Gavialis gangeticus | reverse complement strand
GGGGGGGAAGGAAGAGGATTGACAGGTTCCCGTGGTGGTTATGTGGCTGGCCCAAGTGTAATTGTAGTGAACAGTGCCTGTTTTCGCTCTCCGAAAAGGCTGCACTTCATTTAAAATTTCATCTGATGCTGACAAGTTAGTGATGAACAGTTTAATGCTGTAAAGTGGGTTTGGGACTAAACTAATGAATAGACCCAGACTGAAAGCCTAGCTTCTTTCTGAAAAGGAAAGCCTTGAATTTCAAGCTGCCACCCGTGGCAGAAGTCTATTGAATAAAACTTGCTGGTTAAAAGGGGGGGGGGGG
>NW_017729024.1:34714598-34715237 GCF_001723915.1 Gavialis gangeticus | reverse complement strand
TTCATCAATAGTCCCCCCTCCCCACCCCCACACCGAAATCCCCCAAATCCCAGCCGCAGAGGGAGAAGCCCGGCGGGGCAGCAGCCCTGGGAGCCGGGGGGGGTGAGGGGTGGTCCTTGGCGAGGGGCTGCGTCTCCCCCCCGGCAGGAAAGGCGCGGGGAAGAGCCGAGCCGCAGCCTGCGGGGAGTCCGGCACATCCGAACGAGGCGGCACGCGGGGCTTCTCCCTCCCGCCTGCCGCGCGGCGGAGACACTAGTTGATCCCCCAGTGCCCGGCCCGGCCCGGCCCGAGAGCACTTGTCGGGGCTGCCCGCACCCGGGGCAGGAGGGCCGTGGGGTGGAAGAGGGGGGGGTGGTCCTGCCCTTGCCCCCCCCCTCCCAGCTCTCACCTCCTTGAGCTCCTTGGCCACGTCTTTGAGGTCCCCCAAGACTAACTCCAGGTCCTCCACGATGATCTTGATCTGCTCCTTCACCTTGGCCTTGGCGGCAGCGGGCTGCCCCGCGCCGGGCGAGGAGGAGGAGGACGAGGAGGAGGTGGTCCCCTTGGACTTGGCGGACATACTGCGGGGCCGAGGCCGGGGCGGCGGCGGGCGAGGCAGGTCAGGCGCGCTGGGCGCCCCGGGCCCCGTCCCTCGGTCTG
>NW_017729024.1:34689837-34714075 GCF_001723915.1 Gavialis gangeticus | reverse complement strand
AGCCGGGCGAGCGCCGCGCCTGCGCCTCCCTCCCCGGCCGCAAGCAAGCGGGCAGCCCCTGCCTCCAACCCGCTGCGCCCCGCTGGACCCGCCGGCTCCTAGCGCGGGGCACCGGGGGGATTGCTTCACCCCCCCACCCCAAACTTTCTCATCTTTTCCAGCGCCGCCGCGGGGAGCCGTCCTGCACGGCCCGCCCCCGGGGGTGCCTTGTGAGCGGGGGGAGGCGGGGGGGATGTGCTGGCAGAGGAGGGCAAGGGGCTGGCAACTCCTCCCGCCCGCCCGGCCCCGGCTGAGGCGAGGACCAGCCGCCGCCTCCTGCTGGCGGGAGCTCACGTGGGGGCTGCTTGCGGCTCTGCGACAAAATGGGGACCCCCCACATGAGATGGGGAGCCCCTCCCACACGCACACACACACGAAGGGAACCCCCCACACACACGACGGGGAGCCTCCCCACACAGGAGACGTACCCCCCCAACACACTGGTGCCAGGGGCAGAGGGCACCACAGGGGGACCTGTGAAAGCGGAGGGAGGAGCACCCTCGGGGCAGTCCCTGGCAGAGCTCCCGGGAGGGTTTGGGGATTTTTATTTATTTTTGCTTCCTGCTGGTCCAGGACGATGTGTTTCGGTCCAAGACCGAGTCCCAGCTGCTTCCGCCCACCCTGGGCCTTTCTCCCAGTTTGGGGACCCGTACAGATCTGGGGGCCGGGGAGCATCATCTTATGTCCTATGTTCGGATGACATGATGCCGCCGCGCTCCCACTCCGGGTCCGAGTCCCCTCCCTTCCCCCAAGGGGACGTGGACGTGCCCCCGGGCCCCGGGGCTGCGGAGCAGGTGAGGCTCGAGCCACCTTCTCCTTCCTCGCGACGCCGCCTGGAGCCCCTTTGGTTACTTCCGAGAAACAGGCAGGCTCGCTCCCGCACAGGGCTGTCTCCTGGCTTGCTTCAGCACTGAGGTTGCGGGGGCTGGAAGGGGAAGAGATTGTCAGATCCCGCTCACCTCTAGTGGCTTTTCAACTCACTGCAAGAAAAAGACAGCGTGGCCCAGGCTGGGGACTCGCATCGGGCATTTCCAGCTCAGAACAACCAGGAGAGGCCAGAGAGCCCAGCCCTGCTCGCAGGATCCCCCGGGGGCTTTGTCACTGGCTTTGAAATCTTGAATGCTGCTGTTCCTGGACCTGTGTCTCCCAGGGTGTTTGTGCCCCAAAGCCTGCAAAGAACTTTTTTCTAACTAGTTTGTTGGTCTAGTAAAAGATATCCTAGCTACCCAAAGAACCTTGACTGCCTCTGTTCCTGGGGGATCTCTTTTGGCAGGTATAGACGTTTTCACTGAGTGAGGGGAAAGAGCTGAGCGGCTGCAGTGCATTTAAAATCTCACCTGATGTTGACAAGTTAGTGATGAACAGTTTCATGCTGTAAAGTGCGTTTGGGACTAGACCAGTGAATAGAGCCAGGCTGAAAGCCTAGCTTCTTTCTGAAAAGGAAAGCCTTTCCAGAGTGAAAGGCAAACTCAGTCTGCCAAAACTTGGTGTCCTCCTTCAGGTAAAACTCCCCTTGGAGGACTTGGCTCAAAGGGTCTCATAGTTTATCTGCCAATACTGAGAAAAGACTTTAGAGAAAATCTGAGTTGGTCTAATAAAAGATATCAGATTAACCCAAAGAACCTTGTCTGCCTGTGTCCTTAGAGGCACCCCTACACCCCTGAATACTGAGAAAAGACTTTAGAGAAAATCTGAGTTGGTCTAATAAAAGATATCAGATTAACCCAAAGAACCTTGTCTGCCTGTGTCCTTAGAGGCACCCCTACACCCCTGAATACTGAGAAAAGTATTTTTCAAAGACATTCACTGGAGCTTTTGAATTTCACTAGGGCTCCCTTCACACCCTTTCCATTAACTTTTCTTAAAGCCTTTAGGCAAATAATAGTTTCAGCTAACCCACTCAGCATCCGAGTGAAATAGTTTTCAGTTAACCCACTCAGATGTTCAGAGAGGGAATTGGAAAACCAATGATGATGATAATGCTAATAGCAGTAATAATAATAATTGGTGCTATTATCATAGCTATTGTTGTTAATACCATTTACAATAATAATAGCACCAATTATTATTATTACTGTTGTTGTTATTGCTTATCCAATATGGAAAGAGAAACAATATCATATGACTTGGTATGATTTGGTACCCTTTGGCAACAGTTTGAATTTCAAATCAGCAAATTGATGGGGGTTTGGAAAGAACAAACCCACAAGCTGCTGAATAGTTTCAAATAATTAATTTGAAAGATACATTTGAGTATCTTTCTATGTGTATACTTGCCACGAACAGAGGAGAGGCACAATTCATCAAAAGCCATTAATCAAGCTATTCATGCAGAAACTAGTGTGTATCCAGCTTATAATTACCATAAAATGTCTCTGTAGTTACAAACAAGTTTACAGCTAGGGACAGATCAGTTGGATTTTTGCTGACAGATTCTTTCTGATAATGACTAAAACTACATTTCAGGGAAGGCATAAACTTTCTTTCAACTAATTGTAAGTTACTGTGTTATTACACAGTAGGTTTAAAGTAAGTTCCCTCCTGAATGCAGCTGGAGATGATCAAAATGACAACTCTAGCTCTTTAGTCCAGAGTTCCTTATAACTCGTCCCAGTTTTGGTTAACCTAATTCATTATATAATTTGCAATTCATTTTCACCTAATTCCTTCTTAATTATATACATGTTAAGTCATATTGATCCCTATGGGACATCTTGGCATTAAACATTTCTGTCCCAAGTGGTAAAAATTTCTTTCTGCTTTGCCTCTTTAAACCAGTTTTGAGCCACGACAACATTTTACCTTTAACATCATTGTTACAAAGCTCTGTATCAGACACTTTGCCTAAATATCTTTGAAAATGGAAACTATATCATCTACTTCTATCTTTTTCTTCACTACTTATTAACTCTTTCAAATAATTTTAAATTAGAAACACACCATTAAACCTCACTGAGACACGGGTGGTTTGTCCTAATTTTATTGTAATCATGTGTTTATTCTTTACCTACAACAATTTATCATCTATTTTTCTGGTTAGATGGTTAAAGTTCAGTGCTATGTAACTCAATAAACCAGTCTTAGAATCTTTTCAGAAAAATGCATATATTGTTAGTCCTTATCTCAATTATACGTGACACTGTTTTTGTTTTTCTTTGGTTTGATGGGGGTTTTTTGCTTTGTTTTGTTTTGTGGGTTGGTTTTTTTTGGGTTTTTTGGTTTAATAAATTGCACATTTATGTAGTGGCTACATTATAATTCCTTCTAAACTCTCAGATGAATGTCATTTGGTCTAAGAGATTTATTGCAGCTTATTTCTCAGGTTTTTCTATTACTTCTGTGAGATCTCTTTCTACTAGTACTCCATTTTATTACCTATAAATCATATTCATCCACCAGCTTCTGAGAAGAAAGTTCATTTCTTATTTTTCTTTGCTTTGTTACCTTTTAACCCTAGTGATTTAACAAACGTACTGACAGCCAGATTGTCATAGGGCCTTGAGAGGGTGAATTAGATTACAGGACACAGAAGAAGCCTCCAAAAAACTCCATCTCCTTATGAGGCCCATACAAAGGTCAATTACAATAGCAGTCCCTGCCATCTGGGAGAAGGTGGAAATAGACAGGGTCCTGGCCTTTTCTTGCTGCTCTGGCACATGGATCACAGTTGGTGGTCCATAGACAGCACTGTCTCTACTTGTGTACTCTAAAGGCCTAGGCAGCTCTACTACAACCCCCACATACAGGGATTTGTGCTAACTGACTCATTCACAGGTTTCCTAAGAAGCATATGTTGGGGTTTTTTTTCCCTCTAGCAAGATTTTCCTTAACTTTAATTTCCCACGTAAAACTTAGCTCACAGAGTTTTGTCCTTGCTTCATACTGAAAAAAACCCAAATAAAACACCAATTAAATGAATGGTTAGTGAAGGCATGTGGCACTCAGCCATGCCACAGCCAGCTGTGATCTATTAAAGCTCACAAGTTAGACCTGGTTGGGTCTGATCAGTAATTGGATAGGACACATCTGAGGAAAAAAACTCAAGATGCTGCAAGAATTCTGGTGACTCACTCTATGGCACTTTTCCTTTGGAGGAAAAATTGATCAAACATCTCAGCATCCTGTAGCGTAAAACTAATTGAAAATAAAATATGATTCATGAATAAGAACAAGTATAATTGGCTTTCCTTATGAAGTTGTAATTGATTGACATTATTCAAGCAGTCAGTCGTGGGTGATGGTGAAAACATTCAGGAACAACACCACAAATTTTGCTAGAATATGAGTTGGACAATTCATATAGAAACTTAAGCACAAGTTATTTACTATTTGTTGTTTGCCATTTTTAGTTCTCCTCATGGGGTGCTCATACAGCATGTGATTTACATAATCAGTCATACACAGCGTAGGGTCAATGCAAACATTTTCCAAATGACATATAGCTGCTAGGCAGAGTTGTAGCTAGGAGATTGTTTCTCCTCATTAATATATTTTGGCTTTTTTCTTTGTAATGTTTGTTTCACTGGCTTCATCCATCTCCCAAAGCATCACACATTAACCATGATTAAAGGGGCAGTTCTGAAATTTTTTTTTCCTGAAAAGAGGTGCTGCTTCTGGTTCTTAAAAGTCTATCAGATGCCTGGCACCTCAGAGTAAAATTGATCAAGAATGCATTTTTTCCCCAGGTCAGACTGGCAAGGACCCTATGGCTTTTTATCTTCTCCTGTAGTGTAGACATGGAAAAATTATATGCTATCTAATGAAATTTCCCAAATTCCCTTTAATTGGATAAGGAATTATTTCCCAAATTTACTGAGCATAACATTATGCTGTTGAAATTAGGACAGCCATTATGTCCCACAGCAAGCTGGCTACATTTTTGAGGAAGTCTAAATGAAACGACAGAAAACAATAAGATGGTATCACACAATAAAATTACTTTTAGATGTCACAGTATGATCTTATACCTTTAAAACAAGAAAAGGCCCAAGGACAAAAGTTAACCCTTAAAAAAAAAATTAGGACATTTACCTTTGTGGATTTGCTCAAGAAACTGAGCAAATGTGGATAAAGTGCATTTTATTTCCTATAGTTTTAAAATATTTTGAAAGTCACTAAAAATCATGAAAATTGCTATGTAATATCGCCTTCCACATGAACTTCAGTTCACATATTTGACCACCCAAACATACTCACCAAATCATTAGATCACTGGATTCTATGTACATTCTAATTTATAACCAATTGGACTTTACAAACCCAATTCCAGTTACATTCCTCATGAATATTTGCGTGTTGACGAAGACTGTATTGGATTATTTGTACAGAAAAAAGTCTGAGGACAGAGTTAAGACTCTCTACGGTCTTAACTCTGGGTGCTAGGTGGATGACATCATGTCCAGGGTCTGAAGTAAAACTAATATTTGTGTGGCATCTAAGTACAGCCTGGGTTTCACAACATTTGTCAAGAAAAAAATTCATTTAATACGTTGGCCTAGGTTAACAGGTTTATGTGAGAATTTCTCCCCTTAAACTGCCTATCTGTGCCTCTTCTCCAGTTCACCAGTGTAGGCTGTACATTGTCACACTAATGACCCTTTCTTATTAAGTCTCTGGATTGGGATGCTGTCTCTCAAGGCTTTTCTTACCTTGATGATATTCAGAAAGGTTGGTATAGGTGCAGTAAAGATGAGGGATATTGGTAAGCTTGGAAACAGGAAGAGAGCTAAACTAAGGAGTTTACCAAAGACAGCTTCAGTAAGCTTAAGTCGGCCTTGAAGACATAGTCATTCCATAACAAAAAAAACCCAAACAGTGAAAGCTAACAAGTCAAATGAAAATTTTACATGGGATTTGACTTTATAGTGAGATTTCTGTGTGAAATGTCAAGCTTGTTATGTGTGCCCAAGATGCTGTAGTCAGAAATAAAAACAGAAAGGAGAGGTTTAAAATCTTTATTTTCTGCCAATGAAGCCCTATAGTGCTTAGAAAATTCATGTGATTCCCTACAAGAAATATTCACAACTAAATTGACCATAATTTGTACTAATTTTGTTTTTCAATTAATGCAAAATTCAAGGTAATTTTGACTACGAAGTTGTTGGATACCTTTATGATACTACATTTGTGTTCCTAAATACTAGAGGTCACCACAAGAATAGACAAAACTGGTCTGAATAGGGAGTACATACAAGAGATATACTTTCGAGGATACATTTTCATCTTTAAAAATGTCATTTTGTAGAAAATCTTTTATCTCCATCACCAATAGACTCTGGACACTCAAGTGAGATAAGCACCTCATTACCTGATCCTTGAGAACAAGACAATCAATTTGCATCCTCTTGCAGTAGTGAACTTATTACATTTTCAAAACTTGGCCCCATACATTTTGTTCATTCTCTTTTAGCAAAGAGCAGAGAGAAGTAAAACCATATTTTTAGATGCAAGGTAACACATATTTACTTCAAATGTAAATATGGAGAAGAAAAGAAGAGGTGAACAGTAATACACTGTTGTTATCTGGGGAAAACAAAAGGATAAAAAATGTTCATTCTCTACTGCAGAGGTTCCCAATCTTTTTCTTATTGTGTACCCCCTTCCAGACTTACCATCTGCCCACATACCCCTACCAGCATACTTTTAATATTTAACCCCTTAAGTGCCAATTATTATTATAATGAAAATTAAATCTGCCATTACAAAATTTCTCTCACTTAGCCCCCAGAAATGTCTTGCATATCCCCAGGAGTATGTACATCACAGTTTGTGAACCCCTCCTCTATTGTAACCATTAACTGAAAATATTTTTAAGAGCCATAGAAAAAAGCATGTAAGAAGCAATTTATTTCTTCATTGCTGTGCTGAGCAAATGCTAAAAAAAAGTTGCCAGGAAACAGTGGAGATTACAAAACAAATGTTTTACATGAAGAAAAACCCTGTGTGTGTGCATGCATATTTATATGTAATAGGATTGAAAGAAAAGTAATGGCTGCAAAAGGGCTGCAACTTCCCTCCGTGAACCCTGAAAAAAAAAATCAGAACTGTAGTCATTTTGTATAGCTGGTTTTAATAAGTCACCGAAGACTATATCCTTAAGCTCTTGTGACAAAGCTTAGGTTTTTGTTTACTCATTAACTGTCCGGCAACAAATTTGTACCTTTTTTCCGCAAAGAGCCATCACTTGGTGTCAGATGCAAACTATTTCCTGTGAAAAAGTATCCTTTTACCATTGGCATTCACTTCAGTAGTACATTATTGCAAACAGCTGGAGCAATGCAGAAAAACACTGTCTGGATTCTTTCCAAAAGCATCTCAATCTGAGCTGGCTGAACAAAAGAACTGTACGCCTAAATGAGTATTGTAAATTCAGGAAGGGGGTATGCAAAGGTAAAACATTAAGTCATTAATAAGAATGGGGAGGTAAACAAATACAATTCCTCCATTTACAGGCCAGAGAAGATAGATGTATGATTTTTTTTCAAATCCTCTCATGTTACAATACTTACTGCCTATTTTCTTTACCACAAACACTGTAAAACAGTATACTATAAATTTGTACATTTCCACAACCCAAAAGAATGATTTTAGATGTTGTAGTTTATGTATAGAGAGACAGTCAGCCTCTGCCATGTCCTCCCTCACTTTCCATCTTTAAATTAAACTAACAGAAAGGAGCCAGAAGCATAAACATGGATTCATTACTTTCAGTACTTACTGGAGAGCATACGGTTTGATCCTATGAAGTGCAAAGCATTCCCAGAAAGTGCTGAATGCTTGACATTCCCCACTGATTTTAAATGGAGTTCAGAACACTCTGCACATCTCAGGAATACACAGTACCTTGCAGGATTGACCCTATCATGGCTGTGCTATAGTGATCATAGCATTGGCTCTCTTCAACGGGAATGCTTTGTATGAAGTCCGATAGAATGTGTGCGCCTAATCTGTCCTTAAATTACCTGCCAACTACAAATGAAAAGCTATGTTCTTCCCCTGGTGTCTCCCCAAATTATTGAATTATAGTGACTAAAACTGAACTTTTTGTTCTGGCAAATGCCATTTTTCATTTTAAATAGTATTTAATAGAAAGTTCCCACTGCAGAATTTTTAAATGAGTATCACATACCTCCACAGTTCCTCAGGGCTCATGTAAAAATATTTAGACGTACTTATATCCAATATAAGGCAATTTTAAGAAGTTAGTTATATAGTAGTTTGTATATTTAAGGGCCCCTCTAGATGTTCAGGTAAAGGCATGATAGGATCTGCTGCATGATGCACACAATAGCACCTCCTGCCATGACACACATAATATCCAATTATGCTTTATTGTCAGTGCAGGGGAGCCCAGGATCATGATCCTGGGATCCTCCTGAACTGCAAGGAGCAAGCTTCTGCAGCTGGGAGTCCCATCAGCTGTGGGACTCACAGTCAGGGCAGCACATGGTGCTTCTCTGTGGCTCAGAGCTCTGTCAGCTGACAGGGCTCCTAGCCAGGGGGTCATAGCTATCACCCCATGGATTTCTTGCAAATTAAAGCTGAATAGAAATGATCTATAAAGTGGTTACACAGTTTCAAGCTCTAACCTTATAGCTAGATGGGTCTTTTTATGGCATGATAGTTACTTTGCACATGTAGCTGATCTAAGTTAATTGAACAATACATGTAACTGTCCGGACCAAATTTTAAGTGTATGCTGGCAACACAAGAGTTAAGTTTGATCATGCGCAGCCAAGCAGACAAGGGCTATGGAAAATTCCACAGCGTGCCCAGCATGTGCCCCCTATGCGACCCTTGGCTTGTCAATCAAAGCTGACCTAGTTTTGTAAGAACACTCATGCTCAGTTCTGCTCAGCAGATGAAGTAATCTGACCAGACGCATGCTCAGTCTACAGGCTGCATGACGTAATCGGACTAGAAATTTCTTTAGAGAAGACAACCTGATTGGCTACCCGGTTGTCATAAAGACTTGGGGGCCCCTCCTCAGGGGGGAGTTGTTGTTCTCTCTGTCACTGTGGCGGTGGGTGTGTGAGGGGAGACTGTGCTCGACCTGAAAGCAGAGGCTGCCTTGGCAGGGACTGTCAGACAGGGAGAGATCGATCCAGAGAGCAGAGGCTGCGGCTACAGGGACTGCTCTTCTGGAGGGCTTCAGGCCCACCGGTCTCCTCCTCATTGCGAATTGGCTATTCGATTCCCCTTCGTTCTCGTATTGATCTCCTGGCTACCGGACTGATTTTGGCACCGATCCTGACCATGATTCTGATCAACCCGGCTCACTTCGACTACGGCTTCATTTCACCATACCTGGCACTGACCTCAGCATCACTCTTCATCGACCTCTGCACCGATCATCCATTTGTCCGCCTTGGACTGGCGTTACACCGTGTTACAGTTTTTGTTGTTTGTCACCCATTCAATAAGCTGTTGACCAGCCCTGGGACTATTGAGCGGGCAGCCACACCTATCCTTCGGGGTAGAAAGCAAGGGCTCACTCGGGAACCCCATGGGCCAACAGTTAACAGTTTCCTTTGTTGTTCGTTCAATTCGTTGTAACTGTAACTGAAGCAAGCGTCTCAACCCACGCTCCAGAAGCGTAAGTCAATAAATCTAATCTACTTTGAAACCAAACGAATTCGTGTACCGCTCAGACTCCTCGCCGCTACTCCCGTCTGTTCGTATCCGATACCACCCTCAGCCCACCGTGACCTTGGGGCCGCTGTTCCCCGACAGTAACATGTAGAGGGGCCCTTAGTGTGCATATCACATACTGTATCTAATGCTTCTTTTTAAAAGATAGTGCGAGTTTGAAAGATCTCCTGTCACATGACAAGAGGTAGAACTTTCAGCAGATCTCTATGTTCTACTAACCAGTAGATAGCAGGCATTCAAAGTAGGTTTAAACCATTTCCAGATCTGACCCAAAGGGTGTACAATTAGGAAAAAAAATATGCCCTTTTGTTTCCCTCCTCCAAAGTTTACTGACGTTATCTACATCCTCTGCACCTAGGATGAGAAAGCAAGAAGTCCTCTAACTTTAGGCAAATACTACTACTAGCACTCACTAGAAAGCCATTAAAGCAATCCATAGGAACAAGGCATCCAGCAACAACTGCTTGCCTGCTGAAATCTATAAATGTGCCAACAATGAAGTACCTTGAAAGCTCTATGAAGTTATAATGCTCTGTTTGAAAAGGGAAGGAGTAACATAAGATTTGAAGATATTTGGTTTGTACAATTACACAAAAACAAGGATAATAGCGACTGTAGAGCTATAGAGGTATCTTATCTCCCTGTTGAGCATCATCAGAAAAGTTGTCACTCACATTATGGTTCCTAGGTTGCAATCTCTAGGTGAAAGAATCTATCCCAAAAGTCAATGTAGTTTTTGCTCAGAACACTCCACCATTGATATGATATTTTTGGTCAAGCAACTACTAGAGAAGTGTAGAGAAAAATGAATACCACTGTATAAGGAAGTTTTTTTGCCTCCCTGCCTGCCATCTGACACCTCCAGGGAAGGAATTCTACCTGATCAACACATCAAAGAGCTACTCAACACAGCTGACAAAGATACTCATGGATGCAGATGGACAGACTTCCATCTTCAGCTCCCTGTGTGCAAAAACGAAGTTAATTTCCTACCTATGGGGACTTTTTACTATCTTGTACCATCTACACTTTTCCCAGAGCCTGACGAAGGGTCTTTGATCCTGAAAGCTTGCAGAAAAGGACAATTTTCTTGCCATTTTCCAGTTGGTCTAATAAAAGGTATCATTTTGGAACCAAGAGTTCTAGTTTTTTGATACCACTGTACATAGCCTTCATTGATCTGACTAAGATCTTCAACATGGTCAACAGACAGAAACTTTTAATTGTTCTGAAGAAACTGGGTTGTCCCCCTGAAACTCTTGAACATCATCCCCTCATTACATTGAGGTATGAATACAACCATAGCATATGAAAACAAAGAAGCAAATGCCTTTGAAATAAAAAATACAGTGAAATGGGTGTCTCTTAGCTCCCGTGCTCTTTAACATCTACTTTTCTTTCCTGCTTCTACATGCATTCAAGGACAGTCACAATGGCATTTCTCTTTGAAACATATTAGATGGAGGCTTGTTCAATATTGCAAGGTTAAGAGAGAAAACCAAGGTGAAAGAATTGGTTCTGAGAGATTTCCTGTTTGCGGGAAATGGAGTCTTGGTTTCCCACAGTAAATCTTCCCTGAAAAATCTCTTGGGCAGATTTTCTGAGTCATACAAAAGCTTCAGGTTGACAATTAGTCTCAAGAAGACAGTGATCATGCACCAAAGTGTAGAAGAAGCAATACCTGACATCACTCTGGATGATAAATCTTTTGGTATCATCAACAGCTTTTGTTACTAGTGTTATATGATCAACAGGAATCTTGACCTTCAGAATGAACTGACTAACAGAATCAGAAAAGAAACTAAGAATTTTGGGCTGTTACAGAAATGTGCATGGAATGACTCGAAACTATCAGCTAAGGTGAAGATGCAAATCTACAGGTCTTGCGTGCTGTCATCCCTGCTTAATGGTACAGAAACGTGAACTACATATGCTACTCACATCAAGAGATTGAACAGCTTCCACATGAGATACCTGAGTAAGATCCTGAAAATAAAGTGGGAAAACAAAATAGCAACAGAGGGAGTGGAGTGCACAGGACTGACACACTTAGAAATCACTATCAAGAAGAAAAGGTTGCAATGGCTTGACAATGTCAGAAGAACTGAAGGAGACTATATCTCCAAGAATATTTTTAATAGCGAGATTTGAGATTGTCCTAGGAAGTGGGGTCTCCCTCTATGGCAGTACCACAGCATGTGCAAAAAAGATATGAAGTCATTCAACATCCAAGTAGAAAGCTAGGAGGAGTGCACAGAATCCTGTCCAGTCTGGAGGGAATATCTGGCACTGGGTGCAGCACGAGATGAAGCAACTTTGATCCAGAGGATGGAAGCAAAGTGAAAAAGAAGAAAGCAGCATGCTGTAAACCTGGACTCCAACTCAGACAACACACAGATCTGTAAAACTTGTAATAAGCTGTGTCACTCCCAAACTGGGCTTGTTAACCACAAGCCGATTCATCAGGCACCTGACTAGACTGCTTACACGTACACCATGGTCCAGGCTGAGGATCAACAGTTGCCTACACTAATAGCACTAATCCAATTCTAGATATATCATTTCCTTTCTGAGTATTTACCTTCAATCCACTTAAACCATTTCTTGAAATTCCCAGGAGATCCAAGATGGCTCTAGGTATATCATGAGTATTTAAATATCTTTGCCTGTTCTTTCAGATATCAAGCTAGGAGGAAAAGCGATCATTCTTTACCCACTGACCTGGAAGAGAAGAGACATCAGTAACAGGATACTTTGGATTCTGTATCCAACTCTGATTTAAAAACAGCAAAACTACATGAGTTTAGTTTTTCATCACTAAATATTTATTTATCTTCAGAATCCCTGTGAAATGCTTCTCAATTTTCAGCAAGTAATTTTGTGAACTTTCATGGTTCTGTGGCCAAATGAAATGAAACAGCTATGCTGGGATGTGTCCTGGCACAGTCAATCCATTTCATTGGGCAAAACAGACACAGCCCATTATCCTGCAGGGTCAGGCCCCTGCCACTCCTGGAAGCAGCTGGAGCTCAATTCTGCAGGATAATCCTTCAGGCGCACCTTTACAAATGGGAATCCCATGGAACGGGAATTCCCAGGGTGCATAGGATCAGGTCCCTGGAGCTAGACTGTTCTTAGAGATGGCAGATAATAAAACAAGGAGCAACGGTCCCAAGTTGCAGCAAGGGAAGTTTAGATTAGAAATTAGAAAGAACTTTCTCACTAAGAGGGTAGTAAAGCACTGGAACGGGTTACCCAGAGAGGCTGACTGGTTTAAACCTGTAACGAAACAGACATTCCGTGCACATAAACCAGTTTGAAAATGGCTGAAACCAGCTTGAGATAATCCTGCTTGAATGTAGTATCAGACTTAACTGATTTGGCTCAAACTGGTTTATGCATGGTCTGTCCCAGAACCTTTGCTGGTTTGAGTTAAATCAGAGACTCTCAGCATGTTTTCCAGGTGGGGCTCTCTGCTGCAGCCCAGCCAGGCTGGCCCTACCCCTTGAGCAGGGACCGGCAGGGGTCTGGCCAGAGAGGGATTTAATTCCCCCTCCCTGTGCCACCGCAGGGACCCAAGCTGGGTCTGCCTGCAGTCCCCACTTGCTGCTGCACCAGGGGGGCACCATGGCCCCAGAGGCAGAGGGAAGCAGGGAGCAGAGTTCGTTTGCCCTCTACCGCACTGGCAGCCAGGTGGCTTCCTCCCAGTAATAGGCCCCCAGTGGTCCCCTCCACCGGAGGCCGGAGAAATAACCCTGTCCCTCCCCTCCTCCCTCAGCTCCCTGCCATCAGGAGGGGGCTTATTCAGCTGCTTTCTCCAAGCACAGAGCAACAGTGGCTGGGCGGGCAGATCCCACTGGGCAGACGTGGCTGCAGTGCAAGCCCCCTCCCAGCACAAAGGGTCCTGTTCAGCTGCTGGCCACAGGGTCTTCCCAGCAGAGCCACAGCTGAAGCTCGGAGAGGGGGATAATGGGGGCTGAATAAGCTCCCTCAGTGGCTTCCCCTGGCACAGAACAAGTGGTGGGGGCCAACCCTGCCCCCACCCAGCAGCTGGAGCAGCGAGCAGTGAGCCCCAGACAGGCAGCAGCCCATTATGGCTTCTCAGTGGGGCCGTGCTGCAGGGCGGGCTGAGCAGCTGTGGAGCGCAGTGGCACTGCAGCGGCTTGAAGGGCTTTGCTCCATTCCACATCCGAGCCCACAGTGCAGTCCCTCGCAGAGAAGGGGCTCACTCTCCCCCATAGCATGATGGGGGCTGCTGTCCCCAGTAAGGGCTCTTCCACTCCCACCATAGCAGTGGGGAGGGGACACAGCCAGACATGGACCCTGGGGGCGGGTCAGAGATGGGGTTATTCCTCCAGTCGCCAGCAGAGGCGACCTCCATGGGCCTATGCCAGGGAGGAAGCCACCCGGCTGCCAGTGGGGTACAGGGGAAATGAACTCTGCTTCCTGCCCACCTCTGCTTAAGGGGCCATGGTGCCCCCCTGCTGCAGCAGTGAGGGGGAGTGCGGGCAGACCCAGCTCAGGTCCCTGCTGGTAGCACAGGGAGAGGGAATTAAACCCCTCTCCGGCCAGTTCAGCCTGGGTTGGCCACACCCCACCCCCCAGCACAGCTTCCCTGCAGGCAAAGGCCAGCTCTAATGCCCTCTTATTCTGGGCCGGAGCAACTGCAGGCATTTGCCCACATTGTCTCAGTCTGGAGAGCATGTTTGTCCTGTTACAAACCAGTTCAGCCTAGGCAAGTTAGACTAACCACAAAGGTTGAATCAGTTCAGGCTCAAGCTTTTTGAATTTCTGTCCCTAGCCTATAGGTTCCATTTTATGAATTTCTTAAAGCAAGGGATATATACAGGATGCCTTGGATGAGAAACTGGAACAGGCTGCAGTTTTCCATCCAGATAAAGATTATGGGAATTTTATGAAAGAATTTAAGAGTATTTGACAAAAATCAATATTGGATTATTATGTAATTACATTTTATCTGGATTGTTTTGCTAGTAGTATAAAAGTGGAAAAATAGGTTTAATATGTTCCCATTATCAGGGAAGCTTCCAAAATGCTAATCTGCTTTTTAACTAACAAGGCTAGATCCTTCTGCTTCAATGTTGCTATGCTGATTTATACTGGCTAAGAATCTACCCCACGGCCTGTAAATGTTATTTATAATATGGAGTAGTTTTCAAGTTAAATATTTAGGACAGAAAAAAGGTATTTTAAACCAAGAATGGCTAGATCATTCTAAGCATCAGAAATGACCACTGTTTGAGTTAAATATTTAGAACAGATAAAAGCATTTTTAATCAAGAAAAGCCTAGATATCTCTAAGCATCAGAAATGATCAATCCAATTTATACATGGAATTCCTAGTCAAAAGACTTTAATATCACATTTTAACCCAAAGTAAAATATAAAAACCTTTAACTACAAAATGCTTCTAATCAAACTGAGAGACTGAGACATCCTCAGTGATTTAATAGTGTCACTGTTAAGTTACAGCGACTAAAAAATTCATGGCGATGACGATTTCTAAGAGCAAACTAATCACATTTATATTGTTCTTTCTGAAGATACATTTTGGGGGGTTTTCTAAGTCATTATATAATAAGCATACTTTAAATTGAAAAAACAAAACAAGTCTGATCGACATTTTATGGAGAGGCAGTCCATAGTCTCCTTTTTGGGAAATCAAGCCGTACAATTTGTTTACTTCATAGCTGCATTTCAGCCTATTACATCCACCCTCCCCTCCTATGAAGGTTAAGGATGTACCAATCTCTCAGTCATCTTTGTTCTAAATATTTAACTCAAAATCTGAACATGGAAACATTTTAGACCCCATAAATTGTCCTTGGAGCAGAGACCAGAAACCAAGTCGTCTTCCTCATGGCTGAGTGTCCTAAACTACCCTTTGTTCTCTCTTGACTTTAATTTTGAATTCTTTTCTGCAAAGTAGCACAGTTTCAGTAGATGGAAGAGTTCCTACCCCACCCTATCTATAGCCTATTGGGTGTTGGCTGGGGCATTCTTCAGGGATGTTTAAAATGAGCTTTCTGTTCCACTCAGGTAAAGGAACTTCAATCTCCCACATCTTGGATATGTTGTCTGACCATTAGTCTATTGCATGAAGAAAAGGGCAGTGGTACCTGTGTATTAAAGAAGGGAGTAACTCCTGTCTATTCTTGAAAGAAAGGTTGCAGGTGAAGTTTTCAAGCTGTAGATCTCAAGTGGAAGAAATTATTTCCTGTAGTCTTGAATGGAATGCCTAACACCAGAGAGGGATGGGATTTAAGTTAAAACCCATTTCTCAGTGTTTCCTGTTGGGTAGTTCTAGGTGGCTAATGCTCGTTATGTCTACATGAGATGTTGACTATGCAGCACACACATATAGTATTTTTATGAGAGTATATTTAGGGCTACTTAAACCTGACACACTTTCTTAATGGTGCCTTTCTGTGTGGACTTCACAAATGCTCATAGAGATACATTCAAAAACAAATATCTTGAGGTACTACCATGTCTCAGTTTACAGAACCTGTGATACAAAAGTCCTGTGAGAACAGCCATTTGCTAGGATTCATTTTCAACAACAGTTTACCCACAATTATCAGTTTACAGAATTTGGAAACTCAGAACCTGAACACTCATCATTTTTGCAAACAATATAATATACCATACCTTGCTATTTGAAACAATAACATAAATTAAGCAGCTTATCTCTGGAATCTTCATCTTGTCAGATTTGAAGGTAATTTTAACCAAGAGGTTAAGAAGAAAAGCAATTGACATTAACATTTTAAAGTTTCTACCAAATCTAGACCCCTCTTTAAGTTACACCTCTCACAGCTTGCACAATTTAAATTGCAGGTCTCCCTTGTAGGATGGATACAGTGGTTCTAAAGGTAAACCAAAATTCTGTCAGCATCTAAATTTCCAGCATTAAAATTCCTTGGGCCCTAAAGTTCTGCTTCTGGGCATGCACAAAAAGTGCCTTAGTCTTGACAGAAGTTAGCAACCTAATTCATGCCTAAGTCCCTGCAGGTTTCACAAGTCAGGCATTCGTCTGTATCTCTTTCCTTGGGCATCAGAGGGTGGAGAGCAAATAAATGTTCAAACAGAGCACACATCCTAGAGACGCATAAAACTTAGAAGAAGGAAAAGAAAGTAGCAGTGGTGCTGTTCCCTCCTTTTATCCAGTATCATAAGTGTTATTGCAATCTCTCAAGATGTGAGACATGGGTTCAATTCTGCTTTCTCCTTTAATGGATTGTAGCCCACCTCTCCCACCATCAAGGATAACACCCTAAGCATAAGAGTCTAAGATACTCTCGGTTGTAGTAGTAGGGCTCTTAGTTCTTCCCACTGAATATATTTCATTCTGCATGGAATAATGAGTTATTTATTGGATAAGGGAAAGAGGGAGAACATGTTTCTATAAATTAATGATTAGGGTATTCACTGAAGTAGGCTGAAAGGTGGGTTGGTGGCTGAAGGTGGGTTCTAAACCCTACTCCAATAAATGTTTTAGTATTTTATATAAAACAGTCATTGGACCAGGGACAGAAATCCAGACTTCTCCATTCCCTCAGGTAAACACTCTAACCACTGGACTCTAGAGTTATGCTCACTCATTCTCAATCTGGCTAGCAGTAATTTATTTATTCCAAGAGAAATAGAACAAACTTAAGGGTACTGACAGATGTGCAGGCCCCCACTCTAACTCATGGCACTTTATATAAAGTGCCGTGAGTTACAGCGTCCCCCCACCACCCCGACCCAACAGATGTTCACCTGTTGGAGCTCCAATACACCCACCCCACTTCCAGCTCAGACTGGGCAAACCCCAGCCCACAGCTCCCTCCCACTCCCTTCTCCCTCCTGAGCTGTATCAGCCCAGCCCCGATTGCATGACAGATTGACCCTAGGGAACAGAAGTTCCCTAAGGCACTCCACTATGGAGTGCCTTCATCTGTTTCCTCATTTGAGGGTTTTGTCACACGATCAGGCACTTTTAAAGTGCTTTGCAGCCATGCATGTGCGTCACAGAATGGCTGTATAGTACTTTCAGGGGACTACCTGTGCAAAAAATTTAACTTTTTTTTGCATCCTGAGAGCATGACTGCCCCAGAATACTGCAAAACTTGATGGTTGGAATAGAGGAAAGAGAAAAAGACACTGGAAAGAGAACAGAGCCAGGTTTCATCCCTGATCCAAGTCTCCTGGCACAGAGAAGGATACAGACAAATACTCTAAGCACCAAAGTAGTGGATAAAAATGGTGGATGTGTGACCACTGTTTTGTTAGAAGGGCCTAGCAGAGGTACTTTATACCAGGTGAACATCTATGGTTTTGAATCCCAATAAGAGATAGGATTCTTCTATCATCCCAGAGTAAGACCCCAGTCTCTGGAAAGGGTTGATAGGTAAGTTGGCCTAACTCCTCTATGAAATTAACCACCTTTATGCCTGAAAAATGTAATTTGGTAAAACTGTGTTATTGGCAAGTTTGGCAAGTGTGATAATTGCCTTAAATCAAATAACATTTGAAAATGTATTTACTGAAAATATACCTAAAATTAAGTATCTTCCATGTTTTGGTGGAATTGAGGTGATGGTCCTGATGGTCCAGGAAATATGCATCATGAGTCTCCAGAATGAAGGATCACTGGAAAAAAAATAAGGAACAGAGAGAGCAGAACACAAGAGAAATTTTTTCACTGGAAAATCACCTCTTGGCTTCTCAGTTTTTGTGGGAAAAGGAAATCTAACCAACACCTTTACAAGAGGAGAATGAGAATAGAAATTCATTAGTCTATTGGACACTAAGTGCCAGGGACTTATCATAGACAATGACTTCATGGGCCATTATAATCACCTGATACTCACTAACCTCTGCACTTCATAGGTAATAGCAATCCTCCTAAGCAGTCTTGTTCTTTCATTATGCAGTTTTTTACTGCATATCTCTTGCTGCTGGCTACTCGATCATTTTTCTTATATCCTGCTTTTTTAAAATATGGAGTTTTTCACAAGCTGTTTCTCTATGTGCTACTCAACTCTGCTGTGTTTCCTTCTTTCCAAGAGTCCTGATGAAGGTACTATGATATCTGAAAACTTGCAGTTGGTCCAATACAAGATATCACCCACAAATTTCTTGCCTCTCTAAAATTAAAGGCCTTTGTAAACTAAAATGGTTGAATTATAAACCCACTGAAACCAGAGTTTATAATGAAGACATAAATAGGCCCCTTAGTTAGCATAATACTAAAACAGCTGTGTCATGCTATAGATACCAATGGAATTACAATCCTAAATTTTTCGGATTTGAATGTACTAATTGAATAGGTTTTGCATGGTAAATTACATATTATCCATCCTTCCCAAATTAAAATATTTGCAAATTACAGTACTTAAAAATGTATGATGATTGAGTTAAAAACATATATATCCTTTGTTAAGTATGCATTACCACTATATATTTTAATAAATGAAGAATTTATTTTCCTGTCACAAAATAGAGGGTTCCAACAATTCTCATTTCCCTAAATCACATTTACATTGATTGAAACCATCTAATTTGCACAAAAGAGCAATGGAAAATTAATTTAAAAAACACATTTGGTTTCACATATGTTTGCAATAAAACTGTTGTTTTAAATGGCTTAATTAGAATGGTTTGTCATACTTACTGGAAAACGGCAGAATGGCATAATTTCAACCACAGAAGTCAGGGAGTGAGTGAAAAGGGTGGGCATGAAAGGAAGGCTTTAAAAGCATTTTAAGAACTTTTGGGGGCTTTTATTTGTAGCTCCTGTAAAATAACTTCTCTCAACTTTATACCTGTATGTCCCAGTGTGTCCTTATCTGTCTATTTATAAAGAGAGAATCATGAATCTGCCTTACATGATGTATTTCATTCTCAAGAATTCACATTTACTGACTGGTGTCTCTCCCACTCCATTCCTCAGAATGGAATCATACTTATCAATGTCATGCTCCCACTGCTTTTCTCTTCCTTCAGGATTTTCCACTGAGGAACAACTGTAGTATTTTGGCCAGACCTCCACAGAAGGCTTTCTTGTATGATGTGGCAGGAAAGTTGGTGGGAATATACAAACACAGAAACCTGAGTTAGTAAAACTGAAGAGGGCTTTGCTGGAATTCTAATCAAAGTCATTTACAGTAACTTCCCATGGTGTTTTATTAACTTTTGTAAGCTGAAGTCTTTTGTCTGCACAAAGCTCTTCTGAATCTGGATTTCCTGTAATAATATTTGCCATAGGTTTCCTGATTACCAGTAGCTTACCCAATAAAGAAGAAAGCTTTGCCTGATCTACTGATGGCCCACTGTATTCCCTACACATTCAATAATTCCCATCCTAATATTGGCTATCCCGGTTTCTCTTCCCCTCCACAGAACTGCGGGTGCTGGCACAAGTAACAATTTGTCATGTGATCAGTCCCCATAAGCACTCTACAGCCATGCCCTTACAGCTGCAGAGCACTTTAAAATGGCCTGGTCCCATGCAATCTGAACCCACATTACATGAGGGTTTAGATGAAGGTGTTCCAAAGTGGAGCACCTTCATTAACTTGCAACAGCCTATGCCAGGAGCAGGGCCTGGCTGATGCTACCCAGCCCTGCTCCCAGCACTGTTTTCAGAATGAGAGGGAGAAAAGAGACGGGAAAGAGCAAGTTCCCTCTGGAGTTCCCTCTGCTGAAGGGTCAGACAAGTGGCTTGGAGTACTCTGAGGGAATGGGCAAACCCCACACAGAGCTCCCTCCTCTCCCTTCCCCCTCTCTCCCATTCTGAAGCCAGCACTGGAGCTGAGAAGAGGGAGGGATGGGGCTGGGGAGAGTGGCTTCAGGCTTGCAGCCACTCTAAACTGCAGCTAGATTCCTCAACCCCCAGGACCAACCAGTGAATGTCTGTTTGGTTCAGGGGATCCCTGTAATTCATCCTGCTTCCTATGAAGTGCCATGAATTACAGCAGGGAGCTGCATGCCTGTCAGTACCCTGTAGGTCATGCAGAGCCATAGAAAACAGCTCCCTAAAACAGTTTGGTTTTGAATAGTATTTCTTGTATGGACTTTTCCTTGGAGCAATCAACAATTTTAACATTGTTTTAGATATGCTTGTAGGGTATAGACTATCACTTAACTTAAGAATAATGACCAAAACATTAGCATGTTCTTTATAGCCTTACACAGATTGTTGAGGAAGTGCCCTAAATTAGTACCTTCCCTAGTTGTATTAGGCACAAAAGGTTGAACCAACTGGAAATAATTAAGATAAAATAAAACAAAAAATCAGTGTCTCCACTTGACAGCTCTCATAGTCAGAATGAGGTAAAACTGAGGAAATAAGATAATATGGTTTAGTTATATAACAGCAAGCTTTTAGATGTCTAACACAACTTCAAAACCTATACTTTAAACAGGATTTCTATGATTTATTTATGAAGTATTCGTAAGTGTTACCTTTAATGACAGTATTCTTAGTAAAACTGTAGATCTGTTAAGTCTCCAAGTTACAAGGAAAGGGTTTTGGTATGTTATACTAGGACTGAGTTTTGGTATGGTCACAGAATGCATTCTAAATTCAGTTTTTGCATCTTGTAGAATATAAATACAGAACACTTTTCTTTAGCCAGAAACAGTTATATTTTTTAAGAAAGAGTTTTAGGCACTTGTGGTGCCTTGTTTACATTCTAATTAGAATGCATCAGAGCAGACATCTAGTCTGCTCCATGTTCTAATCAGAACACTTCAGCATCGCCTCAATATCATGTTATGGAAGGTCACCTATTGTGCCTGCCACTTTAAGGTTGAGAACAAGCAGCAGAGCAGCCTGCAGGTGGCTGGACTCCCAATCAGGAGTCATTCACATGCCCACCAGGAGGCTACCTGATTCGGAAGAGGGCACAGCTGATAACAATAAAAGCAGGCCCTGAGTAGTGGAGTGGGCAGCTCACTGCAAGCAGCCAGCGGGAGAACATCACCCGGCTGGAGCTGCTGCTCTCGTAACATGTTGGAGGTACAGGGCAGGAAATATGGGGATGGCAGGAGGTTTCTGGTCCTGGGGCATGACCTAAAACTACACCCTACTAGGGATGGATGGTTCAGTGGGGCTGCTTGTGGCAGGGTGGTCCTCAGGAAATTCCACACAAGTTGCCTCCCTAGTAAAAGGTGAGTATGGGGCGCCTTATAGCCTCAGCCCCCCACAACCTGGTGGGTAATCTGGCTGTAGGGACAGGAAGGGGGCCAGGCATGTCTATAGTCACCTGAGCCCCATGGGGTGTAAGACCCTGAGGCCCCAGTGAAGAGGAACCAAGTGGTGGCCCCAGCAAGGGGCCGAAGAGTGGCCCCAGCAAAGGGGCACAGTGTTGGCCCCAGTGAGGGGGCATACAGTGGGTAATAGGCCGCACAGAGTAGGGTCCACAGGGGTGGCCTGAAGGGTTGTGCATGATGGTACAGATTAGGGTCCGCATAGGCGGGCTTGAAGAGCTGCACAGGGGTGCATAAAATAGGGTCTGTGTGACTAGAAGGACTGCTCAGATGCCAGCCCCAACAGTTCAGTGATGGAGGCCCTAGTGAAAGGGGTATTAGATGGAGGCCCTAGTGAAAGGGTATGAGTGGAGGCCCCAGTGAGAGGGTGCGGGCCCAGGCATGTACAAGGAGGCCTGATGCATAGTTTTTACTTTGGATACCATCTGTGAGGCATGGGACATGGTATATGGGAGGCTGGAGCCATGTATATTGCCGCAAGTTTCGGGCTTTTAATGGGCAGCCTCTTGTATTTTATATCAGTTATTTAAACATCAAGACATGGCAGGTGAATCAGGGCAGACTGACCTAGATAGGTGGGCAGGCTGACCTTGGGATTGGCCCTGTGACTTTCCCCTGTCACACACGTGTATTAAGCCCCCATGCATTTCAAAATAGCCATGTGGTATTTTATCTAAACCTTGCCAAATGAGCTTCAGATAAAGTGTCCAGAGCCCTTCTGAAATGTACTGGGGCTTAATAGACATGACAGTGAGCCACTTTAATTAGAGCAGCTGTCTGGGAACTATTCTAATTAAAATGCATCCCTCCGTCCCCACCCCCTGGCTCCCACCTCTGAGCACGTGTATAGGCCATCCTGCTGTGGAAATGAATGATAGGCTGAAAATCACCTATGAATGTGCCTAGAAACAGAACAAGTGGAATAGCTTGATTTATTAAATAAATCTATAGAGAACTAAGAAACTCACTTAACATTTCAGTATTGTAAAATATGAGGTGCCAAATTAATTTGGGCCATAGGAACTTCCTGGTGAGAACTGAAGAAATCACAGTCACCAAGTTTGGGCTATTTTCTCTCTGTGTGTTTGTCTTTTTACCTGTTTGTTTATTTTTTAGAGCGAATAGCAGAAAAATCAAAAGTTGGAGAAAAGAGGTGGGGGCAGAAGGGCAGAAGGGGAAGAGAGTGAAAAGAGAGGGGAGGAGAGACAGAAAAAATAAAGTAAACAAAGAATATGCCAAATTACACAGTCCATGCAAAAATAACAGCAACGACAGCCAGAACAAATCTGGAAACAGTAGAGAGGTAATTGAATGGTGAAGGATTTTACTCAAAGGAATATTAATTAGGTCTTCAGGTTTAAAGATAGCTGTCTGGTGTCCATGTATTAGTAGAAATCAGGGCAAAAACTGTGAACGTAAAATCATTTTTCCTTTTAATCCATGATCCTTTCATAATCCATAGTCTTGGCAAATCCCCTCTAAATCAAGCAAATTTTTGCAGAAGTATATTCCTTTCCAGTCTTGCAGCTAAGTCCAGTCTGACTCATTTTACTGAGTCAGAACCTCATGGCAAAAAAATGTTGTGAATTTACTCTAATATTCTGGGGGGTTGGCCCTTTCAGTAGGACAACCAAAAAGAGTCTCAAGTGAGTTAAGAAGTAAAACTTAATTGGTAGTGTTTTCAAAATTTAACTCCTGGATCCAAAACTCTGCTGTCTTTAGGCAATCCCATCAGACAAAAAGAAAATACTTTATCTCGTAACCTCTTCATCAAGTATTCTATGATTTTTTCCCCAAACTAAAACAATTGTTAATTATCAGAAAGGAAACATCCCTTTTCATGCATTCAACTTATCTTCTCCAAAGTAGAGGCAACAGCTTAAAAGAAAACTTACATGTATTTTCTGTATTATTGAAAAGAAAACTTTTGAGTTTGAGATCCTGCTGCCTGGAAAGTGTCATGGAACTGTGAAATATTATAGTCCAACTGTGTTTAAAAAAAGATTTATCTGGATATGAATCATATCCAGCACCTGTCTTAGCTGCTTTGATGATGTATTTGATTTATATGATTGAGTTATGGGAAACAGCACCAAGCAGCATACAAATGTATCTTTGATGGGTTGGATAAAAACAACAAACAGCCAACAAATAAAGACACTATCTCTACTGGAAGGCAGTTGGTAAGTTTATACAACAGCAGAACTCTGGTAGTCAAAGCGTTTATCAAAATTCCATTATGAAAGCTGGCCAGAATTTCTTTTAT
>NW_017729024.1:34677523-34689692 GCF_001723915.1 Gavialis gangeticus | reverse complement strand
ATATATAAAGATTTTTTTTGTTATAAAATGCCAATTTGTTAACACTGGAACTGTCAATAAGAACATTTCAGTTGTGATTAAACTTACACTGGGAAAAAAAAGTCTCAACTCCATGACAGAATTTCTAAGTAAAACCTGAAAGGAACCCCCAACATACCCAAGATATCTGGCATATGGGAAAATAGTTTCCCAGGGTACATATGCCAGATATCTTGGGTATGTTGGGGTTCCTTTCAGGTTTTACTTAGAAATTGTGTCATCATCTTAAACACCAAGACACTGAGTATTGGGAGAAGAATCTCTCTTACTGTCGCTCTCTCAGATGAAGTATATGCATTCAAAAAAAACACTGAGGAAGTGCTCTAACTTTTGAACTTTACTCTAAGCACTCACAATTAGGTTGGGAGGCAGCAGAACACATTTTAGCCCTTGGTGGGGCAGGCTCAAGCATGCCTGCACATCCCAATTGCAGCAGGTAGAGGGGGCTCTTGCACACCTCTCAACATGCCCTGCCAAGCAACTTCTGATTGGATGGCAAAGATGTCATGGCCACCCACCTGGAAGCCTCCCCCCCCACACACACATACATACACATACACAGAATCCAGGTGTCCTGGACACTCACACACATGTAGACACACACACAGAGAACCCAGGTGTCCAGGACACACACACATATGTGCATGCAGAAAATATAACAGAAAACCTAGGATTCTCTGTCACTTTAAGGAGCAGCCAGGGAGAGTCCTTCATAGCAGACAGTGTGCAACTGCATCTGGATTGCCATTGAGTCCAGTTAATGAACCTAATTAGAGGGCACCTGCAGCCAACCCTGTGGAGTCACCTGACTGAAAAGGGGTAGGGCCTGGGAGAGATATAAGCCAGGGCCAGAGCATGCAGTCTGGCCCTGGAGGCTGAAAAGGGAAGAGCTCTGCTGTGCAGTTGCCTGTTGCTGAGAGGCAGACTCTGACCTTGCTATGCCTGGAGACAGGAAGTGAAGGGCTGAGGGCTAGCAGCAAACTAAGGCCCATGGTTGTGATATATAGCCCAAGAGGCTAGAAGTTTACTTATATCCAGAAGGGCTTATGTTCTGATTACAGTTTGGTCAAGTAGTTTGGGTGGGACTTTAAGAAGTGTTTTGGAGGTCCCATTAGCAGCTAAGAGGCCCACAATTGCCTTGAGCCCTGCTCAGAGCAGGCTCAAGGTGCAACAGGAGGGTCCAGAGCCCAAACAAGGGCTGGACTTGGTGACCAGAGGGCCTGGAGCCCAAGAAGGGAAGGACCTGGACTTGGGGCCAGGGGTCCCAGAGCCTGAGACGGCAGCAAGCCCAGAGCAAGGTGGACCCAGGGGCCAAGGACCCAGCACCCAATGTATGGTGGAGGCAGAGCCCAATAGGACAAAACTGAAACTGGGACCCAGAAGCTTGGTCCAGTACAATAGATTGGAGCTAGGGGGTTCAATAAGAGAAATGGGATGGAGGACGAGATGGCTGAGGCCCAATACAAGAAATGATTGCATGTAACAGTTCTTAAGGCTACAAGTGCCCTGGGGTGGCACAGGCAGTCAGGAGGACCCACTCTGCCCAAGAGGGACAGAACTGAGACTAGTGCAGGGTCCAGGACAGACCTGCTGGCTATTAGACAGATTGAGGCTCACTCTAGGACCCTGAGGCAGCCTCCCTCCCAATAAAACTCATCCCTGGATGAGTAGAGCTGGAGGGCTTTGAGTGCCCATGGCCTGGCACCATGCCACTGGTCTCCTGCCATGGGCTCCTCTGGTCCCATGTCATGGGCTCTGCTGCCCACAACTCAGGCTGCCCAGACACCATCCTTCTTCCCTTCTTACCCCCCAACCCCCACCAGTGGCACACACCAGGGTCCAGAGGAATGCAGCATGAGGAAGAGATGTGCCTTGTTTAAATTAAAAGTTGGAGCTGCCAAACTGCTAATGTGTTTAATAAACAAAAACTGTGCAATATTGCCACTCTGGAACTTGGAACTCTCTTCTCAATTAACATTGAGAGAATGGGAAAAGACCCTGCCTGCACATAGTGAGTATGCCATTGAGCAGGGGAAGAGGGTGGGCATTAATTTAACAAACGTGAAACCTTAGGGTGGTAGGTGTGCGTGAAACACAGTTTAATTAAATGTTGCAGCTGCCAAACTTTTCTTATGCATTCAAATCTTATGAAAGCCATAGTCTGTCTGTTTGTCTGTCTGTCCATAACGTTTTATTCACAGTGTGATTGGCTGATGGAAACAACCAATCAGAGTGTGAATACAGTGTTCGGACAGGAGGTGGCAGATGATGGTGGGGACGCAGGGGATGGAGCGAGGCACAGAGGCAGTGCCTGGAGGTGGTAGCAATGGAGTGGATGGAATCGGGGGGGCAGTAAGCAGGGCTGGCCTCATCCCCCCCCCTTTTTCCTTGGAGGCAGTGGTGGTGGCAGCACAGGGGGGAGCGGGGTTGAGATGCCACGGGGGAGGGGAAGGCCAGCAGTGCAGGCCATGCCCCCTGCTCCCTGCAGGCAGCGAATACAGAAAGGGGGCTGAGGCCCATGCTGCTGGCCTCACCCCCTCTCTTTCCCACGCTGCTCTCTCCCGACATGGGGGGGGAGCAGCAGGCCTGGGCCAAAGTGGCGGTGGCAGGGGCAAGGGGAAGAGTAGACCCGAAGAGAGGGGAGAAGCTGGCCCAGTGCAGTGGCAGGGGGTGGGGAGCAGCAGACTTGGGTCAATCCGGGGTGGGGGGGCATGGGAAGAGTGGATCCAGCCCCAAAACGGTGGCAGGGGGGGCCACTCAGCCTTGCAATGGAGTAGGGGAAAGGAGGAGCGGGCCTGGCCCCAAAGATGTGGGGAGAGCTGGACGCAGGCCTCTGTCCCTGCCTGCACCCCCCACTCATCATTCTTGATGGGTAATTGGCTAGTAAGAAAGAAAAACTGGAACATTGCATGTTCCAGAACATGGAACAAAGACCAAAGGGACTGGCATTCATCACAGTGGGACCAGGACCCACAGTGGCTTGGCTGTGGGATGCTCCTCCCTCTCCCTATTCTCTTTGGGACCCTGTGTTTATGCTGGCAACCTTCAGTGGCCAGGCATAGTAAGTTAGCCATGGAAATAAATGGGCTGAGTAAATGCTGGCCCTGGCATCATGTCTTAAGCAACCTAGTCCCCTTCCCCTCCTACACTGCTGCTTCCCAGAACAGGTCCCACCAGATGCTTTCCTGGCTCCTCAGACCACACGTCATTGGTTCCTGTGACCCATATCTCCTGGTTTGGGGCTCCCAGCATCCTCCAATCAAGGTGTGGTGTGAAGCATTCCCCTATGGCTGCTATCCAAGGGCCCCAACACTCATAAGTGCTACAGGGGCATTGGGGGCCTTGGATGGCAGCCGTATGGGAGTCTGAGGAGCCAAGAAGGCATCTAGTGGGACCTGTTCTGGGGATACAACTTTAAGCACCACCAGCAAATGTTTCAGTTTAACTTTAAGTACCACCAGCAAATTCTTTACATATAAAGTAATTATAATAAACCTGTTAAAATGTACCACTGACAGGTTGTCTGCGTACCACTGGTGGTACACATACCACAGATTGGGAACAGGTGCTATACTGGGGTCTGTTTAGGTTAGGGTCTGTGTCAGATGGAAGCAATATGACCCTCCTTGGGGGATAGGGCATGAGAATTCCCCAGAATTATGGCCCCACTGAGGGTAACACAAATTGACCAGCCCCTACAAACAGTAGAGGGTCCAGGCCCTATTGCCTCTGCTTCATTCCAGGCCAGTGGCATGGGGCTTGGGGGTGTTTGAGAAGCATGAGGTCAATAGGGAGCATCAATAAACCAATATCATCAGTTTTCCATGTGAACAGTCATTGAGTCAAGACCACTCTGAATATCAAAGTAAGCAACCTTCCCTATGAGCATATCCCAATTTACCAAGGAGTCATATTAGACCATTCCCTCACCAATAAACTTCACATTCAGAGGATCAGCAGTAAAGTCTCTGCATGGACAGCTGCTTTAAGTTTTTTAACCAGCACGAGATGGGGTGCCAACTTCAAAGTGCTCAGAACTATTGCACTTGCAATGGTATACACCCCAGCAAATTACTGTGCTCCTGCATGGTCCAGAAGTTGTCACACTAAACAATTTGACACTGCATTTAACTTGGTGTAGAGACTCATAACAGGCTGAACAACTTGCATACACATAGATGTATTCCTTGCACTCTCAGACATTAGACCAAGTGACATAAGAAGATAAGACCCTAGCCATTCCCCTGGTGCCAAGTTATCGGGCCTATGCAGAGCCCAGCAGGCCAGGTACTTGCATGTTGCACTAATTTAGATAAGGGGTGGGGTGAATGGAAATGAAATGGACATTGAAGTAATCTGGTCTGAAATCTATTCATGCAGCATTTTATACTAACACCAAACAAGTCCTTTTTTGGGCATGACCTTGACAGAGAAGCATGGGTCAAGCTGAACAGACTGAGATTTGCATTCAGATGCTTCAAAACAACACTGTACAAGATGAGTATCTTGGACAGCCCCCTGTGTGAATGTGGTGTCCTCAATCAGCACGGCACTTAATCGAAAGCTGCAATCTTTCCAAATGCCCAGACAGGGTAGATGGAATACAAACACAGAACAATAATACCAGACAGTGGCTCATAGCTGGCCGAGGTGAACAAGGGGGGTGGATTGGAAACAGAGGCTTCACTGACTCTTGACAGTGACAGCCCAGGGCAAGGCCAGAGCACTGCCCTGCAAGGGAGGTATGAGCAGGGTGCCACAATGCTCCATGGAATATTGCCACAATGCTCCACGGGATATTGCCACAATGCAGCTTACTGTGAGTCAGGATGGGGTGTGGGACAGATGTTTGTTACGGCGCTCTAACCTACAGCACTGAAGTCTCATACCACATCTATCCAGGGTTATCTTGGAGCAGGATATGCCATTTTTACAGCACTCTATGGGACCTGGCCATCTACGGCTGTACAGCACTTTTTGCATGCCTACCATGCAATAAGTGTAAGTTCTATACCTGGCCTCTGTCTCTCCCTCATTTAAAAAAAAAAAAAGAAACACTTCAACAGGCCTTAGTTTATCCCAAATTGGGAAAGGAAGACTTTTTTAAATCTACAAAGTTTTTTAGGAAGGGAAAACTATATCCCAGCCAGATATACCCAGTACCTTGACAACAAACAGAATAGAAACATAGACACTCCATTTTATAGAGAGTTACAGCAGTGGGGCTGAGAATATAAAAGGCTAAAACACATGACTGATAAAGTGAAGGGAACAACCCCCTTGCTTGCACAGAGTAAGTAACAGCTCTCTGAGAATGCTTGGTGATGTCAGCTGGACTCAGAAAGTTGCACTTGAGCTCCTTGGCTTCTGAAGAAGTTTTTGTTTGTTTACTTTAGACTGATCAAATTTTTATCCCCATCTCATAACTTAAGTCTAAAAACAAATATAGGTTGAAAGGGAAATTCTTCTTAAATATTCTGGTTCTGTGAACTCGTATATAAATATAAAGGTCCCTGATTTTCAGTTAAAGGCAGTAGCATGTTAAAGTAAAAAAAATAGCCAGCCCAAACCCTAGAGCAGTAAAATTGCATCATCTGCTTTCATGCCAGGGAGTGCTGAATGCACAAGATAGAACAACTAGTTAAAAATGTGATAGAGCCCCTCAGGGTAGACCTTCAACTTGCATAAATACCTAGGTAGAACTGGAGGTGCTCAAAGATGTAGCATTTAGAGAGGTTATTACTGATGAATAATTTACATCACAGCAGCATCCAGGATCCTTTCCTGAAGGAGACCCACTGTGCAAAGCACTTTGTGAATATATGTAGTGACATACCCCTGTCCTGAAGAGCTTATATTCTAAGAGGTAAGACGAAACCACCTTCCAATCTAAGGAAGTACTGCTAGGATAACCTGGGGACTGGCACAACCACAAGCACAGCAAATAACTCAATATTTGACCCATATGATTGCTATATAATCTATTATTTTCAGCACTTTTTCTCCTTATTCAACATAACCTAGAAGACATTATAGATTCAAAGTATTTGGGAGTACTTGAATTCAGGATACTGTTTGACCTGTATACCTTGTTGGTCTTTTTCAGCAAAGATAAAGCAATACTCCTTTGATCGTTTTCAGTCATATCTCCTTGCTTTTCTTTAAGTAGTAGGAGCCTCAGCTTCTGGAACACAGGAACCAGAATTAAGGCCCTTTCCACAACTGGGTTGGTAACCTTGTTCCCATATTTTTAACATGTGCATCAATAACCTACTGCCTGTGACAAAGCAGTCCGCAGTCTGATTACTTTCATGAACAGCAAGCAAAGTACCTGCTGCACAATTTGTGTACTAGCACAAAAATCTAATGTAAAAGATTTTCATTTATTTGACAATTAGTTGAAAACAACCTTAACTGTCATCTGTCTACTACACATCCCAAGTATGAACATGGTGGCTATTTTGAAGGAGAAACATTACTGATAGTCCATGTAGGCTTTTTCCAGCAGTATACCTTGTTACTTTATCTTTGTGTATTTCCAATAAATGGAATAGATTGTTGTAAACTCAGATCAGACTGCCTTAGCTTTAGAAATAATCTTTATGTTTAACGGCTGGTCTAGAAAAGAAAATTGTCTCATTCCAGGTAGAATGCTATGTTGTCAGCAAAACCAAGCAAAATTAGCTGTATGCTTTCATAAATCAGAAGCTAGTTTTCTTACAGCACAAGGCTCTTCTGGGGATTATGTAATGGATTTCATAGTTTGGTAGATTTAAACAAAATGTGGTGATGGGGGTTATTTGTAAGAAAGACTTCTGAGAACATTTGAAAAGATGATGGGGTTTTGCATTTCAAAGCTTTCTGTGTATCCTTAGAGGAGGTTTACAGAGAGGGAAGGAAAGTATAAGTTTAAATAAAAGCATATGCAAATATGAACTAATGATTTGTTTTCAGTTACATTAAGAAAAGGTTGAAACCAAACGCTGAATCTTTGTACTAAATCATATATTGCTTTTGATTATCATTTCCCCCTTATTTCTCAAAACTCGATCTGATGTAATGAAGTATATTATGGTAAAATCACTCCTGCTGGCATTTCCCAACAATGTCTAACAGTCTTTCATTGAATTTTTTCAAGGCAGTTTTATACTATCCTGCTTATAAAAAATATAGTAGACAGTCAAAAAGGTATAAGCAGTAATGGTATGCCGATCACTGCTTTAGCCAGTAATTTTAAAACTGAAGTATCTTCCTCTTTTTAACTTCCAGGATCTAGCCTGATAATATAATAACCAATTAGGAGGAAATAAACATTCCAAATCAATTTCTTAAGTGTCTGTGGAAAATGAGGAATCTTTTAGGAGGCCCTAGGGGAACATTTAGAAATTACTGTGACAGACATATTAGAAATCCGTAGAATGAAAGATGGTATAACCAGATTAAGGTTGTGGACCAATATAACAATATACTGATTTGAAAGAGGGGAAGGGACTTACCACTCCAGTGTGCACACCAGCTGAATTTATGTAGCTGCCGTGTTCACTCCTACACCTATGGTTTAAGTGAATTAAACTGCTGTAACTTTTAACGTGAATACAGCAGGCTTAAGTCAGAATGGTTTCATTCTACCTGCATTGCACCAAATGAAAAAAATTCATTAGTTCAGCCTGATCCACCATAAATTGATATAATTTAAAATCACTCTAATTACTTTGTTCCTCCACACCCTGAATCAAACAGTGAAAATTCATGCTGATAACAGAAAATTTCTGAATAATAAGGCTTACAAGGCTACAATAGCCTCTAAGAAAAAGTGAGAAAAGGAACCTCCATCTGTTGCATCAGCTTATAGGAACTCTAGACTTTATGGGCACATTCTTTGGAACCAGAATCTGCTCTAGCCGTGCATTATGTCAGTTTTTAATTAATACAACATGTATTGAAGAGCAGGGAGGAGTCAGAAGAGCACAAATGGCTTGCAACCCCACCACTGCCAGCAAGTCCTCATATAGCTCAATGGCACATTAACAGAAAAATAATAGCGCCAGCCTGAGTGGAGGCACAACCAAGGTGATTCATGGCATCTGTTGTAGGGTGTCTGCTGCCTCAGGCATGTTCTGTCTAAATTAGTGTAAACAGGTAACAGAATATGAACCTTGCCCTGTCAACAGTAGCAGCGCTTACAAATGTACATGTAAGTTTTGTAGACTAAATACACACAGCGTAAGGCTTCTTTGTTGTTCATTACATAGTGAAAAAGTAGGACTGGTTGAATACCGTTGCCATCGATACTGCCTCCTTTGGACATGATTCCTAAAGGAGGACAGTAGTGTGGACACTGCGTATTTGTCCAGAAATGGATCCTGACAGGGCACAATATATTGTACTGGTTAAGGAATAGGCATCTGGCAATATGGGTATTCTAGATTTTGGACTTTGTTCAACAGGGAACAAAATACAAGAAAGTAGGGAACATTCCATCTAACTCAAGAATATGCAATTTCTGAGTGGCTCAGGGCTGCCAGCCCCCTGGCCACAATGGCGCACGCTCCCCAGGTTGTGTGTGGAATGTGCACTGCACCACATAGCTGCCATCCCCACACTTTCTGTGCTGCTCAGTGGGTGCCCTGACTCCCCCCACCCCAATTGCATTGCATGGGTCCTCCCACCAGTGTCACATGGATAACCCCTGCCGTACAGCCTAGGGTGTCCCCCAGCTGAGTCACACCAGGCAACATCGCCTCCCCCCTGCTGTGCTGCACTGAGCATACCCCATAGATTGCCCTCCACCCTTCCCACAGGGTCAGGGCCATAGGCAAGGGCAAAGAAACAGAAGCTGAAGGAGGGAGGGGGAGCTCAGAGTTTCTAGCAGCAGCAGCTGGACAAGCAGTGCCCAGACCACAAGTCCGGGGGCCACAATTTCACCTCTCTGGGGCCACATGCAGCCCCTGGGCCACCAGTTAGACAGCCCTAATCTAGCAAATCCCTAGTCATAGACAAATAATCCTAGGTTTAGACCACACTAACCCCTTTTCCTCCTTTGTAAAGTGCAATAAATAACAAATCTGCCATTTGCCTCATCCTTTACATTGAATTCTCCATAATTATTTTAGTAGCCTATATTTTTATTCTATTCACTGAAAATGGGCTGTATTCAAAGAAACCTTTATAGTTTGTTGGAATATACCCTGTAATTCAACACTTGGTCTTTCCTTTTGGTCCTCTGTCCTTTAACTTGATTCTTTTTTATGACTTGCAATCCCTTTTCTTTCCAGAGTGTTTATACTACTTAAAAGTCTCCTGCTTATTGCTTATACTAACTCTTTACATCCTCTTTTAACCATATTGGCCTCTGTTTCCCCTTTTCCTGTTTAAACTAAAGGAAAAATGAATTTCCATTGCAGTCCTTCCAAATGTTTCCCAAATAGTTTCCACTGTTCTGGAGGTGATTTCACAGGCAAGACCACATTATAGCACTCTGTAGAGCCCCACACTTCCAGTACTCTTAATGTCAAAAACATATGTGTTGTGCCCTCTAAAGGCTCATCCTTGTTATAACAAAGTTGACAGCATTCTTCTTAGTAATGATCCCTGTGTTCATACAGCATGGTCTTGCAATTTACACTGGATTAATCACTTCTAGATTATTGACTAGGATTAGGTCAAGAAAAGCCTGGGATTACTTGGACAATTAGACAATCCAGTTGAATAAATAAGACCAGACTACTAGAAGTATGTCTCTCCTATTTCTTCTCAATGGATAGTAGAGTAATTACAATTGTATCTTAATGAAACAATTTTTTTGCTTCCCTAAACTATAAAAAATCCAAAGCATGCATTAGCTTTATTTCCAAAAATTTCAAAATGTTTTTTTACCTTCATATGCCCCTCCCTTCCTTCTCCTTCTGCTTTTGCATAGCTACACTTACAAGTTATTTTAAAAAAGATGGAAAAGAAAATACTCAAGAGGCCTCTTCATGGTGACATTCTGCCAATTTCATGTGGCTTGTATACATTTTCTGCCAGTCCCTGCTGTGCTGTTAGTGGTGGTCTCTGTCTCTCCTGGTCCACTAATTGCCTCTGTCTTCTTATGGTATCCAAAAATGAGACGTCACAGCATCCTCTTGGCTTTTTGGTACTGCTAAAAACTCAGAGAAGATTCTATTTGTAACAGGAAAAACTGAGCGCTTCAGTAATTCCTAAGATTTAGATAATGCTAAGGTTTACAGGGTGCTGGGCCCCTGGAATTTAGTTTTTAAGTAAAATAAGGGTAAGTTTGCTTATTTATTTTCCTACTTTCTATTCTTTCTATTCTGATCTCCTGTTTAAATAATAAGAGCTCTTCCTGTTTTTATAGTATTTCTTGCTCTATGACTAGTTATGATAATTGGGGGGGATGCTTTATTTTTCAAATGAATATATAGACCACAGATAAAGAGAAAGGAGGCAAAATTTCATAGATTCATAAATTGTAAGGGACTGGAAGGGACCTTGTAGATCATCGGGTCCAGTCCCCCTGCAATAGGCAGGAAAAGACAACTGGGGTTAAGTGGCTCTAGCAAGGTGACTATCCAGTCTCCTTTTGAAGATGGCCAGGGGAGGTAACTGCACCACTACTGGAGGGAGTTTATTGCACAGTCTAGAACCCTGACTGTAAAGGAGTTTTTCCTGGAATTGCGAAGCGGCCTTGCAGACTTCCAGGAATTTGTATACATTGCTCCTAGTCTTCCTGAGGGGTGCCCTGGTGAACATCTGATCACCAAGTTCTTGATATATTCCCCTGATGTAGTGGTAAGCCACTACCAAGTCTCCTCTCAGCCTTCTCTTCTCTAGGCTGAAGAGACCCAAGTCCCTCAGCTTCTCCTTGTATGGCTTGTCTTGCAAGTCCCTGATCATATGGGTGGCTCTTCTCTGGACCCTCTCATGTTTTTCCATGTTCTTGCTGAAGTGTAGCACCCAGAACTGGATGCAGTACTCCAGCTGCAGTCTCACCAGTGCAGAGTACAATGGGAGTATCACTTCCTTAGTTTTGCGTGGTTAATGCATGCCAGTGGGTTGTTTGCCGTACTGGCCATAGCATTGCATTGCTGGCTTATGTTCACGCAATGGTCAATTACTACCCCTAGGTCCCTTTCGGCTGTGGTACAAGTCAAATTGACACCACCGAGCCTGTAGGTATGTTCGGGATTGTTTCCCACCCCCCCACCCCACGATGGAGCACCTTACACTTCTGAGTGTTGAACTTCATCTGGTTCTGGTCTGCCCAGCTCTCCAGCCTGTCCAAGTCCACCTGTATCTGCAATTCTGTATTCTGGCATGACCACGCCCCCCCATAACTTGGTGTCTTCCACAAACTTGGCCAGTGAGCTTTTCACCCCCACATCTAAATCATTGATAAAGAGGTTGAAAAGCACAGGTGAAGCATGGACCACTGAAGGATACCACCAGCCACTTCTTGCCAGGATGACACAGTTCTATTCATGAGAACTCTGTGTCCTACCATGTAGTCAGTTTTCCACTCACTGAACTGTTGAGCAGTTAAGTCCACAATCTTCCAATTTTTCCACAAGGATATCATGGGATACTAGATCAGAAGCCTTTTGAAAGTCTAAGTATATAATGTTGACCTTCTCTCCTATGTCCAGGTGGCGAGAGACCTGTTTGTAGAAGAAGATGAGATTGGTAAGACAAGACCTACGTGCAATGAAGCCATGCTGGCTGTTATTCAGAATCTTACTCTCAATCGCACATAGATTCTTTAATGAGTTTTTTCAGGATTTTCCATGGGATGGAGGTTAGGCTGATTGGCCTATAGTTGCCCAGGTCCTCCCTCTTCATGGTTTTAAATTAAAACTAGAAGTCATCACTATTTGCATAATTTAAATCTGAAATTTTGATTTAGACAAAACATCTACAAAACATCCATAATAACAGTTGAAGGCAGGGTAGCTTTGCAACTTTACAGTAGAGGTGGGCAATTATTTTGGCTGGAGTGCCAGTTATGAGTTTAGGTGTGGTCTCAAGGGCCACATCTCTCTCTGTCCCTCACTCCCCAGAGCTATAGCACACCTGAACTCAATCCCCTCTCTGTCTCTCTCTCTCCCCCTCCTTCCCTGCCCCCACTCCCTCC
>NW_017729024.1:34668553-34672523 GCF_001723915.1 Gavialis gangeticus | reverse complement strand
CAGTGCAGAGTACAATGGGAGTATCACTTCCTTAGTTTTGCGTGGTTAATGCATGCCAGTGGGTTGTTTGCCGTACTGGCCATAGCATTGCATTGCTGGCTTATGTTCACGCAATGGTCAATTACTACCCCTAGGTCCCTTTCGGCTGTGGTACAAGTCAAATTGACACCACCGAGCCTGTAGGTATGTTCGGGATTGTTTCCCACCCCCCCACCCCACGATGGAGCACCTTACACTTCTGAGTGTTGAACTTCATCTGGTTCTGGTCTGCCCAGCTCTCCAGCCTGTCCAAGTCCACCTGTATCTGCAATTCTGTATTCTGGCATGACCACGCCCCCCCATAACTTGGTGTCTTCCACAAACTTGGCCAGTGAGCTTTTCACCCCCACATCTAAATCATTGATAAAGAGGTTGAAAAGCACAGGTGAAGCATGGACCACTGAAGGATACCACCAGCCACTTCTTGCCAGGATGACACAGTTCTATTCATGAGAACTCTGTGTCCTACCATGTAGTCAGTTTTCCACTCACTGAACTGTTGAGCAGTTAAGTCCACAATCTTCCAATTTTTCCACAAGGATATCATGGGATACTAGATCAGAAGCCTTTTGAAAGTCTAAGTATATAATGTTGACCTTCTCTCCTATGTCCAGGTGGCGAGAGACCTGTTTGTAGAAGAAGATGAGATTGGTAAGACAAGACCTACGTGCAATGAAGCCATGCTGGCTGTTATTCAGAATCTTACTCTCAATCGCACATAGATTCTTTAATGAGTTTTTTCAGGATTTTCCATGGGATGGAGGTTAGGCTGATTGGCCTATAGTTGCCCAGGTCCTCCCTCTTCATGGTTTTAAATTAAAACTAGAAGTCATCACTATTTGCATAATTTAAATCTGAAATTTTGATTTAGACAAAACATCTACAAAACATCCATAATAACAGTTGAAGGCAGGGTAGCTTTGCAACTTTACAGTAGAGGTGGGCAATTATTTTGGCTGGAGTGCCAGTTATGAGTTTAGGTGTGGTCTCAAGGGCCACATCTCTCTCTGTCCCTCACTCCCCAGAGCTATAGCACACCTGAACTCAATCCCCTCTCTGTCTCTCTCTCTCCCCCTCCTTCCCTGCCCCCACTCCCTCCCTGTCTAGAGCTGTAGTATGCCTGAATCTCCATTCCTGCCCCAGATTCTGCCAGCCTCATCCATAGTTTATGCCACCACCCACCCAGAATGGCAGAAGTAGCCCTGTGCAGATGCCAGCATCAGCTGTTGATGCGTCTGGCAAGCTGTGGGTGGGGATCAGAGCATTCATCCTGGTCCACAGCTGACATCATTGTGTCAGAGCTGAGATGAAGCAGTTCCACCCACCCACTGATTTACCCAGCAGCACATGGCGGCCAAAATCATAAGCCACCCATGTTCTAGATCCCATGAGCTGGTGGCCACCCTTCCATGGACCAGACACAATCTGTTGGCGGGCTAAATCCAACCTGCAGGCTGTATTTCCCCCACCCCTGTCTTATAGACTGACCAAAGCAGAAATGTATAACATAAGCTTTCATAAGCAGAAGGCTTGCTTCATCAGATGCTGTGAAAGGACAGCAGGAAGCAGAGATTGTAAATAGAAAGCAGTGATTAGAAGGTCGAAGATTTTGGAAAATAAGAGAAGGGAGCTCCCAGAAAATTCTTGCCAAGTCTTTTACTCAACCCAGAGGATGTTATGACAGGATTTCAGGAGCTTAGGGTCTAAATCAAAGAGCATGAAAGTTAACAGAAAGACCTTCACTGATTTCACTAAGAGCTGAATCAGGTCTTTAGTTAGAGCTTTCTAAGTGCTTTTACAATGTAGGCATAATCAATCAAGCCCATATTTCTGTTACCACTTTTTCAAACAACTAAGCCCAGAATCTACTGCTTCAAGTTAAGTATGGGACTAAATATAGGCATGTTGGATGCATCTACCAATGCAAATATTTGGGAGCAGTTTACTCTAAAGTAAACTATTCTAGAGTAAACTCTCCCAAGCACAGGTCTACATGTTCAGGGACACAGGACTAGATTTACTAGTCCTGGCAGCAGACTGCTCCAACTCCCTGCGGCCCTGCAACAGGCCCCTGCTGCCATTAGGAGTAGCTGGAGGCTCTGGCCACAGTTACCTGTGGCTGGCAGCCATTTTTAAAAGGCAGCCCCACTCCCTCTTCCTCGGCCAGCCACTTTTCTGGCAGGAAGCAGCATGCAAAGCACAGGGGAAGCACGCAGTGACTCTCTTGCAGCAGCCTCTTCCCCCTGCACCATGGCTGCTCCACTCCCCACTTGTCCTGGCAGTGACATTCAGTGCCCCAGGCTCCTGCTTGTCACGGTGCTAGTGCTGCTGGCCCATTGTGGCAGCCGCCATTTGGCCCAGGGCAGTCTGGGCCCTTCCAGCTTCTGCACTCACAGTATCCACCTGGTCATCCTTACCGCACTGTGCCAGGCCCCCTGCCACTATGTAGCTGCTGCCTGAACCCCATCCTGCCACCTAGACCCTGGCAGGAATGCAGATGATGTGTGTGGCAGAAGGCCACCTCTGCCTCTCTCCAAAAACTCTGCTCTGTGACAATTTGGTTAATATGGGCCCTGCAGAGGGCAGACATCCCATCTCTTTAGGTAACATGAGTTGGATACATTCCTGAGGGAAGGGGAAACCTGCTCCCTCTGCCTACATGACTGGCATCACATAGCTGAGTGAGGGGCTTATGCCCCCTATTGTTCTAAGCAATGCCAATCTGACTGGGAGAGGACTAGAGACCCTGCCATTCTGCCCAGCAATCAGTGATGTACTTCAAATTGGTTGGGTGGCAGCCAACAGGTGCTGGCCTTGATTGGACCAGGTAAATGAGGTCATAAGGTCTATATAAGTTAAGAACTGCCCAGGCGGAGGGCAGTAGCCATGATGAAAACTCAGAGAGAGAAGAACTGGACCATCTGAAACTTGGTCTCTCTCTTGAAACACATGATCAATGAATTGCCTGCCTCCAGAAAGAATCTCCACCTGCCTCTGGATGTTACTTGTAAGCAAGCTACCTGAGATCTAACTAGATATATAGCTTGCAGTAACTCAGATGAGTGATCAAAGGCTACCCAGCCACCCTGTTTGCTCTGTGCAATTTCTGTGATATTGCTCAACCCTGTACCCTATTCCAAACCTACTCCTTATAACCAATAAAGTTCTCCTTCGTACCTTGCATGGGAGACTTATTGGGAGTGGGTCTTGATTATGCCTTGGGGTCCCCTTGGTTTGGCTGACTGAGGAAAACCACTGTTTGTGCTTCAGACTGAGGGAAGCACCCCAAGTTCTTGAAGTGGGTCAAGTATCCTCAAGGGTTACTAGGCCTGTGTTTCCCAAGGGGCACAGAGCCAGGATCACTCCAGGCCCTGGGATCCCCAGGCTAGAGGGTGTGCTCCAGGAAGGGGGTTGGCTAAATGTGAGGCACCCCCAGGGAGGCACTCAGAGCCTGGATGGTGGTCAGGCACAGTGAGGTGGGTGGCTCAGCACAGGAGCACCCCCTAGTGGCCCACCATAATGTGCTCCTGACTGCCAGTACCGGGGCTGTCCGTGTGGTGGGTGCAGAGATCCCACCTCAGGAACACAGCTGGGTATTCGTATCCCTCCGCTGTTTCCACCACGTGAGGCGGGCCAGTAGGGGGTGCTCCTGCGTTGAGCCACCCACCTCCCTGCACCCAACCACCTTCCAGGCTCCCTAGGGGCCTCCCTAGGGGCGCCTTATGTCCGGCTGACCCCTCTCCCGGAGCACACTCACTAGTCTGGGGGTAACGTGCCGCCACCACCCCAAGAATGGACTGTCTTGTGGCCCTGTGTCCTTGGGGTAACACAGGCCTAAAGTCCCACGGGTACTCAACCCAGTACAGGCACTTGAGGTACTTCCCCAAGTCCGGGGGCAAAAAGGTATAGTCTCCCTTAGTCCACAGACCTA
>NW_017729024.1:34647923-34668326 GCF_001723915.1 Gavialis gangeticus | reverse complement strand
CAAGTCACGTAAGCAGAGGGAGCAGGTTTTCCCCCTCCCTCAGGAATGCAGCCAGCTCCAGTTCCCTAAAGAGACAGGCTGAGGGTGTGGTCCCCTGTGTGCTGGGCCCATCCTAATTGAATGGTCACAGCACAGAGATTTAAATCACAGTGTCACAGGGCAGAGATTTTTGGGAAGAAACCAAGGTGGCTTTCTGCCACAGTCCACACCCTCCTGGGCCTCCAGCCCCACCACCTCTGAGTTTCCTCAACCAGCCAGGACTGGTGGCTGCAGGTCATCCAGACCACCTGGGATGATAAGCGGTGGCTGAAGGCATTACAGAAGAACTGGGCCACCCTCCAGGACCTCCTAGAGCATCAGCACATCACTGTGTGGCAGTACCTCCCTGAATGGCCTGGATGTCCATTGCCCTGCTCACGCTGGCCATGCTCACCACCCTCTACTATCTTGGCCACTTCTTCACCAGGGAAACAATCCTAGAGGTATGTGCCACCCTCCAGGATACGCTGGGACACATGGTTCTCTGTATGCATGATCAACTGGTGGTGGTGGTAGGGTTCTGAACCCTGGGCTTCCCCCAGTGCCTTGGGGCCCTGGACAGGACCCACATCCCTGTCACCTACTCACCCCATGGCAACTACCCCTACTACAGCCAGAGAGGCTTCCTCTCTAGCATGCTCCAGACTGTCATTAACCAGCACGGCACCTTCATGAACATGAGTGCCAGCTGAGCAGGCAGTGACTATGATACCCACATGTTCTGCAACTCCACCCTGCCAGACCTGGTGGAGAGTGGGTGCTTTGTGCTGGGACTGCCAGTCCTTCAGTTGGGTGCAGTGTTAGACCCACCCCTCCTCATCAGGGACTGTACTTACCCACTCCTCTCTTGGTTCATGCAGCCCTACACTGGCCAGCTGGACCCCTGCTAGGCACACTTCAACTGCCGCCTGAACTGGACCTACGCCCTCATAAAATCATCAAAAATTAGGGTTGGTAGGGACCCCAGGAGGTCATCCAGTCCAAACCCCTGCCCAAAACAGAACCACCCCCAACTAGATCATCCTATACAAGGCTTTGTCTAGCTGGTTCTTAAAAACCTTCAAGGATGGAGAATCCACAACCTCTCTTGTAACCAATTCCAGGATTTTACTAGCCCCCTAGGGAGAAACTTCTTCCTAATATCTACCTAAAATTTCCTTGCTGTAACTTAAGACCATTGCTCCTTGTTCTGTGATCTGCCACCACTGAGAACAGTCTAGCTCCATCCTCGTTTGAACCCCCCTGCTCATAGTTGAAGGCTGTTATTAAAACCCCTCTCAGTCTTCTTGTCTTTAGACTAAATAAGCCCAGTTCTCTCAGCATCTCCTCAGAAGTCACATGCCCCATCCCCCTCACCATTTTCATTTCCCTCCACTGGACTTTCTCCAACTTGTCCACAACCTTTCTCTAGTGAAGGGCCCAAAACTGAACACAGTACTCAAGATGTGGCCTCACCAGTGCTGAATAGAGGAGAAGAATCACTTGCCTTAATCTGCTGGCAACACCGCTATCAATGCAGTCCAGTATGCCACTAGCCTTCTTGGCAACAAGGGCACACTGTTGCCTCATAGTCAACTTATTGTCCGCTGTAACCCCCAGGTCCTTTTCTGCAGAGCTGCTGCCTAGCCAGTCAGCCCCCAGCATACATGGGATTGTTCCTTCCTAAATGCAGGACATTTCACTTGCCCTTGTTGAACCTCATGAGATTTTTTTTTGGCCCAATATTCCAATTTGTCTAGGTCACTCTGAATCCTTGCCCTACCCTCCAGTATATCTACTACTCCTCCCAAGTTGGTGTGATCTGCAAAATTGCTGACGGTGCAGTCTATGCCATCTTCCAGGTTGTTGATGAAGATATTGAACAAAACTGGCCGCAGGACTGACCCATAGGGCACTCCACTTGATATCACCTGCCGACTAGACACCGAGCCATTTCCCCTCTGAGCCTGATGCTCTAGACAGATTTCTATGCACTTTACAGTCCATTTTCCCAGCCCATACTTTCTTAGCTTGCCTATGAAAATGTTGTGGGAGACCGTATCAAAAGCCTTGCTAAAATCAAGGTATACCACAACCACTGGTCTTCCCACATCCACAAAGTCAGTCCTCTCATCATAGAAGGCAATCAGGTTGGTCAGGCATGACTTGCCCTTGGTGAATCCGTGCTGACTGTTTTTAAACACCTTCTTCTCCAAGTACTTAGAAATGGACTCCTTGAGGATCTGCTCCATGATTTTTCCAGGACTTAGATGATCAGGATATGGGACCTCTCTTGATCACTATGAGTTTTCAAAGATGATGGCCAGTGGTTCTGCAATCATATCAGCCAACTCCCTCAGCACCTCGGGTACAATCCATCCACTCCCATGGACTTGTATATGCCCAGCTTTTCTAAATAGTTACTAACCTGTTCTTTCACCACTGTTGGCGGCTCACCTCCTCCCCATACTGTGCTGCCAGGTGAAGTAGTATAGGTGCTATCCTTGCCTGTAAAGACTGAGGTAAAAAAGGCATTGAGTACTTCAGCCTTTTCTGCATCCTCTGTTACTAGGTTGCCTCCCCAATTCAGTAGGTGACCCACACTTTCCCTGATCTTAGAATCATAGAATCACAGAATAGAAGGACTGGAAGGGACCTGTAAGATCAGTGAGGCTGGTCCCCTGCCATGGGCAGGAGTTAATTGGGCAGGAGGATTCTCTCCTCATAGGGCCTATCCCTCAGCCCCCTAATTATGTGGGTGGCCCTTCTCTGTTCTTTTTATCCACATCCTTTTTGAAGTGCGGTGCCTAGAACTGGACACAGTACTCCACCTGTGGTCTCACCAATGCCAAATAGAGGGGGAGAAGCACCTCTCTGGATCTATTGGCAACACATCAGCTGATGCATGCCAAAGTTCTATTTGCCTTGTTGGCAGCTTCATCACACTGATGACTCATATTCATCCTTTGGTCAACAGTCACCCCCAGGTCTGTTTCAGATGCAGTGCCAGCCAGTGGGCCACCATGCATCATATAGTTATGGTGAAGGTTCTGCCTACCCAGATGAAAGACCCAGCACTTATCCCTGTTGAACTTCATCTGATTGTGTTCTGCCCATAGGACTAGCTTGTCAAGGTCATTCTGGATACCTGCCCTGCCCTCAGATGTGTCTGCATTTCCCCACAGCTTGGCATCATCTGCAAACCTAATCATTGCACTTCCCACTCCCTCATCCAAGTCATTGATAAAGATGTTAAAGAGTAGGGCCCAAGCACTGATCCCTGGGGTACACCACTGGAGACGATCCTCCAGGAAGAGGCCACTCCATCAATTACAACTCACTAGGGTTGGCCGCTGATCCAGTTGACAGCCCATCTAACCATAGCCTGGTCTAGGCCAGTACCCTCCAGCTTAATTCAGGGAATGTCATGGGAAACAGTATCAAAGGCCTTGCTGAAGTCTAGGTAGATGAGGTCAACATCATGCCCCATGTCCAGCTGGTTAGTTACCTGGTCATAAAAGGGCACCAGGTTTCTTAGGCATGACCTCCCCTCAACAAGGCCATGTTCATTGTTTTTCAGTACCCTACCAGTTATGAACTTGTGGTTGATGGCTTCTTTGATGATTTTTTCAAACATTTTCCCCAAGATCTAAGTCAGACTGACCAGCCTATAATTTGTAGGTCATTCCTCTGCCCCTTCTTAAAGATGGGCATCACGTGAGCCTTCCTTCAGTCATCTGGGACCACTCTTGAGTTCCATGACTCTTCGAAGAGCCTTGTTAGAGGCACCACTATGAGCTCAGCCAATTCTTTCAGGGCTTTCGGGTGCAAGTAGTCTAACCCAGCCAACTTGAAAATGTCCAAATGCTCTAAGAGTACTTTCACCTGTTCAGGGCTGATTTTATGTGGATTACTGGTATTACTGTATTCTCTGGGTCTCTGGACAGGTGAGTAAGAATTAAGGAGCTCTGCCTTTTCACAGGGACCAACTGTGGGCTCCCCTTCCGTATTCAGTAGAGGACCCATATTGGAGCTTGATATTAATTTGCTCCTTATGTACCTATAAAAGGACTTTTTGCTGTCTTTTATCTCAGTTGCCAGCTTTATCTTCATGCATGCCTTGGCCTTCCTTGTCTGATACCTGCAGGCCCGAGTCATATGAGTGTACTCTTCTCTGGATGCTGAACCATTTTTCCATTGCCTGTAAGCTTCTTTTTTCTTTTTGAGAAGTTCCCTGATGTCCCTGTTGAGCCAGGTGGGTCTCTTGGCTCCTTTCCCTCCCTTTGACTGTGTGGGGATGGCATCTTTTTGAACAGTGAGAATTGCCTCCTTAAGGAAGTGCCACCATTTCTGAACTCCCAAGTCATCCAGTCACTGGTTGCAAAGGGCCTTTCCATTTAGACTCCGGAGTTTACCAAAGTCTGCCTTTCTGAAGTCAAGGACTTCTGTTCTGCTGGTAGAATTCCTAGCCTTATGGTAGATGGTGAATCTAATCAACTCTTGATCACTGTTACGCAGAGTACCTCCAATCTTCAGGTCACCTACCATGTCTTCCCTTTTGGTCAGCACCAAGTCCAGAGTGGCTTTATCCTTAGTCAGCCCCTCCAGAGCCTGTGACAAGAACAGGTCGTCAAAAGTTGCCAAGAAATTGGTTGACCTGCTGGAGGTGCCTGAATGGTCTTCCCAACAGATGACACAGTAGCTTAAATCACCTATGACAGTCAAGTCATTAGTGCTGACTGCATCCATCAGTTCCCTGTGAAATGCCTGGTCGCTGTCCTCTTCTTGGTAGGGAGACCTATAGACACCCACCATCAGGTCCCCTTCTCCCGAGCCCTGTTGTATCTTGTCTTCCTCTTGTTACTGACATACTTGTAGAAACTTTCTTGTTACCCCTCCAGCTCCTTGCTACTGCAACTCCAATTGCACTTTAGTCTTCCTGATTTCATCCCTGCATGCCCAAGCAATACTCTTATACTCCTCCCTACTTCTTTGTCCAGGTTTCCATTCTTATAAGCTTCCTTTTTGTGATTTGGTTAACTGAAGAGTTCTATGGTAAGCCAAGGTGGTCTTCTGTCATACTTGCTAGTCTTCCTGCATATCAGGATGATTTGTTTCTGCACTCTCTGTAAGGTTTCTTTGAAGTACAGCCATCTCTCCTGGACTCCTCTCCCCATCAGACTGGCTTCCCAGAGGATCCTGACCATGAGTTCCCTGAGCAAGTCAAAGTCTGCTTTTCTGAAGTCCAGGGTCCTTACTCTGCTGCTCTCCATCCTTCCTTTCCTCAGGATCCTGAATTCAACCATCTCGTGGTCACTGCTGCCCAGGTTGCCATCTACTAGTACATTCTGCATCAATTCTTCCCTGTTTGTGAGCAGCAGGTTAGGAAGAGCATGGCCCCTAGTTGGCTGCTCTAGCATTTGCACCAAGAAGTTGTCCCCAACACTCTCCAAAAACTTCCTGGATTGCCCGCACACTGCTGTATTGCCCTCCCAGCAGATGTTAGGGTGATTGAAGTCCTCCATGAGAACCAGGGCCCATGATCAGGAAATTTCTACTAGTTGTTTGAAGAAAGCCTCAACCACCACTTCCTCCTGGTCTAGTGGTCTATAGAAGACCCCATCACAATAGCACCCTTCTTGTTCTCTCTGACCCTAACCCAGATATTTTCAACAGGCCTATCTCCAATTTCATACTGGAGCTCTGAGCAATCATATGGTTCTTTTGTATAAAGTACAACTCCTCTGCCTCTTCTCCCCTGCCTGTCCTTTCTGAACAGTTCATACCCATCCATGACAGTACTCCAGGCATGCAAGCTATCCCTCCAAGTCTCTATTATTCTAATTATGTCACAGTTCCGTGACTGTGCAAGGACTTCCAGTTCTTTCTGCTTGTTTCCCAAGCTCCATGCATTCATGTACAGGCCCCTAAGGGTGTGTGTAGATGAAATGGGGGCCCTAAATTAAAGCAGTGGGTTTTTAAAAACACTGCTTTAATTTAGGGCCCTGTAAACCCCCATGTCATGCACATACCCTGCTGACCTACCTGTCTCTTCAATGGTGGGGAGGGAAGCGTGAGATGCCAGTGGGCAGAGTGGTTCCTAGGCTGTGGGGGGTGGGGTAACACTTCCCTCCATGGCAGCAGCAGCCCCCCCCAGTTGACACCTGCCCACAGGCACCCAGTTCAGCAGGTTCCAGAGGACATCACAGCTGCAGAGGAAAGGACCAGGCCCCCACACAGCTCAGGCAGGCAGGCTTCAGCGGGGAAAAATAGATCAGGCTCGCCGCTTTTCTTGGACGGAGGCTGCCTTCCTGGGCTGCTGCCAGGCTGCCTGCAGGGCTTCTTGCAGAGGCCCTGAGCTGCACTCCTCAGAGGAGTTTTAGTTTGCTGTGCCTCAAGCCATTTAAGGTGCATTACACTGCTGAATTTCCTACAGTGGCTGTAATTAATGTGCAATACACCGCCAATGCCTGCAAACACCAACACCATTAAAGCAGTGCAAAAGCATTTAGCCTGCTTTAAAGTATTGTGCGCACATGCCCCTCATTTAATCTATGCACGGCCTCAGGTAACTAGTCAATTGTCCTGATTTCTTAAGAAGAATGAGAACACCTCCCCTGCTACCTCCTCCTGGCCAGGTCATACACTTCCCCACTTACCTTAGGGCTTTGATCTCCAACCCCTGGAGAACCTAGTTTAAAACACTTGTCAGTAAGTTGTCTGCAAAGATGCTTTTTCCTCTCTTCATCAGGTGAACCCATTTTTTCCTAGCAAACCTTGGACCATCATCCCATGGTCAAAGAAGCCAAAGCCCTACTGGCAACACTGCCTGTGCAGCCACGCATTGATCTGCAGGATGTACTTGCTCCTTCCCAGGCCCTTTCCCTTGACCAGAAGGGTTGAAGAGAATACCACCTGAGCCCCTGTCTGCTTCACCTTTGCACCCAGAGCCCTGTAGTCACTTTTGATCTGCTTAGGGTCTCCCCTGAGAGTATCATTTGTGCCCACATGGATGAGCAGCATGGGGTAGTAGTCTGATGTCATTACTAATAACATTTTTTATTAAATGCATAAGTTTATATGCAGATATTATCATTGTGCACTGACTCTTCTGTGTGTCAAAATTTATCACGAAAAGAGTTGCTACAGGTATGCTGGCATGTTTGTATGCTTTTCTCTTAGTATCAAAGTGATAGTGTTTGTTTCCCTGCATTGTTTATTGCATTTTTGGTTTATTGTTTGCTTGTGTAACATTTGGAAAAGGCAATTAAAGAAACTCTTCTAATATTTGTTTAATAAGCAATAACACTTTTTCCACACATACAAACAAGAATAGGCTTATAAATGTAGCTAGATAGTCTGCCACAAGTGGCAATGCAACATGATAACACTTTCTGGACCTCAGTTGGGTATCTCAGTCTTGGGCCACAGAGATCTAGAAACCACAAGGAGAGATTTAATTCAGCACCTTACTCCCTCTGAAATGTTTGTGGGAAGAAATGAAGTTGCTCTTTAGTGATTCTCCTTGCTCAGTTTATTTTTCTTAGATGGGCTGAGAAGGGGATTATCTTCTTGTTTGAAAAACATTTGATCACATAGTTTAAGCATATGAGTGGTAAATACCTGAAAGGAAACTATTTGCTTGATCAAAATTAAGCACCAGTTTACATATCTTGCTGAATAAAAAGCTATATTTTCATGTTATAAATGACTTCAGGGGAATTAAAAAACAAAGATACCAAAGCCTAAGTAAAGAAGATTTAATCCTCAAAAAAGTGCACCAGACTTGAAACTATTGAATCTAGCTCTGTCCCAAGCTACAAACAAAATCCTGTCTCCTTTGTATTCAGAGAACCATACTGGTGCTACAGATCAGTCACCTCATGTAATCAGCATGACATTCAGTCAGTATAGAAGGTCCACTTCATTGGCAGCCTGAACTTCATCCTCTGGGAAAAATGACATCAGCTTCTAAGTCTATCACAATCCTCAAATCTCAATACCTGTGAACCTGTGCCTTTAACACTTCTGCAAAGAAACGTATCAGCTCATTCTTCTAGATAATGATTGAAAGTGTGTTCTTAGATGCAAGTGCCAAGATGTGGCAAAAAGCAGCAACAGCAAGGGGTTGAAGCAAAAGTCTTCAGTTACAAGTGGCTTCTTCTTGAGAAAGACTCATCTCCCTATCTCATTAAACTTGTCAGGATTGAGGAACTCAACAGTATTTGATCATAAAGAGCCACTAATTTGAGACAAACCCATAATCCTTAAATTGCAAATGTCTGCTTCATTTTTCTCAGCTTCTTCATACAGTTGACCAGATTTCTATCCTCCAAAACTACAGCAATTAAACATTAGAGGGATCTAATGATAATGCCATAACACTCAAGGTATAACCTTGAGCAAATCAGAAGTAGCTATAAGGCTCTGAGAGTCAAGGTAAAGAGTGGGGGTGGGGACTCAGCTGGTATTTTCTCCAATCTTTCCATTAAAGGGTCAAATGGCAGGCGGGGGCAAATACATCCTGGAGACAAAAGCATGGCAGAACAGATCATATTGCTGTGCTTGACATGACCTTGACCACAGTTAAGCAAAGAGTGGACCCATCTAACAGAGAAATGCACCTTTGGTTACAGCTTCTCTAATCTTGTGAGGAAGATTTCAAATTGGCTTTGATGGGGACCCATGACAAGCCCCTGGGTTGATATAAACTACAGTTATCTAAACAACAATGTGTGTGTGAGTGGGTAAAAAAGCAGGTCATAATAGGTCATATAAAAGGGTTCAGAAAGATTAAACTTATGAACATCTTAGATGTCTGTATCGTAATATAAGACACAGGTGTAATAAACAGAAAGAACTAGAAACATTAAAACATAACCACAATTATGATAAAATTTGCATGCCAGGGCATATCTACATGAGAAGCTACTGCACTATACTTGCTACTGTGCATTAGTATTGCCAGGCACTACCTATGACACAATGCTACTGAGCAGTAGTAATGAGCTACTGCATAGTAGCATTGGGAAAAAAAGGTATGGTACTGGTATTGTGCAGTAATGCCAGTTACTGAGCAGTCATTTAGTACTTGCTCATGCAGTACTAAATGACTGTGCAGTAAGACCTGTACAGTCTGCCACTCATGTAGACATAGCCACAGGAACTTACTGGGATAATTAACATGGCTGAAATACTGATACAGAAGGGTACCATTTTTTAGGGAAAATGAGGTGAAAAAATGAATGAAATGTTACCTACTGTGAGTAACCTATATTATTTGCTCTGAGGGCCAGAATATGACAGGAGCTAATTCTGTTAAAAGTCTGAGGCTATAGCAAAAAATTATAGAGGTAAAATCAGGAGCTTTCAACAAAAAATGAAAAACAACCAGCATTTAAAATGGTAACAAAAAACATTCTCTAAATCCAGTAGTAGTGAGAGGAAGAGCCAACATCCACTACACAGCAGAGAGGAAAACACAAATAATATTGGGGGAAAAGGTTTAGGATGTGTACAGAAGTGCTGCATGCATTTTTTACAGTGCTGTAATTCACAGTACTTTTTATAGCACTATGAAGTTACAGCATTCTTAAACATGACAGAAAAGCAGTGTTTGAGAGGCTGAGGGAGAGGGTGGGTACAGACTCTGAGCCACCCTGCACTTTCCAGGCTAGAAGGCGGGGAGCACTCTCCAGCCTCCAGGGGCTTCTCCACTGGTCAGAAATTTGACCAGCATACAGAAGTTATTAAAAGCACTGTATGTTGCTAAAGTCCTGCAAAATACAGCACTTCAAGTTTAATACCTCATTTAACAAGGGTTAATTTAAAGCACTGTACCCATTTTTAAGTGCTGTAAAGCCATGCACTTCTGTTAAGTCACAGCAATAAAGTACTTTAAATGGCAAAAAGCAGCTTCTGTACATACCCTAAATGCCTTATGCTAATGTCAACTACAAAAACTTAATTTCTTAACCTTTAACAGTTAGCACAAGGTAAGAATTCAGTCTAAAAGAGGAAAAATAGAATTCAGGCTAGAAAAAGAAGGAAAAATTGAGTTTACTGACTATTTATGTATATTAGATATTTTTAAATTGGCTTGGCCTGATGAAATTCACCCTAAAATAGGTAATAAACTAGCTAAGCAATCTCAGGGCTGTTAGCAATTATCTCTGAGACTCCATGAAGGTTGATTGAGGTTTGATGATTGACAGAAAGAGCGAACATAGTGCCTTCTTTAACAAGGAGGACATAGCTAATTATAGACCTATCAGCCTAATCTGAATTCCCAAAGAGATACAGGAACAAGAATCAAACAATCTGTTTTTAAGCAGGCACAACTACTCTGATTCTATTTTAGGAAGCAGCATCACAAAGCAGTGTGGTGTGTTCAAGGATTCCGTTACCTCGCACAGTAAGTTTGCCATGTAAACATACCTACTTTATCAGGGGTGGCCAACCTGGGGCATACATGTAAGTCTTGTGCCCTCTTTTTAATCACACTAAGTTGTGCTGCTTAGTAATCCAACTGTATGTGGTCCAGACCAGAGATATAGCTAGATAGTTCTGCACCTTGGATAAAGCAGGGATGGGAGACAGAATGGACTGGGAAAGGGGCTGTGTTGAAAACAGGAGAATGGGAGGAGCGTTGAACAGTAGGGGTGTGTGAAACAGGCCGTATTCTATTTGCATTCAAATTCGGCCCAAATCAGAGACAGTGATTTGATTAATTGATTCAGATCACTGTCCACAATTCGATTCGGCTGAATCCGAATCTGAAGATTTGATGCTGATTTAAAGAATCAGCGATTCGGCCATAGACACAGTTTTAAATATTTTTCCTATATAACTTGAGGTACCAGGTGCAGCTTGTGAATACTGTGATAGTGGGGCAGATAGAGCATCCCACAGGAGCATGGGGAGGCCCCCCTGCATGCTCAGCAGCAAACCCGGAAGTAGACCAGAATTATTTCCGGTCCACTTCCGGGTTGGCCAGGGAGCACACAGGGGTGGGGGGGGGCACATCCCCACAGCTCAATGATCAGCTGAGGGGGGACCCTGGATATCCCCCCAAACCTAGAAGACACCAGTCGCTGAACCCAGGCGGTATGCGGCGGGGCCCCAGTACACTCTCTGGCAGACCTGGAAGTGGACTGGAAGTACTTCTGTTCCACTTCTGGGTCTGCTGCTGAGTGTGCTGGGGGCCCCTGTGGGATGCTCCATGTGATGAGTAGCCTGGTACCTTGAGGTATGTAGGAAAAACAATTAAAGCGGTGTCTATGGCTGAATCACTGAATGTTTCCGAATCTCTCCAAATCAATTCGGAGGGTTCCAGTTCAATTTGGAGAGATTAAAGGGTCTCCTGATTCAATTCAGATGCAGAGATTCAGCCACCGAATCGGGCTGAATCTCTGCTGAATTAAATCAGGGACCAAAGCTTCACACAGCCCTAGTGAACAGAGTCTTATCTCCCTTAACTTGGGCTGGAAGCTCCTACCATGGTGAGTGGAGGCAGAGTCCCCTTGTCAGCCCAGTAGTGTAACTAAGGGAGGGTGACTGGGGCAGTAGCCTTAGATGTTGGCTGGTGGGGTGTCAGACAAATAACAGTTGGCACTATAGCTGTGCAGCTGCACAGGCAGCCAGAAATCATTGCTGCCCCAGTGCATTTCAGCTGCCCTGGGTACCCAGCTGCTCTTACACCTCTAAGTCTGCCTCACTTCCCTGCTGCATGTCCCTGCTGCAATAGCTACCAGTTTAACCCTCTCACACCTGCTGTATGTGGCACATGATATGTATGACATAGAAGTGGGGAGGGAAGTAACCAAGAGTTTCCTGCCTCCCATTTTCCTGGCCAAGGCTAACAGCACTTGGGTGAGCCCATCCCAGATACAAACCCCTGCCACCACTCTGGTAGCCCTCTGCATCCATTTAAGTATAACCCAGGTAGTACCTGGTTATGTACTCCCCTCTCCAATCGAAGGGAAAGGTTAGCAGGGCACATGCGCTGTGGAGTGAAACTGCTGGCTGCATGCAGTTTCCCTTCTTCCCCTAGAGAGTCAAGCCAGGACACTCTGTGGACTTAACTATATACAAATTTAGTAATACAATAACCATAGGAAGGACTAAATATGTAAATACACACACACACACAAACATGGAACTATATGTAATATATGTATACCAGGGTGGGCAAAATGCGGCCCATGGGCCAGATGTGGCTTGCCAAGCCATTGTATCCAGCCCATGGAGCCCCTAAAAATTTTAGAAAATTTATATTTATCTGCCCCTGGCTGCTTGTCATGCAGCCCTCAATGGCTTCCTGAAACTCAGTAAGCAGCCCTTCACTTGAAATAATTGCCTAACCCTGATGTATACTCTTTTACACGCCCCCCCTCAGGATATAGGTAAGTAAACCAGAAAAAAGGGTAAAGATCAGGCAACATTGCACTCTATTAAAATACCAACTCACAAGCATAGAATGCAAATACACAAAATATGAGTCTATGACTCACAAAATATATGATGCACGAAGATGAAAATGAATTCTTTGAGGAAAACCAAGGTCCAGGCTGTTCTTGAGCAGTGGCTGTCCACAGTGACAAGGAGAGGGAGAAGATCCCCAATGCCCTCTGGGCCCTCACCCATCAGAATATCCCCTAAGGGAGAAAACCTCCAAAACCTAGACAGCCCCCACCCTTTAACCTTTCTCTCCAGGGGCCAGTCTCAGATGCAGGGGGTGGGGGAGATCCCTTCTCCCCTGTGGTAATCCCCTTCCCTGGTAACTCATGACTCCAGGGGACCCAGGGGTCCTCATCTCCCCGGGTCACCTCCTCTCTCACCAAGGCTCCATCTGGGCTCTCTCTGGACAGCTCCCAGGGTCTCACTCTGTGCACTGCTCGTGCACCAATTGCCTGGCCTTGGGCCACTTGCTGCTCCCATCCCACAAAGAGGTCTTCAGGCTCTTCAGGGCAACAGCTCTTCCCCTACTGGCCAGCTCTTGCAAGTTCTTCTTTTTGCCCCATCTCTTCTCTGTCCCTTGTCGTAGCCACTTGTGTGCTGGGCATGCTGCTCTTTTTATACGCTCTGGAGGCTCCACCCCTGGATTGCAAATGGGAAGAGGTGGGGGTAGTCCCCAGCCAGGTCCAGACTCTTCACCCATCTTCTGATTGCTGGGAATGCCCCACCAATACGCTGGCAGCCTCTTCTGAGCTGGTAGCCAGGCTGCTGTCAGTAAGTTCACCACAGAAGTATGCCCCCCAATAGACAGAGCCTAGGGCTTGTGCCTTGGTTGCACAGCTCCAGTTATACCTCTGGGCCAGATCCAAGACTGGTCTATATAATACTGCATTAAAAACCTTCAGTAGAGTAACAAACAGCAAAAGAATGTTATTTCCTCCAGCAAATAGTTTTGCAAGGGAAATGAAAACATTTCACTTTGAAGGACTCCATCATGTAATGGGGACCAGTGTTCTCAGTTGTCATTGTAATTCACCAGATCATGATCCTTCTCACCACTACTCTACATATAGCTATTAGGTATACTGGCTGTTCAAAAGAAAATCATAGAAAAGTAGGTTTGGAAGGGACCTTCAGAGGTTATCTAGTCCAACCTGTGGCAGAGGAAGGATCATCCCTATCCAAACCATTCTATACACATCCATTGTGTAACCTGTTGTAAAACTACATAGTCAGACTTGACATAGACACAAGGCATGACATCCTAACCTACCACTGGTAAAGAAGGAGGACAACAGTGGCCAAGGGTTGCTAAAATATGTTTGAAAGGTCAAAGGAAGAGAGCCCTGCCCCACACTGCAGAGGAAGGCAACCCTCTGCCTCCAGCCTGTACCAATTTCACCTTGGGGGAATATTGTTTCTTGATACCAGATATGGTAATTGGTCTGACCTTGAGCAGAGGAACAAACCCTGTAGCCAGGAACCTCCCAGTTTAAGTCTGAAAAGGAGCATCTGCACACCACAGTCAAAATCCTCAATCACGGCTGCGGACAACGCCCAGTGCTTCTGAGGAAAATGAGGGAAAAAAAAAACAAAGACAAAAAAACCTTACAAGTTTAGCAACAGGAGGAGAAAAAAAACCACTTTCCCAGAACCCAGGTGGCAACCAGCAAGGCCCAGAAGCATGGGAAATATCCACAATAGATCATAGGCATAGACAATCCTGGATCATTCCTGGACAATGCTTCTCCAACCTCTTCTTGAACATCTCCAATGATAGAGAATACACAGTCCCTAGGCAATCCATTCCATTGCCTCACTGTTATAATAGTGAAAAACTTCAAGCCATCAGTCTGTGTTCTGCTCTCTGCAGCAAGAGAGAAGGTTGTTTTCCCTCTTCTTTATGGCAGCCCTTCAGAAATTTGAAGACTGCTATCATGTCTCCTCTTAAGCTTCTTTTCTGCAAGCTGAATGTAAGTATTTCCTTCAGCCTCTCCTCATATGACTTGCCTTCCAAGCCCTTTATTATTTTGTTGCATGCCTGTACACTATAGCAGGCTGTAAGTTGCTTAATGGTGATATGTATTTACTTGCCTTCACTTAATCAAATTTTGGGTAAGAGAAGAAAAATCAAAGGAAAAGATAGGCCAGAGGATGTCACAAGATGGGAACCATTTTTGCAGATTCCAGATAGAATGGGAAAAAACTAGGTTAGTGGTCTCACTAAAGGTCACTTAAAGAAAGTATATTTAGTAGTTAGGCTAATCTTAGACAAGATATAGCTTAGAGATCAAATAAGAATATGCATATACATATTAGAGTAACACCAATTAAGAATTTTTTTTATGCTTTTAAATCTTTTTCAGTAAGCTTTTTGATATTTTAGCCAAGCCATAGAGTATAAAAATCTGGGTTCATCTCAGAAACTCTGCTCTTCAACCTTGAAATACAGTTCTTGCTGAATAGACAATCTGAAGATGAAGCAAGATAAGAGCTCTTTTATAACTTAATTTGAAACTTAGGTGAAAAGTCCTTTCCCTAACAGGATGGCCACCTGTTAGAGGCTTTTTAAAGAAATAATTTTAAATTACCTTGAATGTTAACAAGATTATTATTTCTTGAGATGAATGTGCACTATATGAAATTTTAATAGTTTCACTGATATGCCTTATCTGTACTTTTTAGTCATTTATATCATCCCTGTATTTCATTATTAAATTTGCAATTAAAAATTATCTGTATTTATAGTTATGAATCCTTAATTTTGGTGGGACTGGCTCTTTTAACCTTTCTTTGTTCTCAAAATATATTTGGGAAGGGGTCAGCAGGCCTCAGGATGCTTTCTAACTACTCTATGTCCTTTTGAAAATGTGGAGCCCAAAACCGCATACAATACTCTAAATGAAGCCTAACCAGTGCCAAGTAAAAGAGGCACTATCACCACCTGAAGTCCAGATACACTATGTCCAGTGCATTTTCTTCAGCCACATGAGTAGTACTTCGTCAATGAAGATCAAGTTTGTTTGGTGTGATTTATTTTTAGGAAGTCATGCTGGCTGCATGTAATCAGCCTTTCCTCATCCAGATGCTTGCATATAGACCTCCTTATAATATGTTGCAGTAACTTCCCTGATATCACAGTGTGGCTAACTGGTATATAGCTCCCCAGGACCTCCTTTTTGCCCTTCTTTAAAGTGGATCATTATGTTGGCCCTTTCCAGTCCTATGGCATCTCTCCCACAATTTCATAAATATTCAGAGATTCACAGATGCTAGGGTCGAAAGGGACCTCAGCAGATCATTGAGTCCAACCCCCTGCCCTGGGCAGGAAAGAGCACTGGGGTCAGACAACCCCAGCCAGGTGCTTGTCCAGTCTCCTCTTGAAAACCCCCAAGGTAGGGGAGAGCACCACCTCCCTTGATAGCCCGTTCCAGATTCTGGCAACCTTACTGCCAAGGGCCAAGAGCCCAAAGATATTAATATTATTACCATGGCCCAAAGATCTCCTCTGTCAGTTCCTTCATCAGGCCCTGCTGACTTGAATTCATTCACCCCCATCAAAAGTTAACCTTCTCTTTTGTTATCTCATCCCTCACCTTGCCCCCTTCCTTATCCAAATAGTCCTTGTTAGGTGCCTGGTTGCAACTTAACATTTTTTGTAAAGACTGAGGTAAATTAGCTGTTGCGTGGCTCTGCCTTCTTCGCATCTTCAGCCTTTGCAGTTTAGAGGTAATAATAACAGTACCTATCTCCCTTGCTGTAAATTGATCTGTTGTTCCCCCAAAGTTATCAAAACTGACAACTATTGGTTTCACAGGTATTAGAGGCCAGGTTTGAATGTGGACTATAAATAGTACATAACATATAGGTAAGACCACCATTAAACTTTTACCTCAATGACTGGTCTTCTTTTTTAAAGCTTCCTCAAAATCTGATAGAATTATAGTCTAGAACTACTTATAAAAATTGGAAAGCTCAAAATGTCATAGACTGGTAAATGAAATCTTCAGCGTTTTGCCAAGCACCTGCACTGCAAACTAAATTGTGTTTAAAATGAATGCTAAATTCAAATTAGCCTTTACGTTTAGAGCAGGCTGTCAGATTTACCTTGTGCCCCAGGCTGGCTCTGGACCACAGCGTTCCTTGCAAGGCCAGATCCAGCCCAGGGCATGAAGAACTGACAGCAGCAGCAGCAGCAGCATCTTGGGCTTTGCCCTGGACCATACAGTGGCAGAAAAAGCTCTAGCTCCAGCTCTGGAGTATGAGGTATTCAGCAGACACCAAAGGCTAGGCAGTAGGGCTATGGCAGTTGCAACAGGTAAAGTGACTGGAAGGCAACTGGGGCTATGTCAGCCCTCACTCATCCTCTTGCTGCTGACTGCCGTGTCCCATCAGGCTCCAGATTCTGGGGCAGGCCACACTCATAACTTCAGGTGACCCACCAGTAGTCTGAAGAGCCAGAAGAGTGGTTCCAGTGGCAACGCATAGGGAGTGGACGGGGGTGCATGTGCACCCTCTGAGAGTACCGGTGCACCCCCTGTCAGGCTGCGCTCCCCACTCAGGCAACAGGCAGAGAGGCAGGGGAGCAGGTGGGAGCACCGGTGCCCCACCCCTGTGAACACCAGCCAGGGAGAATGAGTGCCAGATGTAGGCTCGGAGACCCACAGCCACTTTTGGGAGTAGCACGGCTGCTCACTGGTTGGCAAGTTTTGCCGTGGGGGGACCCATCCCCCCGGGTCAGCGAGACTGGCCACGGGTGACCCTCCCCACACAGTTGGTGTGATCAGTTGTGGAGGAAACCCCTCGTCCCATTCCCTGACTGGTTGCTGGTGGGGCATGTTTCCCCCCTGACTAAGGCAGCACCAGTTACCCATGAGTGATTCCATGTGTTGGATCCAGTCTGCAGGCCAGGCCAGATGTTTGAAACCCATGATTTAGAAGTTTTCCTTCACGTATGGCTGTGTTTATTGAACCTGGTGATCACTACATGGTGTCAGGAGTTGAATCTGGAGCACTCAGTAAAATGGGGCCAAATTTGGACCACATTGCCTTCAAAAAATCATTTCATGCCTGTCTGTTTAATCTCTCTCCCTTAAGCAGTTTCTTTGCCAATGGAAAATTCTACCCTGTGAGGTAGCTTTTTCTGGCCACGTTCTTACACCTACTGAATGCATGATCCATTTTGGTGTATTCAGCTCTGCAGCCCGGGCCTTCACAGTTAGTGCTGCCCTGCATATTTGGATTGTCTTTTCTAGGGACAAATGTCCTTCATGCAATAGCCTTTCTTACAATGCAGTGTCTGCAATGCCACAAATAATCCTATGTCTAATAAGAGATATTGTCAGGTTCCTGAAAGCATAGTTCTTACTCTTACAATATACAAAAAGATAGATGATTTGACTTTGTCATTTTTCTCCTTTGCCCCTGGTTGCTAGGCACCACTTGAACCTTTGTCTTACCCTCCAGTTCTCTGCTATGCTGCCCAACAACAGAAGGGCAGGTGGAGGTTGCAAAACTTCTATGTCTTTTTACTTAACCTATAATTGTTCCAGCCCCCTGTTCATATACAAAATGGCCTTTGTCCTTCCCCCTGGCTCGAATGCTCCATTTGCTCTCAGTTTTCAACTTCTGTTTCAATTTAGAATTCAAATACTTTCAAGTTCTTTCTCATTCACCACTTTTGATACAATGTAGTGATCAGACCCAACTGCTCCCTAATTGAGGAACCATCTCCCAATTCCAAACTCTTCTAAGTTAAGGAGTGTCCCTAAATTATAATTTTTATAACAATGGATTCATACATTTATACAACCTCCTAACCAGAGGCCTTATGAACATTGAAGGTGATGTCTATGCACAAACAAAACTTTTCTTTGTTCTTCCATCAAAGCCTAACTCACTGAAAGAAGGCTCATTTAAGCACCAAAATCTAGTCTGCTCAACAAAACTTTTTAGAGTCACCTAACAGGTGTGATTTCATGATATAGCAACCAAGACTTACTACTGTGATAGATACCACTGTTGTTACTTAATAATATATTATGCCTATAAAAGTAAAATAAAAAGGTAGAACTTCACTCTCCAGTGTGGACTATCAGTATTAATGTAATGTACATTACATCCTAATGTACATGGAGCAGGAGACAACTGCCACTGCAGCCAGGAGAATACTCCTGGCCCTGGGACCACTGGGATCACCCTATGCCCCTTGCCAGCCCCTGGGCTAGCACTGGGGGAAGCCTGGAGCTACCCCATACTGCTGCAGGGGGGGAAGAGCAGGGTGGGAGCAGATCTGTACCAGGCTGCTCCCATTGGAGCAAAGCTGCTCCCAAGAGAAAGTACATGTAGATGTGCTCCCAGGTAAGCTTGCTGAGCAGTATTTTACTGCATAGTAAACCTACTTAAAATTAGTAGCATTCATAGATGCACCCAGTGCTACTAAAATCATAGTCATTTTGCCTGAACTGTTTCTTTCTTCTTTCTACTCTGGTTTCCATTAATCTGGTACTTCACATTAATGTGAAGTTTATTGTAGAAGTTTTCAAACCGCCAATGGTAGAAAAGGCTTTTGCTAGTCTCACCTTCCATTAAAAATACAGTTCCACAATTTTCCCTACAGGATTTGTGTTCATCAGCATTCCTACCATATAAACCATGGTATCATTTCTTATTGCTTCATTACCTAAATCCCTTAACTAAACAAAAATGAAAATGACCATTCCCAGAATGTATTTGAATCTCAGCCAATCAAGGTATGTAGATAATACAGTTCTAATTATTTTAGAATCTAGTGGGCGTTTTTCCAGATGGGCAATTTGAATTCAATTTGGGGGTTTATTTTAATAGATTCCTTATTTTGTGGCATCAGTTCAATCTTTTCTTTTATTACTGACAATTTTTATCCAAATAATTTTAGCATGCATATATGTGTGTGTGTGTGTGTATCTATATATACACATACATATACACACACACACACGCGCACACACACACACTCTGAAATAATTTTAGCATGCCTATATTAGGGCTGTGCAGAACAGCAGCATTCCGCTTTAACATCTGTTTTAACTTTTCAGCAGAACAGTGTTTCATTTCAAGTTTTGTTTCATTTTGAAAGCACTGTTCCATTCCATTTCATCGAAACAATTTCTGTTTCACCCATAGGCTATAAAGGGGAAACATGAAACAGCCTATAACTTTGTCATTTCTTGCCTGATTGTGATGAAACTTGCATGGATGATAGCCCCTTCTGGGGGCACAAAGCTTGCCAAGTTTCAAAGAGATAGGTGCAGGGGTTTCTAGGAAACTGCACCTCAGGCTGCTGACAATCAAGATCCAGGGAGCACGAGCAGTATCCTGTGATCCAGCAGGCAGATTGGGGGCCCGCACCCTTGGGAGGAGTCCAGCAGAGCCCCCATAGCCCTCCCAGGGGTATGGGTGGGCCCCAGTCTGCCTGCCAGATCACAGGACACTGCTACTGCTGCCTGGGACCCAGCGCTGCAATCAGCTGGGAACTGAGCCCGGCAGTGGGAGGTATTTCCCCCTACTGGGCTCAGTTCCCAGCAGCTCACAGCCCCGTGGAACTCAGCCTGGTGGTGAGAGGTAGAGCACAGTGCCAGCTCTGCCCAGCTTCTGCCACCAGGCTGAGCTCCATGAGGTTGGCGGGGATGATTGGAGCACAGCCTGGTGGTGGGAGGTGGGCAGAGTTGGCACTGCACTCCCATCAGCTCCACCAGCCCCACAGAGCACAGCCCAGGATCCCATCACCTGGCTGGCTGCTTCAAAATTCGAAACGTTTCGAAACTTTCAAAACATTTCGACTGGCCTCATTTCATTTTGAGGCTGTTTTGAAGCCCTTTGTGTCATTTAGATTTCACTGTTTCAACCTCGAAACAAGTCAAAACAAGTCAAAACAGTGCTGAAATGAAA
>NW_017729024.1:34632054-34642923 GCF_001723915.1 Gavialis gangeticus | reverse complement strand
TCTAGCACCGGATGGGTTTATCACATATATATATATATATATATATATATATATATATATATACACACACACACACACACACACACGCTGAAATTATTTCAGTGTAAAATTTCAGTGTAAAATTATTTCAGTGTAACATTTCAGTGTAAAATGCAGTATGTGTGTATACATACATATATGTTTATGTATCTGTATATGTGTATTTACACACACATTGCATTTTACACTGAACTTGTACATTTTAAAAACTGAAGGTTTGAAATGAACAAATAATAAGAATTTATGACTTAATGACTTTTAGAATAGTTGAAACCTAAGTTGCAGAAGCACACATGCTTCCACATATATTATAGATATGTCTATATATATGTATATATAGAGAGAGATCTGTATTAGCTGTATTATCTATATACCATATATATTAGGGCTGTGCGAAGCTTTGGTTGATAATTTGATTCAGCGGAGATTCGGCCCGATTCAGTGGTTTAATCTCTGGATCACATCAGGAGACCCTCTAATCTCTCAAATGAAATTGGAACTCTCCAAACTGATTCAGAGAGATGAGATGATTGGGACATAGACACAGCTTTAAATGTTTTTTCTACATACCTCAAGGTACCAGGTGGCTCATGAATGCTGAGATACTGGGGCAGATGGGGCACCCCACAAGAGCATGGGAGGGTCCCCAGTGTGGTTGGCAGCAGTCCCAAAAGTGGACCTGAAGCACTTCCAGTCCATTTCTGGATCCACTGGGGAGCGCACAGGGGGGACCCCCCTCCCGCCCCCTTGCTCAGCAACTGATGCTTCCTGGCTCTGGGGGGGCACTCAAGGCCCCTGGGGCCGATCACTGCACTGGGAAGTGCAAGAGGGCCCCCCAGCATGCTCAGTGGTGGACCCAAAAGTGGACCAGAAGTATTTCCAGTCCACTTCCAGGTTCGCTGATAAGCATGCAGAGGCCTCCCTAAGTTCATGTGGGAAACTCCATCCACCCCACCATCACAGCATTCACAAGCCATGCCTGGTACCTTGAGGTATGTAGAAAAACATTTAAAGCTGTGTGAACAATGCATACCCTTCACAGCTGGTGGGGCATGGCGGTGGTGGGAGTGCGGCTGCAGTGGCGGAGCACAACGTCGGTAAGTGGGGGAGCCACCAGAGATGCCAGCAGTGCTGTCAGTAGGTGGGGCAGGGGTGGCAAGTGCTGATCTGGGATCGGCAACCACCCAGAGATGCCTCCAGCAGCATCGGCAGTGGCCAGTGGAGTTTGCGTACCACCCGCAGACACTGCCAGCGGTGTCAGTGGCGGGGTGGTGAGTGGTGACTGCCCACAGGCACCACCAACACTGTTGGTGGCACCTTTTTGTAGGGGGTGCGCCACCAGGCTCAAGGGGTGCAAGTGCAACCACATGCACCCCCTACGCATTGCCCCTGACCCCTCTGCTCCCTGCCAACACACTTCTAACAATTTCAACAGTAGGAATAATTTTTTTTATTAATATGATGCATCAAATTCCTAACCCTATTATAGGGAAAACTTTCTTTTAATGAATTTTTCTTCTGGTCCTATTGAGATTCATTACAATAAGAGTGTATTGTACATTAAGGACTAGATCTAAAGAAGGAATTATGGCTGTTCAATGTAGATGCCACACAACTTACCTTATACTTAACCTGGCCCCTGGAGTAGATACCAAAGCCCAGAGATATATACATAAGTTCCTAAGACTTAGTTATATTTTAGGGCCTAGGTCCTAGTCCATCCATCAAGTGCCTAAGTAGATTTATGTGGGAGGCAGGTATTTCTTAGGGTGATATGTTTTATTAGACCAAGTGTGTAGTTAGGACAGAATTAGACAAGCTTTTTAGTGTAAGACATTCTTCATCAGGTCTGATCAGAACAAGCTAAACACAGCATAGTAAAAAATAGTTGTAGAAGCAGGTGAGAGAAATTGCTAGGGGAAGCGAATACACAATTAGCAGAAGAGAAGAAGCTCATTACTGGGTGATCAGGTTGTATCAAAAGGGAGAAGGGTCGTTCTCACCTTTCACTTGAGAAAAAAAATCAGGAGTTGGGGAAATTATAATGTGCCATATAACCAGTATCAGTGTTTAGTCCTTGGTTCTTTGTGTCCCCCCCAGTTTATGAATTTTTGTTTCCAAGTTCACCTTTTAAAGGTATTAGGTAGATGTTATGCTATTTTATAGCTCAGGAAAATGCAAGAAAACTTCTAATTCCATCTCTGACTGTCCTTTATCATTTTATCTTTCTCATGAAATTTCTGTGCATCAACAAGTTTTGAAACCAAGTCATCTATCATAGTTGGTAGAGTTGTACAGAGTTGGCAATTCATAAGCAATTCAGCTGTTCTCCATCCATGCTATAATGGTGTTGAATGGTATATTAGGAGAGCCTTATAGAGATCTTTGTTATTCTAAACCAAATTATTCACAGTCCATATTGCATGTTCTGCTTCCCCATTACTACGTGGGAAATGTGGACCACTGGAGATATGCTGAAAGTCATACTGGGCTGAAACTGCTTAAATGCCGCTCCAGAAAATTGTGGACCATTATTTGTTCTTAAAACTGAAGGTATGCTATGGCACACATATATAATCTTCAACACCATTATAACTCAGTTGTGGTGTTCTGGAACTGTGCCATTTCAAAGTAATGGCAGTAATAATAGTCAATAACAATGAGGTAAACAGAACCCTTCCAGGTCAGTAAGTCAGCTCCCAGCATTTGCCATGGATAATCTGGTAATTCAGTCATAAAACAAGACTCTAGAAACTAGTCAGTGTTCAGTCCAAATCTTATCACTAGCCACCCATTTTGTATGTCATCACTGATGAAGGGCCACCACTGTCTGATGATCTCTGACTTGACATCTTGATGAGCTTCATGAATCCTCTGCAGGATCTCCTGGCATAAAGCAGAAAGTATAAGTACTCTGTTATGGAACTTGACTAAATCTCTGACAATGTGGAGATTGAGTTTCTCTTGGTGGTACCTCGCCAGCTCACAGTCTTTGAATCTTACTTGAGCCCTTCCTACTAAGCAGAACTTCTTTATTTTTTGATAGAAAGGATCAGCTTCTTGGCTTTCTGAATCCTCATCTGTAATGAAACAGATAGGGGTATCCCCTCTGCAATAAGATCCACATAAACAGCAACATCTTGTGCTTGGAGGAGTTCTTCCAGAGACAGTGATGTCTGCAATAGTGCCCTAGAGAACGTATCTGCTGTTTGTAACTCTTTTTCAGGAGTGTATTCAATACTACAGGTGAATTTCAGCATTCTTAGGTGAAATCTGTGGATTCTAAGTGGGAGTTCACTGAGAGGTTTGTCTACTAACAGGGATGTGAATGGCTTATGATCTGTTTGTAAAGTTCAAGTCAGGCCAATGAGGAAAGTTCTGAGTCACTCACATGTCCATGTAACTGCTAGTGCTTCTTTTTCTATTTGTCTATGTCAAGTTTTAGATGGAGCAGGTACTCTTAACACAAGGCAATAGAGGCCAAATGGCCAGCTTCTCGAAGTTGTTGTAATACTCCTCCAAGTCCACTGGATGCTACAATACATGTTCCTCGCTCTGGATCATATTAGGCTAGTGTGACAGGCTCCCACCTAAGCAGCCTGCTTACCTGACAGCTGGTGGCCGGCATGAGCTCAGGGGGAGAAAAGCACACAACCCCGCTCAAGGGGATGTATGCACAGTTGCTTGGGGTCAGCCCAGACTGAGGTGGCCAGGCTGCAAATCAACCAGCCAATGTCATGGCAGCCAGAAGGAGCACATTGGAAAACCTGGGCTGAAGAACAGGCTGGAAAAGGAATGGGGAATGCACCAGGACTGAAGGGGAGAAAACACAACACCCTGCTCCCCACCCTTCCACAGCCAGATCAGAGGACCTTGCCACAGTGGATGCTAGCAAGGCACAGCCCACACTGGGCCCCTTTTTTGAGCAATGAAGGTAACCAAGTGGGATGGGATTGGGTGACGCAAAGGAGCTGGGCAGGAGAACAGCCAGAGAAGCCATGCAGAGGCAGTCCACTGGTGGTCCAGGACCATCAGGGAAGACTATGGGCCAGGAGTGCCCCAGAAAGTGGCTAGCCACTGTAAGTAGGATCATCCACAACCCTGTAGTGTGTATGTGTATATGTGTTGTGGGTGCATCTACATGTGCAATTAATTTGAAGCAATAAACTCTGGAGCAGTTTGCACCAGAGTAAACTACTCTCAGGTGCAGCATGTGCACACACATCTGGGACAGCAGCAATTTGAAACAGAGCAGAACAGTTTATGCCAGGGCCACTCCTGCTCTGCTGGCAGGGACACTGGGGGTAAGCCCTGGGCTCCAGATGGCAGCGTTGGGCAGTGGCGGGGCACAAGGGTGCTGAAAGTCCAGAGCCACGTGGCTAGGCAGCAAGCAGGAGTCTGACCCCCTGCTGGCTGGGCTGGCTGGGCACAATTTACGCTCACAATCAGCCATGGACAAGTGTCTTTAATTGCAGCTTATTACCCCACTGTAAGATAGTACAGTCTTTGACAGTACTGTCTTCCAGTGGCATCAGTTAATTTACTGCAGACTAACTGCAGTGATCTAATTAATTAGTTTATTGTAGCAAAAGTGGACTTTTCATTAAGTGTAACTCTAGATTCTTGGAGTTTTCTGAATGTTGCATCCAATCTTGTATTATGTTGTGCCTTGATGGTCCCAAAAACCAAAATGTCTTTCGCATGACAAAGAACACCTTCTGGGCCATCCAATATTTGTGACATCTGAAGCTGAAAGAATTCAGGAGCTGATGAGATCCTGAAAGGTAGCCATTTAAGTTGGTATCATCCAAATGAAGTAATAGAAGTTGTTAGTTGGGGTGATTCAATAGCTAGAGGAATCTGCCAGAATCCTGCCCTAGCTTTCAATTTTGTGAAGACCTTGGCTCCTGTAAGTTCATCCAAGGTGTGTTCCACTGAAGGAAGAATATGTCTTTCTCGGCACACATATTTGTTCAACTGTGTGAGATCAATATATATCCTAAATTTTCCACAGGTTTTTGGCACAACCACCATCCCAGAACACCAAGAATTAGGTTCTTCAATCTTTGTGATTACTCCCATTTCTTTCATTTGTGCTAGTTCTGCTTTTACATTGTCCATTAGTGGCAAGGATACTCATATTGGTGTAGTTAATGCATATGGAACTGTGTCAGCTTTTAGGCATATCTTAACATTCACCTGATATTTTTCCAAAACCTGAGCAGATGACTATTTGCTTCTTTAGTACTGCTCCAAGCATTTCTGATCCTCTGTTTCAACCAGTTGATGGAAAAGTTGTAGTGCTTGTATGACTGGTAATCCAAACAAAGGCACAGCAAGCATACAAATCACATAGACTTCCTGGTCTATAGTTCTCTGCTTTAATGTTGTTTTTCCATTGAAGGATCCTAGTACTTTGAGGGTAATTTCTCCTGGTCCCCATAATCTTTTAGTAGGAGGAAGGAGGATCCCATCCCTTTGTTGGCTGTAGTAAATATCAGGTATAGTTGAAACTGCTGCTCCTGTATCAATTTTAAATTAAACTAACTCTCCATTCTATTTATTTTTGGTTGTAGTTTCTTGACAATGTGCATTGCATTCATATTAGCTGAGGCCTGATGGGGCTTGGAATCAATCTGATTTCCCTTTGTTGCTGCTTGATTAACTCTGATTGGTGGGCTTGTGTGACAGAGTATTAAATAAGAGAGTGTTAAATCAGGGTCCAACTGTAGCCTTTGTGAGAGGTCTTCATCATGAAGATCCACAACTAATCAGTCCCTAATTAGTTCTTCCTTGAGCTCCCCATATTTGCGAGATTCAGCCAATGTATGCAAAGATGTAAGAAAGCTGTCCACAGTTATAAAGGTTGCTGTTTATCAGGCCTGTGTGAATAGGGAAGTATTGGATTCAGATTCAGATTTGGCTGATTCAGGCGGGGTGAGCTGCAGTAGATGCCCTCATGGCTGCCCTGCCCAGCCCCAGCCTAGTCGCTTTAAAACCCCACTTAAAAAAAAAAAGCCCCATACTAACTGGCTGCAGAAGCAGTGATGGGGGCCTCTGGGTGTTTGTGGCATAGCTGCCCCCCACAGAGTGCAGGGCAGTGGGGGCAGCAGGGATCCCCCCGTCCTGCCTGGTACCCATGCAGCAGCTGCCCCATTGCAGGGGTGCAGCATGGCTTGCCAGGGCACTGCACACTGTCTGGGAGATGAGACCACTCAGGCTGAGCAGTGCCAGGCTCTAGCTGACAGGTGGAGCCACCCCAGCTCCCAAACAGTGCACGGCACCCTGCCAAGCCACACTGCACCTGTGCAATGCAGCAGCTGTCGCGCGGGTGCCAGGTGTGGGGGGGGCAACCCCCTGTGCTCCCCACTGCCCTGTGCTGCACAGGGGGGCTCTGGCATGAGCTTTCAGAGGCCTCAATTGCTGCTGCCAGAGCCAGAGAGTACAGGACTTTTTTGTATTTTTTGTTTTTTTAAGTGCCGGGAGGCTGGGTCGGGCAGGGATGCCATCAGGGGTGGGGTTGGATGAGGGGGAGATCAGGAAGTAGAAGGTGTGGAGAGGGGCTCTGCCATGTGGCCCCAGAGTCTCCACAGCCCCTGCTACAGCCAGTGAGTAAGGGACTTTTTGTTTTTTAAAGGCCGGAGGCTGGGGCCAGGTGGGGGATGGGCAGGGCAGGGCAGCCACGGGGGGTTCTCCCACAGCTCCTCCAGCTGTGCCTGCCTCTGCCCCAGAGGGGGGAGCTGTGGGGGCTAAGCCCTTCTGCCACTTGCCCACCTGGCATGGGGGGAGAGGGGCGCAATGCAGGAGCGGATCACTCTGAGTGGCAGCAGGGCATAACCCCCATTCCCAGCACTACCACGCCCACATCAGTGCTGGGAGCTGGGGCTCTGCCATGCCACCGCTTGCCAGCCAATGCAGGGGGGCACAGGATGAGGAAGCAGCAGCACTGGGACCGGAGGCTATGCCCTGCTGCCACTTGCCTCCTTCTACCTGGAGCGAGCCACGCCCACATCCCATGCCTGCCTCTCTCCCAGAGTAATGTGCCCCCCACCCAAGCTTCACAGCTTGTCCCAGCTCCAGCCCCAATTCCTCCCTCCCACACATCCCTTCCTTCCCAGCTCTCCAACCCCAACAGACTTACCAGCTGGAGGCAGCTGTCAGCTGCCTGTTTAGTCTATGGCCAAATATCCAGTTCAGCTGAATCTTTTCCAAAGCTTTTCTAAATCAATTTGGATGCTTTGAATCAATTCAGAGCTTTTACTTGGTTTCCCAATTCAATTCGGATTCAGAGATTTGGTACCCGAATCTGGCTGAATCACCTATTGAAGCTTCACACAGCCCTACTGTTTATGGAAAATGAATCTAGCTTGTTCATAAATAATTTCTTTTTGCCCCCAAAAATGTTCATTTAGTACCTATACCACATCAACACATTGCTTTTTCTCTGCATTTGTAAGAGACATCAGAATGTTATTGGCCTATTCCCCCATGGAGTAGATGAGAGTACTTACTTGGTAAGGTTCAGACTTTTTGTCCAGACATGATACTTCCTCAAAGTAGTTAAAGCAACTGATCCATCTAGGCCACATTCCAGGGGGCTGCAAATCAAAGTGTTGTGGTGGTGTAGCTTTAGCTTCCTGCATTGTCCCTGTAGCCAGTCTGCCCCGAGCTGGACTCAGCTGCTACTGGATCTTGGCCTGTCATTTGGGAATCATTTGATTGCTGACTGATGTTTGTGTTCCTGTTGGCAGCAGGACTCAGCCATTCCTGTTACCATGTGCCATCTCACAGCACAGGAAAAGGCAGGGAGACTTCTTGCTCAAAAGGGCTTTATTGCAACTGCAAACACACATGCAAAGATGGCTGACAACTTCCTGTTGATGTCTTGTCAGCTCTCAGGAAGGGATTTAACCCTCACTACTACAGATTTCCCTTGAGTACAAGGATAGTGACATCAGAGAGAGAGTGGATGTTCTGTCAGAAATGTACTCCTCATGGTGTGTGTGCATCTCTGTCCTTTATAACTTTTCTGTGAGAGTACATTGGTGCACAGTTCCAATTAAGATTCATCTCCTCATGGCAATTAAGTGCATTTGGTGCATTGGATCAGATGCATCACATTTTGGGAAAGAGTGTAGGACCATGGATTCTGATCGTTTTATGGAGATTGTTGATAATAGTGGCACTAGAAATGTGCTGACAGGTTAAGCTTTTCCTGCCAGGGCAAGGCTGTGTCCCACTTGATGACAGCTCGGCAATAGAGAGTTTGGTTCTATTGATGAGTTGAGCAAGGTTGTTTGAAAGCCAGGATTTGAAGCCCAGGAAATATTTCTGTCAAGATCAGATCTTTGTTGTACACAAACTGTAGTTGCTTGATGGTTCTTCTGATTGGTTCCAGTGTGGGGTGGTGGATGACCACCAAGAGTGTGCAGCCAAATTGAATTTTCTTTTTGTATTGTAGCAGGTTACTGTGGGCTGCTTGGATACCTCTTTGAAATGCACAGTCTATTTATCTACTGAAGTGTCTTTGTTGAATAAAGGCAGATTTAGGCTGGCCAGGCAGGCATCATGAGTTTTCTCCTCTGAGCAAATCTGAGAGCCTGGCTGTAGATTACTACTGGTTTGGGGTTTTCTTGTGTGTGCTTGGGATGATGACTAGTCTCATGGACATAGCATATGGTAGTCTGTGGGATTTCTGTATGTCATAGTTTGTAGGATGCCATCTTGAATATGGTTAGTGGTATCTAGAAGGTTGATGTTAATACAAGAGTATTGCAGAGAAATTTTGATTGAGGTGTGGTAGTTGTTAAACCCGTGGGGAAAGTCAATGAGTCTAGGTGTTCAGTCCAGATAATGAAAATATCATCTATATAAAGCAGGTATAGTGCAGATTTGATGGTGCCATTTTCTAGCATTTTTTTTCCTTGGGTAGCTTATGAAGAAGTTGTGATATTGAGGGGCCATCTTTGTACCCATAGCTGTGCTGAAGTACAGTGTGATGATAGTTGAAAGTGAAGTTTCTGTGGGTAAGGAAAAATGAGTGATTTGTGCAACATATTGCAAATGTGAGTTGCTTCATTTTCTTGTAAGGATTTCAAGCAGGCAGCTGTACCTTCATGGAGTTGGAGTTTAGTGTTGGTGACATCCATGGTTGCAAGTATGGCCTTCTCAGGTAGGAGGTTGATGTTCTGAACTCTGTTGAGGAACTCTGTGGAGTCTAGAAAATTGCTCTTTAAGTGACAAGTGATTTCAGAATAGTTTCTATGAATCCTGATTGTTCTTCAGCGAGGGTACTGCAGTTGAATATGATGGGTCTGCCAAGGTTACCTTGTTCATGCATCTTTGGGAGTATATAGAATATAACTTTCCTGGGATGGCAGAGTGGGGGATGAGTTGAAGTAGTTTTCCCTGAGGCTGATATGAGAAGGATTTAATGATATTTTTCAGTTTCAGAGTGAATACTGGTCCTCGCCAAACTTTTTGTAGTATTTGGGGTCAGGGACTTGTGTATTGGCTTGATTGATGTAGCCTTGATGATTAAGGATGATAATAGATCCACTTTTCTTCACTGGTTTGATTATCATATGACTATTGGATCTTAGGGACTGTATGGCTTTTCTCTCTGAGGGAAACTTAGGTGCTTAATTGGACCTAAATGTGAACCTATTCTATTCTGCTAAAGTCCCTGAAAAAAGCACATTAACAGGTCTACTTTTGTAACACTCCATTCTCTAAATCTTAAAATTAAGTCACAACAAACCCTCTTGGGTAACCATTTTGAGCAACTCAAGCAGGGTGAACTAGGATGATACTTAGGCACCTAATAGGTGGAATAAGATCTGTCTAAATCCTGGTTTAGGTACTTAAGCTTTCTTTGATTTTGAGCTTTACTTTATTTAATAAATATGTTTGATTTTGAACGGCAAACATATGTTTAAAGAAAATCTTATAGAAGTTTTCAAATTCACCATACAGTGTTACTCTTTAGTTTATTTCAACTTTGTAGAAGCCCTTTTTGGCCTGCTAGTTTTTATTCACTGTTGTAAAGAAAACTAACATAGGCATTTCTTTTAAAGAAAATAACCTGAATAATGCAGAGATAGATGTAAACCCCTGCTGTTTGTTTCCTAGGCCTAAAATGAATCTCAATTATTTACAAAATATGGCTCCAATAGACTATAATTCATGGTTCTGGTTTCCTTTCTTTGTTGATTGGAAAAGAAAATACATCATAGTGAGCTAATGAAACTAGACTGCCATTGAAAAACATCAATTTCAGCAGTGCCTAAAGAATGGATAATAAAAATCAAATGCATGGATTCTGCTCAGATGCTACCATTATAAGTATTAAAGTGCCAAATTCCATTCTTAGTTCCTCTAACACAAATCTATTGAAACTGAATGTCACAAATTGCATTGTGATTTTTGATGTTAATGAAAATTGTGCTTGATTCAGAAATAAGTCATTAGTTAGGCACTTGGTATAAGACTTGCATAGGCATTTAAGGATCTATTTCCATCTTTAGGCACCTACATACCTTTACAATTCTGCCCTCTGTTCATAAATATTAGACCAATTAATTAGATTAATGAATCAATGAACTAACTGGCAACATCTACACATGTGCTTAACTATGGAGTAGACTAATTGACTACGGAGTAAAGCATCACTGTCTACATGTGTGACGCTGTTAGGCTGTCTTACAGTGGGGTAATTAACTGTGATTAAACACACATGTAGAGGCTGACCGTGATCATAAATTGTGCCCAGTTAGCCCAGCCAGCAGGAAGCCAGACTCCTGCTTGCTGCCTAGCCATATAGGTCTGGAC
>NW_017729024.1:34621785-34627054 GCF_001723915.1 Gavialis gangeticus | reverse complement strand
TACGGAGTAAAGCATCACTGTCTACATGTGTGACGCTGTTAGGCTGTCTTACAGTGGGGTAATTAACTGTGATTAAACACACATGTAGAGGCTGACCGTGATCATAAATTGTGCCCAGTTAGCCCAGCCAGCAGGAAGCCAGACTCCTGCTTGCTGCCTAGCCATATAGCTCTGGACTTTCAGCACCCTTGTGCCCCAGCCAACCCCTCCACTGCCCAACGCTGCCACCTGGAACCCAGGGCTTACCCCCAGTGTCCCTGCCAGCAGAGCAGGAATGGCCCTGGCATAAACTGTTCTGCTCTGTTTCAAATTGCTGCTGTCCCAGATGTGTGTGTACATGCTGCACCTGAGAGTAGTTTACTCTGGTGCAAACTGCTCCAGAGTTTATTGCTTTAAATTAATTGCACATGTAGATGCACCCACAACACATATACACATGTACACACTACAGGGATGTGGATGCTCCTACTTACAGAGCTCCTAAATGGGAACAGATCAGATTTCTTTCTTGCAGGTCTTTATGAAGTCTGCAAGTATATAGCTGACAGAGTAGGCTATGAGCCAGATTAAGCCATTGTGTATATTTTAGAGATCAACTAAGAGTTATACTCTTTTACACCAGCTCCCAGAGGAAACCTTAGGTGTGATGTGGTCTAAACTAATGAAACTTAAGTTTAGTATTTAATTGATTTAGCTTTGAATGGATGCACAGTGTATTATGCAACATTATTAAATTTATATAGGTGTGCATCATGGGTTTAGTTCATGACTTTTAAATTATCACAACTCAGTCAAACAAAAATATTTGTTCTCTACACTAAGGCTTTCTCAAAAAGCTATTTCCATGTCATATTTCAACATGCAAGCTTTAGCTGTTTAAACGGAAGTGTTGTTCAAAAATAGGTCACAATATTTTTACACTGTGAAACATGTTTTATTTTTACACCTAATCTTTACCCCCTCAAAAACAGTTTGCTTAAACTTCAGGCAGAGTTTGAGCAGGAAAAAGAAATATTTCAGAAAATGGCTTGAGTGGAAACCATTTTGCAATCTTAATTAAAGCATTTGAAAATGTTCCAGTTGTAATAGATGGGACAAAAACCTTCTACATTTGCTCTCAACCTTCTATATTTAGTTGTCCTTTCTATATTCTTCTATGTTTCCTCCATTCATGACTTCTTCAAATCATGTAGTGACCCCAAAAACTGACCAGAAGAGGTTATTCCCCACCTGCTACCCTGCCACCCAAAAAAGTTGAGCCTGATGCCTGGCCAAGTTGTGATAGGGACTGAGGGCTAATGAGGCTTTACATCCCCTTCATGTTTCCTCACACATAATGCTGGGAGACTCCTGCTTGCTGCCAGGAGTCTCCCAGGAATAAGAGCCAATTCCAGTTCTGTATGAAACCTCCAGGAAACTCTGAGTTTTGCTGGCTGAAGCTAGTAATGGTGTCCAAGGAACTGTTCTGTCCTCTAGGAATCACTGGAGCATAGCACAACTCTGGTTTTATCACCATCTGCCTAAACTCACCTGCTGTGATGGAATTAGAAGTGGTATTAAAACCAAATAATCCACAAGTAGATGCTTAAGCAGATACTTCTTTCTGGCTTGTGACATCAGTGGGAATACTGGGGGCTAGAGTCAACCCCAAAAAGCCTAGGGTCACTTTTCACTGACAAAATCCCATCAAAAAGGGGACACTGCATGCCTAACAACTGTTAAACACAAGAGTGGAATAAGATGCCCTCCAAGAAAAAATAAAAATGGCTCTAACAAGTATCTTTCAACTGATTAATTATCAAGAAAGCAGGAAAGATGTAAAATGTAAGTGACACATTTAGATTTACACCATTAGAGAAATTTCATTTCCTCATTTGCGATGTATGTAGAAATCCCACCAGCGGGATTAATTTTAAGAAATTCTCAAACTGCACTGACTTTTTTCTTTTTTCCTGAATAAATCTGCAATCTTTTATAGTAAAGGACCAGCCTGTTCCTGAAACAACATTTTTCTGGGTTATTAATTATACAAATGGTTCACAGTTATTTCCCAAACCTGGATGGAAATCTCAATAGGTAGTTCATGTTGCTGTTCCAGAGGGTGCACCCTTGTGAGTAGAGAGAAGTAGTTTTTCACAAAGAGAAGATTATTTGTTCAGGTGGTAAGTCTGCAAGTCTCTGAAAACTTTTATCACAGCCAGGAATTCCAGTGAGTAGCAATATGAAGCACACAGGAGATTTTCAACAGTAATTTCCATTCCATATTTAAAACAACATATAATTTTATTTTGCAAAACTAAACACTCAAAATGGTTAGATTTATGGTTTCCCATGAAACTTTAATTCTTCCCTATTATGTATCCATCAGATGCAATGAATAATGCAGAAGTTCTTTAAAAAAACATAATATGTGCTTATGTAATTAAAGACTGATTTATAATGTATATGGATAACAGAGATGAATTAAGATTACAGAGCCATTTTAAATTTCAAAATGGTTGATTTAACAACCTAAAAATACATTTAAATTTTTTTATGTTATTTCCTAGGTTGTTTTGAGGGAAAAAAATATAATTATGCACAATTGTACAAATAACAATTCTGTTCTATTCTCAGATAATTAGTAGCACATATAGTAGAGGCAAATGTAAGAATACGGTTCAACCAGGGCTCAGGCTGGTTTCTAACAGTGTAAAATACATCACAGAGCCTCATTTATAAGTTTAAGCTGCTTACTGATGTTTTAAAAAACAAAAAAAACCCAACCTGGTGCTTTACTTTAAACTCAGCTTGCCAGCACACTGAACCCAGCACATGCCCAGAAGCGCCATTGCGTTAGCTGAACCCTGCTTTCTCAAAGTCAATATAGTCCGGGCACTTCTGCGGGGCTTTTTTGGTGTGGGGGTCAGAAGTGCTCAGAGAGGCTGGAGGAGCAGGTAAGAGATGGGTCATGGCGGGAGTCCCCCTCCATGGTCCCCTCCCCCATCCTCCAGCCCCCTGCTGTCCCCTTCTCCAGCTGCTTACCAGCAGGGAGTCCAGGTCTCGCTCCCTGTGGCAGTGAGTGGGGACTGCCTGAATCTTCAAAGCTCTCCAAATCTTTTCCGAATTGATTCGGAGAGCTTCAAATTGATTCAGACCTTTCTACTGGTCTCACAATTCGATTCAGATTCGGAGATTTGGCCACCAAATTGGGCCAAAACTCCTCCAAATCAAATCAGCACCCAAAGCTTTGCACAGCCGCCCTAATAAACACCTCTCATTAGGAGATTAAAAAACTTGTCCAAAGAGTAGCTGAAGCTAATATAGGGAAGCTGAGAAAGACTAGGCTGTCTGGGGATGCCATTTTAAAAATGTATTCTTCCCATTCCTGATTCTGAGTCAGTATTGTTAAGAGAAAACCACAATAACAAAAGAAAACAATTCAAGGAGTCTAAAACAGTTTACAAAAGAGGAAAGGTAAACAGTCAAGAGAGACTAGAAATGAAAAACTTAAAACAGAGCACTTCAAGTGACGATGAACAAATAAATTGAATCCTCATGGTTACTGTAATATTATAGTTTGGTCATTGGTAGTTCTATGTTGTTTTAGATATAAAACAATGTGGAATACACTTCAATTGCTAAAGAATTGCCATTCTATTTGCAGACATATTGCCAAATCTTGGCCTCGTTCATCCTTGTCTGATTCTTGTAAGCTCAGCAATGTTCTTGTTTCCTCAATTCTAAAGACCACTGGCTTGCCAAGAAAATTGATTTCCACGCAGCAATTTATGCAACGTCTGTTGCCAATGTGCTATATCGTGCAAAGTGGGGAATTGCATAGACTTGAATTAGTCATTTACCAAGGGATATATTTGAAAAGTCTACTGTTGACCTGCCAAACTCATCGGTGGTTTGACTACATCGGTAACATTGAGATTTTTGTTACAATCTCTACCACTGCACTGGTAGGTCTAAACAGCAGTGGTAAAAACACTGATAGCTCGTCCCACATTAACTATCATCATGAAAGTGGAGCTGGTAGTTTAGCAGCAAGGTATTTTATCAAAATTCTCACCATTGTTAGAACCAGTGTTCTAATTAAAAACTGTAGGTTGTTCCTTAATTTACACGGTGATATATGACACAAAAGGAAGGAAAAACTGAAGCTCTTCATCCATACACCTCTGAATTCCACATAGGCTTTTATTTCGCCAGTTCTATTACAAAAGGAGGTAAAACTGTCAAAATTGTTCATGTTTACAAAACATGTTCTCCCTTAAGGTTTAGCACTGTGTGTACTTGAATCCCAGGGAAGACTTATTTGTCTTTTATTGCTTTTCCTTCATTCTTATTTTGTATTACATGGCTTTTGAGATCATTTTAAATGAAAGATACCAAATAAAGAAACTGTTAGGAACTGGCCTAGAGTCCAGATATTCAAAAACCATTACTTCTACTGCTGAAGTGATATGATCCTATTTGCTACTAGCCATTGTAGGGGATTCCTACCAAATAGACAGAGGGGAAGAGCTTTTTATTTATGAGGTAAACTGGGATATTTGGCATCAGCAAAAGCCTAAAAAGCTTGGCTAGTATCCCAAACTTGCTGCTTCTGTGCAGGTAGCCTTCTGCGTTCCAATTCTAGTTTTAGTTACAGCAGGCATCTGTCTTCAGTGGGAAACATCACTTTAATAACAATATAAGTTAAATGCTTTGGATAAAGATCTTAACCACAAGCACTTATCCCTGTAGAGTGGCCAAAATGCTAAATGCTCTTTCTGTCCTTTATCTTCGGTTTCCCAGTGAGTTCTCACAAAAGATAGTCTCAGCCAGTCTGTTGATACTGCTGAGCTGCAATGTTGGGGGACTTGAAAAGAGTGCTTTTGTGTTAGGAGAGTAGCTTTCTTTCTCTATTTACTCTCACTCTTGGGAGCAAGGGAATGAAAAGTACTAGAGTTGGAAGTAGAATTTGGGGTTCACATTGTGACTTGCTTTAATATTTCTTCTTGAACTATTTAAAAGCTTTGAGTACAGTGTCTGTCTATGCAGTTGAAATAAAGAGAACTCCAAAGTGGGATCTACATTGGAAAGTCACTTCCAGGCCTGGATCCATTGTAGGAATGTCTTTACAGCTTCTCTCCTAACCCCAGGGGAGGCACACCGAGGCCAAGGGTTAGTGAGGAACTAGTTAGGGAACTTCTGGAGGGACTGGATGTATTCAAATCAGCTGGTCTGGACGATCTCCACCCTCGAGTACTGAGGGAATTAGCTGCGGTCATTGCTGGAC
>NW_017729024.1:34618523-34621504 GCF_001723915.1 Gavialis gangeticus | reverse complement strand
TGGTCAGTCCACAGTTGGAGTACTGCATCCAGTTCTGGGCGCCGCACTTCAAGAGCGATGTGGACAACATGGAGAGGGTCCAGAGGAGGACCACTCGCATGATCAGGGGGCAGTAGGGCAGGCCCTACAAAAAGAGGCTGAGGGACCTGAACCTATTCAGCCTCCAGAAGAGAAGGCTGAGGGGGGATCTAGTGGCCTGTTACAAACTAGTCAAAGGGGACCAGCAGGCATTGGGGGAGTCCCTGTTTCCCCGAGCACTACCAGGAGTGACTAGGAATAATGGTCACAAGCTGGCAGAGGGTAGATTTAGGCTAGATATCAGGAGGCGCTACTTCACTGTCAGGGCAGCTAAGATCCGGAACCAACTTCCAAGAGAAGTGGTGCTGGCTCCTACCCTGGGGGTCTTTAAGAGGAGTCTAGATGAACACCTTACTGGGGTCGTTTGACCCCAGTACTCTTTCCTGCCATGGCAGGGGTTTGGACTTGATGATCTGCTCAGGTCCCTTCCGACCCTACAAACTATGAAACTATGAAACCCTGGGGCCACAGCCAACGTTAGTAAGACTTATTCATTTGCTCCCACTCTGGCACATCAAAAGACATGAACAACTGGTGCCTCCTGAGACTGGGGGGGCACCACTGTGGTAAGTATCGAGTAGGGACCCCTTGTGGCTGCCAATGTCCATGTCAGCAGTGGTGAGCAGTGAGCAAGGACCACCTGCAGCTGCCGGTGTCAGTGTCAGTGGTGGCGAGTAAGCAAGGACTGCACACAGCCAGCACCAGTGGTCTCGGTGGCGAGAGAGGGTGAGTGTGGATGGCAGCCACCGATAGAAGCTGGTGGTGACTTTGGCAGCAGCCAGTCTCAGGGGAGGGCACGTGTCCTACCATGCCCCGCCCCCACGTGCTCCCTGCATGTGTTGCCCATGCCCAAAGAACAGCAACTAGGGGTACACACAGAAGTGATAATTTTTGCCCAAACCTGCCACAGAAAACAGTCTATAGCCATGACCAAACACAAGTGTATGGCTACAGACCACTTCAAAAATGGAAAGACAAAATCTGGACCCTCTTTGCATGAGAGTTCAGGTGAAGACACCACAAAACATAGCATCTTCTGTGACTTGTGTCTTTCTGCCAGACAGTCTCTGAACTCTTTTCAGAATGGGAGAGGGAAAGGGGAGCAGAGAGCATTTGTTCTGGGATGTTTTTCAGCCCCTGCTGGAGAGTGGGGTGGATGTATTGGAACCCCTCTGAGTGGGAGTGGGGATCCAATTCATCCACCCCACCCTCCTGTGCCGGCTGGGGAACCCAAGGAAGAGCTTCCTCTTTTTCCCCACTCCCATTCTGAAAACAGTGCAGGCTGGCATGGAGGAGGGACAGTTGCTAGGGGCAACTGGCTGCAGGCTTGCAGCCAGCAGCTAGATTCCCCTCCTGCTGGGAATTAACAGTGAACTTCTATTTGGTCCCAGGGATCATTGCAACTCAGAATGCTTCCTGCAAAGTGTTCCAAGGTACAGCACAGTGCTACACTTCTGTCTACACCAGGGGTAGCTAATCCCTGGCGCACACACCAGAGTGTGGCACGTGAAGGCATTGTGCTTGGCACATGCACCTCAGGGTGGATGGTGGGGAAGGGGCCAGGGCTGTGCTCCCACAACAAGGATCCTTTGCAGCTCCCTCATCCCTCATCGATATCCCTGACATGCCAACATTTTACAAATTGGGGTTATGGGTGTTTTTCGTACTCTGTCCAAAAACACTGCTGACTCCTGGTCTACACCCTAGATAGAATAGAAAGCATGCAAAAGGTCCATCCTCAGACTTCTTGCCTCAGAAGTGTCTGAGAGCAGGTCCTCCAGTCTGCTCTGAGTGCCTCAGGGCTCAAACAACTGCTCAGATTATTTTTGTTGACCTTAGCTTTTCTTTCCCTTTAACCGAAAGACACTATTTAGAAATGAATACTGTAAAAATTGTATTTAGAAAATCCTGTAAAAAAATTATTTTGGTGTTCCCAAAATGAAACACTTTGTTTTGACAACCTCAAAATGAAATGCCAGGACATTTTCAAAGCTTTATCTTAGGTTTTTTCCATCAAAAATTCTTCACCGAATTTGGTCCAGGAGTTTCAGTTTCCTAAAGTCTGCTGTTCACTAACAAACTTTCACATAGCTCCAATGCTGACACCTCTCCCTGGCACCTCTTACTAATATGCTGCTTGACTAGGCAAGTAAGTTCAGTTTTCTGCTTTGCCAGCTTAGAGATAATGATACATCCATTCTTTTGTAAATCATATAGACAGCATTGAAAAAAAAGTGCTATAACAAGCATTTATTATAATGATCATTATCATTCTTATTAATATTGCAAATTACTGATTTTACCACAAGGGGGGAAAAAAGAAAAGAAAACAAAAAGCAAGCCCAGTGATTTTACCTGCCATCACATATAAACTCACTGTCAAGGAATGGAAACAGACTTGTATTATAACAGGCTTCTCATTTTGAACACGCAGGTTTTTTATTTGTTATATTTATATCAGAGTCACACCCAGAGCTCAGAGGGGATTGTGGGGGAGAGGGGTTGCCTTGTTTCCCCACCAGGTGCATGGTGCCATACGTGTCCCAAAGAGTTTTCTTTTCTCAAAAGCTAAATAATAAACAGAGGGAGAACAGAATATAGCATACAGTAAAAGTGGCTGAAAGAATGACATGTGTACATGTTAAAGCATCTCAGTTCTTTCTTATAGTTGGAGTGAGATTGTTATCAAAGTATATCTGCCCTGAAGAATTTTCTACTCTCGTTCTTCATATATAGGTGTTAACAAAGAACTCTTTGGGTGAGTTCGATAGGAACATAGGAACTGCTAGACTGGAACAGACACAAAGGATGTGGTCATCATAGGTGACCTGAACTTTCCAGACATCTGCTGGGAAGAGCAGTCAGCCAGGTCTGACCGCTCATGTAGGTTCCTAGCTGAGATA
>NW_017729024.1:34613132-34613523 GCF_001723915.1 Gavialis gangeticus | reverse complement strand
TGACATCTGCTGGGAGGAGCAGTCAGCCAGGTCTGACCGCTCATGTAGGTTCCTAGCTGAGATACAGGACCTCCATCTAACCCAGGAGGTGCACAGCCCCGCCAGGGGAGATACCTTGTTGGACCTGGTCCTGGCCATGGATGATGACCTGGTGAAGGGTCTGCAGGCACTCGACCACCTGGGCGACAGCGATCATCGCCTGCTGGAATTCACCATCCAGCGCAAGGTGGCAAAGGCCTACAGCAAGGCAGCAGCCCTGGGCTTCAGGAGGGCAGACTTCAATGAAGTAAGGAGAATGGTTGGGGAGGCATTGAGGTCCCAGAGGGGAGAGGAGTCAGGTGTCCAAGAAGGGTGATCGTTCCTTAAGGAGACAATCCTCCAAGCCCAAAGG
>NW_017729024.1:34612290-34613121 GCF_001723915.1 Gavialis gangeticus | reverse complement strand
GAGTGCTGAGGGAATTAGCAGAGGTCATTGCGGGACCCCAGCACGGCTTTATGAGCGCTCGTGGTGCTCTGGTATGATGCCAGAGGACTGAAAAAGGGCCAATGTGGTTCCCAATTTCAAAAAAGGGAGGAAGGAGGACCCAGGGAACTATAGGCCAGTTAGTCTTACCTCAATCCTGGGTAAGCTTTTTGAGAGAATTATCTTGGTACATGTCCACAAGGGGCCAGCAGGCGAAATTATGCTTAGGGGCAACCAACATGGGTTCATTAGAGTCAGGTCCTCTCAGACCGACCTGGTGGCCTTCTATGACCAGGTCACAAAATCCTTAGATGCAGATGTAGCAGTGGACGTAGTATTTTTGGACTTTAGGAAGGCCTTCGACACTGTTTCTCACCCCATTTTTTAAAAAAAACCAGGAGACTGTGACATTGACACCTACACAGTCAATTGGGTCACTAACTGGCTGGAGGGTCGCACCCAGAGAGTGGTGGTGGACAGGTCCTATTCGACCTGGAGGGATGTGGGCAGTGGGGTTTCTCAGGACTCGGTCCTTGGGCCTGCACTGTTCAACATCTTCATCAGTAACTTGGGCGAGGGGGTAAAAAGCACCCTGTTCAAATTTGCATATGACACTTAAGATGTGGGGGAAACTGGGCACGCTAGAAGGGAGGAATAGGCTGCAATTGGAATTATACAGGTTACAGGGGTGGATGGATGAGAACAGGATGGGTTTCAACACTAATGCAGGGTACTGCACTTGGGGGGGAAGAACCAGCACCATACCTACAGGCTCAGGAACTCCCTTCTCATCAGTGCAGAGGCAGAAAAGGA
>NW_017729024.1:34601434-34611878 GCF_001723915.1 Gavialis gangeticus | reverse complement strand
GGAAGGCCAACCACACCTTGTCATGCATCCACAGATGCATCACAAGCAGGTCCAGGGAGGTGATACTCCCCTTCTATGTGACACTGGTCAGGCCACAGTTGGAGTACTGCATCCAGTTCTGGGAGCCGCACTTCAAGAGCGATGTGGACAACATGGAGAGGGTCCAGAGGAGGGCCACTCACATGATAAGGGTGCAGCAGGGCAGGCCCTACAAGGAGAGACTAAGGGACCTGAACCTGTTCAGCATCCAGAAGAGAAGGCTGAGGGGGAATCTAGTGGCCTGTTACAAACTAGTCAGAGGGGAGCAGCAGACATTGGGGGTGTCCCTGTTCCCCTGAGCACTAGCAGGAGTGACTAGAAATAACTGTCACAAGCTGGCAGGGGGTAGATTCAGACTACACATCAGGAGGCGCTACTTCACTGTCAGGGCAGCTAGTATCTGGAACCAACTTCCAAGAGAAGTAGTGCTGGCTCCTACCCTGGGGGTCTTTAAGAGAAGGCTAGACAAACACTTTGCCAGGGTCGTTTGACCCCAGTACTCTTTCCTGCCATGGCAGGGGGTTGGACTTGATGATCTGCTCAGGTCCCTTCCGATCCTACCAACTATGAAACTCTGGTCCACCCACATAACCAGTATTTTCTCTGACAGCAGCTAGTACTGGATGCCTTTAGAGAAGGCCAAAGAAGTACAAGTATGAAGATACAGGATAATCTCTCCCATATCAGATTTTATCCCAATCTCTAATAGTTTGAGATTGGCTTAAATCTAGGAACCAGTGGTGACATGTAACACGGGGTGAATGTGAACCCCCTGAGAGCACTGGTGCATCCCCTGATAGGCCACACTCCCCACTTAGGCTATGGATGGGGGGCAGGTGGGAATGCCAGTTCCCCACCCCCCTGCAAGCACCAGCTGGGGAATGGGAACGGTGGATGAAGTGTCACAGCCACTTCCGGGAGCCTGGCGGCTGCTTCCTAGTCACCTCAATTGGCCACAGGGGGACCGCCCCCCCCGGTTGGCGAGATCAGCTGTGGGGGGACTCTCCTGGGCACTGACTGGTAGCTGGGAGGAGAGGGGGGGCACATGCCCCACCTCACTAAGGTGGCACAAATCACCCATGCTAGAAACTTCATGAAAGAGCATCTTGCACAATGGAACTGTTATTAAAAACAGTTTTGCGTCTTCCTTCCTTGCTGATTTTTCAAAATATGTTGCATGTTTATCCATGTGTTAGTGTGAGATCATCCCCAGATTTACATTTTTATTTATTCATGCAAAGCTAATCTCTTTTTTTATTAATACAGTAGAGTAAGAGCAGATGTACATCATCATAACTTCTCTCTCTGCTTGCAGCCTCAGCGCCATGAGAGATGAAGCTACCTCCCACATGAGCCTATATTTTTCAATGTCAAGTTAGATGTTTTTTCCTCCTAACCAGGGGGATACTACCTCTTATAAATGCCATGGTCATTATAGAATATTATGGATGCCTAGAAAAAAGAGAATAGACACAAAGAACCAATCTCCACTCTTTGGTACACCTGTGTAACCACATTGATTTCAATGGGAGCTGTGTGTTTCTACCTGGGGCAGAACTTTTACTTTTGCTGGTTTGTTTGTTTTGTTTCTATGGAACCGATCACCAGATGATGACAGGAAACATTTTAGTTTTCAGAGCATGTTCTCATCACACAGCAGTGCCATGGAGCTCACAATTTATTCATAAGGACAAAATCTGCATTTTGAAAAACCACAAACAAAGCTGAGAAACAGAATGGTACTGCAAGTAACCAAACACATCTTGAGGCCTGAATGTAACTGTGAAGTTATGGGCTGTGCCCAAATGCCAAATTAACTCAATGCAAAGACAACTGATTTCAGTTGCTCTCAGGTGGGGCCCAACATACAGTTATAAAACTATGCCAGATATTCAAGCATAGTATCTGGAATAAATTATCACTCTATATATGAAATCAGGTATTAAGGTTTACAGTATGTCTGCTCCTCTACCACAACACTTGTAAGAGTACTGCCAAGAAACATACACCACTTCTGATCTGCACAAGTAAGACCCAGAAAGAAGACAGTGAAGCTCTTGAGAGAGCCCTTACTCTCCATTTTGCTTGAGAGCAGCAGCAGGTTGAACCCCAATGCAGCTTCCTGGCCTCCTCTCTAGGGTTGACATGTGCAGAGGCAATGCACTCAAGGAGCATTGAGAAAGTTGCCCTTAGTGTCTGCGAAATCTGAATGGCTATTTTGTGTTTGGTCCCCTGAAACTAAAATAGGAGTCTACATAGCGGTCACAAGGTTTACTGTAAAAAATAGTATTAAAGGGATCCAAGTGAAGGTAAATCATTGCATCTTGTAGTAAGTGTCATATTCTAATATTCTTATTCCAAGTTAGTCACTTTGTCAGTAGCCTCATTACTTCAGCAGAGATATTTTTGTAAAAAGGTACTATTTAAAGAGAGGTAGTTAGTTGGCTGTATTAGTCTCAAATCATGCAGAAGGCAGGGCAGGGTGACATCTTAGATAATATCTGACCAACCAGTCTGTTGCCTATGAAACCTTATGCCTCTCTGAACTAATCTCTAAGGTGCCTCCCTGCCCTGCCTTCTGCCTACCATGAATAAGTATGTCAACCTAGCCCAAAATTTGCTCTGACATTATAATGGAGAAAGAGCTAATAAAATAAAAAACCCAGTTTTTAGAAGCCCTTGTCTTGTTTTACTGGAAAGATGGATTATATGGTTCCAGTTCATTTTAATTCCTATTTAGTCATCTAGATTCTTACTTAGTCATCCAGAACCAGAAAAGTAACTACACATCCAGAAAAAAAAAAATTAAAATAGAAAAAGGAAAAGAGGTAGAAACAGAGCCACAATACTGGTTGGTTCGACGTTTGAATTGAAATCCTTTCAGCTTGTGGCAAATGTATTCTATTCCAATTAATAAAAAAGCATGCAAAACAAAAATCCAATGCAAAGGTAAACAACTTAATATAAAGGAGCAATTTAATTCAACTATACAACGAAATTAATAAATATGGATGCTGAAGAAAGCAAAAAAGTTAAATAAATTATAAAGTGTTGTGCCTCATTTTTAATGAGTTGTAACTTACATTGACACTGACCTAAACAATAACCAAATCAATAAAAAGAACCAAATACAATGCTATTTGAAGTCTTTGTTTTGAGAGGACATTAATATTTACATCAGTATGGAGAACTGACAAAAAAAGGGAGTTCATCTGAAAGGATACTTGTCAGTGGTCTCTCAATTTATATGCATTTCATTCCATTTCTACAGAAGTGGACTTTTATTTTACTTTTATTTGGAGTTAGTTCAACATCTTCCAATAACCTGTTCATCAATCTTTAAGAGAATCAGAAACCAAAGTCCTGATTTTGACAAGATAATATAGCCAAATTTTCAGCTAATCCTCTCAGAGGAACTTGAGTGATATAGAGTACTCCACAAGTACAGACTCTTTTTGGCAAAAGTGACTTGTCCCTGAAAAACAGGCATAGGTAGAATATCTCCACATACCAGACTTAATAAATCACTGATTTCCTAAACAATATTATAAATTTTTTGCTAAAATAATTTTTTCTTGGTTTTTTATTCCTATATCATCCCTCACATTTGTGCACTGAGTCATGATGACAGGTTAAAAACTGTTCCTTCCTTAATTACACCAACTTTATACTATGGAGATTCATAGACTTCAACTCAGGATAGGTACAGAAATTTAGGGAGGTTACAAAAAGGTTAAATCACATTAAAAATGGCCATTTGATTTAACTTGGTTCACCTAGGTGCAGACCTTATGCTACTTAAGTGGATCTAAGTGTAAACTGTACAGAAGTTTAGGACAGTTAGATCAGTTTAAAAATGACTGAGCTGATCTTAATTAACCCTAACTCTGAGGCACTAACAGCTTAGATTGGGTTGGGTCAGCCATTTTTACAAGTCATAGAATTATAGCAAATTAGGATTGGAAGGGACCTCACGAGGTCATCTAGTCCAACCCCCTGCTCAAAGCAGGACCAGCCCCAACTAGATCATCCCAGCCAGGGCTTTGTTGATCCAGGTCTTAAAAACCTCCAGGGATGGAGATTCCATGACCTCTCTGGGTAACCCATTCCAGTGTTTCACCATCCTCCTAGTGAGAAAATTTTTCCTAATATTTAACCTAAACTTCCCTTGCTGCAACTTGAGATCACTGCTCCTTGTTCTGTCATCTGCCACCACTGAGAACAGTCTGTTTCCATCCTCTTTGAACCACCCTTTAGGTAGCTGAAAGCTGCTATAAAATCCCCACTCAGTCCTCTCCTGACTAAATAAGCCCAGTTCCCTTAGTCCCTCCTTGGAAGTCATGTGCCCCAACCCCCTAACCATTTTCACTGCTCTGCTTTAGATGGATCTAACTGTCCTAAACTGTACATTTCCCAGAGCAGACCTGGGAAGCTGTGCTTTTCCTACCCTCTCCCTGGCACTAGGCTATTTTTTACCCCCTCCCCCGCCAAACCCCTCACCACCTCCAGATGGACAACCCCCTGTCACAGTGGGATACTTCCCGCTGACCCTTATTGCAGCCCTGAAGCCTTTTAGGGTGTCCCCACCTCTCCTGGGGTGTGGGGAAAGGAGGAACAAGCTTTCCACAGAAGTAGTTACTTACCAAAAGAAGTGCGGGGAGCGCAATCTAGGGAATCCCTGGTACCACATCTGCCACGCTTTATGAGCTTGTGCTGGCTCTGCCTAGGCTGGCGTGTAGCTGACTACATCATAAAGATGTGCCCCCTCCCAGCCTGGAATAGGAAGCCAGAGAGGAGGGAGCTTGGCAACTGGAGAGCTGGCTCCAACCTGAGCATGTGCTGACAGGGGCAAGGAGAGAGGAATGACAAATGTTCTTCTAACCAGAGACTCAGAGGAGTCTCAGTACCTACCTTCATCCAGTGAGCTGGTAATGGGGATCTGACAGCCAGCAATAGGAGTGCTGAGAGGTCCTCACTGCTCTGCTGGAAGGGAGAAGACAAACCATGTGTTAATTGTGCCGGAAGGGGGATATCCCCCAGAAACCCTTAAAGAAGGGTGCCCTTTTGGACTTTTCTTAAGTGAATGGAGAAAAAAGGAACTAGAGGTCTGAGCCCATTCGGGTGTAGCATTTTTAAGCCCCAAGGACTGAATCAAAAGTAGACTAGTGACTGAACTATAATATAAACCAATTGTGAGGACTGAAATACTTTGTATTCCAATGAGAGACAACTTGAGTAAGATCTGTAAGACCAGGTTGGTGCAAGGATGGGGTGAAAGGGGAGGCAGAGCCCTGAAGAACAATACAGAACCAAGAGTTGCTGGTGACTTAGATCAAGGATCCTCCCTTTTTTCATATATACATCAAGACATGAGGCAGGCGAGATGGAAGGCATACACTGTTAGCAATTACCTACCAAGTCAAACTGTCAGGCCCTAAGAACTGGTGAGCAGAAGATCACCCCTCAAAGTGCAAGTGGCCAGTCTTGATGAAGCATGGTTGCTTACACCCCCTGTGGATCAGCCAGCCCCCTTGAGCCTTCCAAATCCTGCATCCTACAAGCTGCTTCCAGTGCAGCTTTTACAAGTGTTTGCCAGTGCCAGTAGCTGAGTAAGTAAGTCGGGGTGGCAGGAGGGGATGGCAGGATGAGGGGGTTGGAGGATAAAAATAACCCCTGGTCCCAAGGGGGTGGGGGAGTGAGCCTTCTGCTCCCCTGACCCCACATGCTCCCCTAATTCCCCAATCCCTCCCAGACCCTACCAACCCCCTTGCCAATCCACCTGCCCCCTGATCTCCTCAATCCCTCCTGCAAATTCCCCCTACCCCTCTGATTCCCCTGATCCTTTCTGCAGATCTTGCTTGCCCCAACCTCCCCACAGACCTCACTAGTCACCTTGATCCCCCCCAATCCTTCCTCCACTTCCCGGATCCCTTCCCCTGACCCCCCATGCCCCAAAGCCATCTTCGCACTAGCACTATCCTAATTTACCTGAGATCAAGTGGCCATTTTTAGCTCAATCAACCCTCCTTGATGTCTGTACGCAGCCTCAGTTACTCCCAGTTCACACCAGTAAAAAGGAAATTAGCAATCAAGCTTCCAAACAGTAAAGAATTGCAAAGTGGAATGTGTTGCATAAGCAGTAGATTTCATTTTGTGTAGGTATAGGGAAATACAATTTCTTTTTGGTGCTCTGTCTGTTACAGTTGGGAGTGTAATGTGGTAAAACAAGTGTGTGATCACTTTAGAGAACCATACCTTTAATCAGTCAGGATTGAATCATAGATTCAGAATGTGTGGAACCTTTTTCAGGGTCTTGCAAAAGGTAATTTTTATCTTTATGACAACTGTTTAAGGAAAATTAAAACATTTAATAATGTGTTACGTGAATCCAATGCTTATTTTATTTAGAGTCCAATGTTCTTTTAAGGGATTCCTGCCATTGATTTCAGAAGGAACAGAAAGGGCCTTTAGATTACATTTGATTCATTTTCCCTGATTTGACTTCTCAAACACACATCATAATGGGAAGACAAAGCCACATTCGTTTGTTTATAGGAAGTGTTAAAATACATTTTCATTTGGAGAATCATAGGAAAAGGAATAACTGTTTAAGGAAGAATGTGCAAGAACAAAAGTAGAATTTTATCCCTTAAAAGGAGAATGTGGAAAGAATTAGAATGAATGCTTTGCTCCTCCTTGGTTGGTTTAGTATGCTAGGAAAAAAAGCACTGAAGAATTATACTTGATCTGCTGTGTGGATTTCCTTGTAGAAGGTGGTTGATACAAAATGGATCAAAAGTTATTACCTCCAAATGGAATTTAAGTCTTGGACTGAACCCAGGAGACTTAGGAAACTTTTTCCCCTGCTCTCCAATTCTTGGGCTGCTGTTGCTACAGTCACACCTCCTGCAGAGACAGTTGGCCAGCAAATCCATTATGCTGGGGGACCACTATGTGTCAGTCCTCCCCTACTTGTAAAGCCCTACAGAACACCTTCCTGGTGAATGACCAGCAGGAGAGGAGCCCACCTGTACAGAGCCCCTGTGCTCCTGTGAAGCAAAACTTTCATTTCCTGTCACTATTGGGTTGTATGAGATGAGCAGTAAATGTATCATCCTGTGGTAATCCTGTGGCAGTTGAGGCAATCCTGATGTGAGCTATACAGATCTCAAGATGAGCTAGCTCTCTACCTACTAGTGCTAACTCCCAAAATCACTCAGATCCCCAAATACCAAGTGATTATTAATAGTGCCTGGCAATGATTTCAGTGAAGTGGGAAGGATACTTACTAGAATTTGTTCACCATTTCGTAAAGGCCCAAGGGTGACTGTGTTCTCTTCTGTGTCATACTGAAAAAGGGAGACCTTGACCACAAGTTATCTGTCATTGATTAAATATGTGAAAAGCAAGGATATTTGGAGGAGTGATGTCTTTTATTGAACCAACTGCATAGTTAGAAAAGACCTGAAGAAGAGCATGTCTGACATGTTTCCTGGCCATCATGGCTACATCACTCCATTTCTACCAATGATTTACTAAATTATTGTGCAACTGTAATTTCTTTTAACACATTCCTTCACCAGCAACAAAATGCATATGGGAAACATATATGCCACTTAGTTTCTGGTCTTATCCTGAAACATACTGAAATCCCACCCAGTCATATTGATTGGAGTACAAAAGACTTCAGCTAATTCATCATCTGATAAAGTGTAATCACTCATTTCCAAATGTACAGCTATGCTAAATCACAATATAAATTGTTCTTGATAATTAATCAGATTAAAAGGTACTGACCCATGCCCTCAGCAGTATCTGTCAAGATAGCTAAGGTTCAAAAAGCACTGGATAATCTTCAGCTTCTCTTGGCTCAACAATGATCCCAATCTCATATTTGTTTAACCTGCACCTGAAGAATTTCTAATGACTGATTAATCCTCAGATGAGAACACCTCACTAGGTTATCTGTCCCAGTACTTAACCATGGTCATAATTATTTTTTTCCTCAATATCAAACCTAAATCTCCCTAGTTGTAATTTTGGCCCATTACTTTTTGTTCTGTACCCACAGACAAAAAGGATAATTCATTACCTTCCTTTTAACAACACACTTTTTTTTATTTGTAAACTACTATCAAATATCCTCTCTTCTTCAGAATAAATAATCCCAGATTTTTCCTGATATGTCATTTTTCTTCTACTGAATCTAAAATAGAGGACAATAGGAAGCATGCTGAACAATGAGATCCTGCCATGTCATGTCTCTTCTGGCCCAGATATTCAATTTCCATCTCCCTTTGCTCATAGATGGGGATGTCATATATTGACACCAAAATATGCATATGGTTATAATGGCATTCATTGTATAAGAGGTGTTTTGCTTTCTGCATCTTTTAAAACCCAGTCAGCTACACTTTTGGCTTTATTCCTGGTACAGCTGTTATGAACTGTTTGCAAGAGCTTCAAGTTCTGGTGAATAAATCCCTCAAGGCCAATACAACAGTAAAATCCACAGCTTTAATCTACAATTACATATATATTTACAGTATGGGCCTGCTGTGAAAATGTGTGTTCAATGCATGCAGCTGTCTGTTTTAAAGATATTTTTTTGGAAAATACAGTAATATAATAATGTTTACTTAAAGCTAGAAGTAAGAAAACAAGCATAAAATGCTACACTAGACACTCATTTTTAATTTATCTGTGTGATAAATTCTTCTGTCTGTTAGAATAATATCACAATTGATTTAAGCATAATTAGATTTATACCAACATAGACCAATAATATTTTTTCTCACTTTACTCATCTTTAAATTCATTTCTAAGATACTGTCCTATCCATCAAAATTAAAGCGAATATACTTTTTTTCTTTCAGCTATGTAACTAGTTCTACCCCTTTCAGTGTAACTTTATCTTGTTATATACACACCACCCAAATGTACAGATTGAGGGAAGTGATGCTCCCCCTCTATGCGGCACTAGTCAGGCTGCAGTTGGAGTACTGTGTCCAGTTCTGGGCGCCGCACTCCAAGAGGGACATGGAGAATCTGGAGAGGGTTCAAAGGAGGGCCACTCAGATGATTAGTGGCCTCCATACAAAACCGTATGAGGGGAGGTTGAGAGATCTGGATCACTTCAGCCTTCACAAGAGATGCCTGATGGGAGACCTTGTAGCAGCCTATAAGTTTATCAAGGGAGGACAACAGAGAGTTAGAGATGAGCTATTTACCAGGGCACCCCTGGGAGTAACTAGGAATAATGGGTACAAACAAGTGGAGAGCAGATTCAGGTTAGACATTAGAAAGAAATTTTTCCACAGTAAGGGTGGCCAGAATCCAGAATGAGCTGCCAAGAGAGGTGGTCCTATCACTGAACTTGGAGGTCTTCAAGAGGAGGCTAGATAGGCACCAGACTGGGGTCATCTGATCTCGGTCCTTTTCCTGCCTGGGGCAGGGGGTTGGACACTATGATCCTTCAGGGTCCCTTCCAACTCTACAATCTATGAATCTATAGTATTTTCATATAACAGGTATATAACGCAATGGATGCATACAGATATTTGGGGAAGTTAGGGAGAAGTTAGATTGCTTTGAAAATGGCTACCCATCCAACTTATGTCACCCAAGCTTGGACCTTACTCTAGTTAGGTGGATCTACATGTGAACTGTACAGAAGTTCAGGACAATTAGATTGGTCTAAAAATGGCCAACGTGTTCTAAGATAAACATACCTCTAAGGTAGTCTAACTGAGCTCAGGTCCAGTGAGAATGTTCTAATTGAACTTCTGTACATTCCCCAGCATAGCCCCAGAGCTGGGAAAGTCCAGCCACTAGCCCTAGCCTTGGGGCTGCACTTTTCCTACCCCTCCCTAGCACTGGGCTAGTTTTAGCACACACACACGCACCCTTGCCCCACCTTCAGTTGGACAACCCCCACAGAGGGCAGCCAGCCCAGCCCACCAAACCCCACATCCCACAAGCTGCTCCTAGTGCCAGTTTTAGCAGTGTTCACCAATGCTGGGAGCAGAGGAAATAAGTCAGAGTGGCCAGAGAGATGGGAGGGATGAGGGGGTAGGTTTCCCAGAGGGGTGTTCATCTCAGGGTGGTGTCAATGAAAATTATTAGATTTGTGTGCTGCCAATACAGGAGAGTCAATCCTGACATGTGCAGACAGCCTAGGCTGCATGCCCTCTGCTCGACCCCTGGGCCTGTCAGTCATCCGTGACCTACTTTTCAGCTTCGCACATGCTCAGTTGCCCACAAAACCTGACCAGGCGCATGCTCAGTCTTTCTGCAGCATGACATAATCTGACTAGAAATTTCTTTGCAGGATAGGATCTGATTGGTCACTAAAATTCGTATAAAGACCTGTGAGCCCCCACCAAGGTGTGGGTTGTGTGGGCAT
>NW_017729024.1:34600037-34601256 GCF_001723915.1 Gavialis gangeticus | reverse complement strand
GGCTAGATAGCAAGGGCTCACTTAAGAACCCCGTGGGCCAACGGACCCCTCTGTTGTTTGTATTTACTGTAACTGAAGAAAGCAACTCTACCTATGCCTTCTAAACGTAAGTCAAATAAATCACCTTTGTTTAAAATCATTACGCTTACGTGCCTCAGAACTCCACGCCAGAAATCCCGCCTGTTCCGTATCCAACTTGCCACCACCCGGCCGCCCCACCGTGACCACAACCGTGAGCTTGGCTTGCCAGCTCCGGGGCCGTGACAGGTGGGAGGGGTTGGGAGGCTAAAAATAGCCCCTGGTCCCACCCCCACCCCCAAGCACCCCTGTGGGCCCTGGATCCTGCCAAACCCTCCCAGACCCCGGCAACACCCCCACAGACTCTGCCTGTCTCCCTGATCCCCACTAGACCTCTACCTCCCCCTCCCAACTTACCATTTTAAAACTTGCTCTAACCTCCCATTAATCTCCCCAAATGTCTGTACACAGCCATTTTGTTGCTGTGTTATCCATTTTAATTTTCTGATAGCTCAATACGGATAATCTTTAGGTGATCTGAATGAACTCTGCAAATAAATATAGGAAAATCAGGTGGAATTTCCTTCAGGCAAATTTGTGTAATATACAATACAATAGCCAAATTTTCCAGAGGGGAGATAAAACAGATCATGATTACACAAACATGCAAAATGTGATAGACTAGTAAAAGTACTAAATATATTAAAAGGTATGCATAGGTACTGCAATTGGTTAACTGATACCTCTCCAATTAGTTCTTGGCTTACAGGTAGCAAATTCATAATGGTATAAGTGGGACTGTAACAAAGGGCCTTCACAGGGCCCGTCGACTGTTGGCCCCACCCACCTGTTCTGAGCCAACTGCCTGCCTTCTCACCCACCACACTTTGTTGTTAATTAATTAAGTTGTTAATTAGGTGGGAGGCTGCCCATTTCTTGCCTCGCTGCCAGGGGGAGCTACCTGCAGATCCATTCCTCCCCTACACCACAGCCCAAACCTGCCAGATGGCATCATAGTTTCATAGTTTCTAGGGTCAGAAGGGACCTGAGCAGATCATCTAGTCCGATCCCCTGCCATGGCAGGAAAGAGTACTGGGGTCAAACGACCCCAGCAAGGTGTTCATCTAACCTCCTCTTAAAAACCCCCAGGGTAGGAGCCTGCACCACTTCTCTTGGAAGTTGGTTCCAGATCCTAGCCGCC
>NW_017729024.1:34599601-34599931 GCF_001723915.1 Gavialis gangeticus | reverse complement strand
GGGGAACAGTGACTCCCCCAATGCCTGCTGATCCCCCCTGACTTGTTTCTAACAGGCCACAAGATCCCCCCCAGCCTTCTCTTTTGGAGGCTGGACAGGTTCATGTCCCGTAGCCTCTCCTCATAGAGCCTGCCCTGCTGTCCCCTGATCATGTGAGTGGCCCTCCTCTGGACCCTCTCCATGCTGTCCACATCCCTCTTGAAGTGCGGCGCCCAGAACTGGACGCAGTACTCCAACTGCGGCCTGACCAGTGCCGCATAGAGGGGGAGGATCACCTCCTTGGACCTGCTCGAGATGCATCTGTGGATGCATGACAAGGTGCAGTTGGCC
>NW_017729024.1:34590441-34594601 GCF_001723915.1 Gavialis gangeticus | reverse complement strand
CTAACCTGTAGATATGGTGCTGGTTGTTCCTCCCCAGGTGCATCACCTTGCACTTGTCTGTGTTGAATCCCATCCTATTCTCATCTGCCCACCCTTGTAACCTGTCTAGTAACAGCATCCACTGTTGTCACTCTCACTGGCCCCACTCTGGGCCCCAGAATACTCCAGTCAGGACTCCTCTAAGATCCCTCCATTCAGGCAGCGTATTCCACCTTCATTTAGGCTGCCTAGCTCCCTGAAACTTTTTCCCCTCTCAGGCATGGTCCTCCTGGGACCTTTGGCCACACAGGCCCTGGTCTTTCCTCTAAGGCCAGTTGGAACCCCAGGCCCTCAGCTCTGGACTTCGCTTGCAGTGGGCCCCTGACCCTTTCGACCGTTCTGGTCCTGGCCCCGGCATTGACCAGTCAAGGGTACTCTACATCAGGCCTCTGAGCCTCTAGTCCCCACTCTCTCCCGCGTTCACCTGTCCGACCCTTCTATGGGCAACCTACCCCAGTTATGGGAGCTAGGGTTATTAAGGCAACCTGACCCACGTTTCACCGGGGTGGTAACTGGCCTGGCATTTCCTGGGGACTCCTGCACCACTGAGAGCCCACCAGGCCACCCACTCCTGGCAGGGTGCAGCTTTACGTCACGCCCAGGACCAGGAGCCTCCAATCCATCCTCTACAGCTTCTGCCCTTACCTCCAGGTTGTTCCAAGCAGCCAGGCAATGTTACTGCCTGGCCTGCCAGCAGGGAACTGTTCTGTTTATGTAGGCAGCCAGAGATCTAACATGGCCACCGCAATCAAGCACCTGCTGGATGCTTGGCTGAGTCCTTAAAGTGGCAGGCACCAACAGTGCTCTGCCACAGCGACATACCTGTAGAAGGTGAAGTAAATGTTCTTCCACCAATCTAAAGTATTTTCACAAGTAATAGCAGTATTGATCTAATCCCATAGTCCTCATATAGATATAGGAGAGCTTTTTGTCCCAAAGAATGACTGCAAGTTTGGTCCCATATTGATTTTACATAGTACAGTTACTTAGGTAAATTATATATGACTGGCATTTCTCAGAAACAGCTGTCATTTGGTAAATATGGACGTTCCACAAGACTGTTTTGTTGCTGACATGAAAGTCAAGCTTTTTGTTTTACTAAATGCAAGGCTTACATAAAAGTAGCTTTTATTTCTTTAGAAAGAAATCAGAAAGGTGCTTCTTTTTTTTAAATTTATTTTCATGATGCCTAGAAACTGAATCAAGCAAAATCATACTCTTCATATACTCAGAGGGCACATCCAGATGAGTGTGGCCGTGCAGTATGTGGCACTGCAAATACATCTGCAGCACAACACACTGCACATTCAGATGTTTCCTGTGCTGCAAGGACATTGCCCGTGCATGCGCTACTCTGTTTTTTTCCCCAGGGTCAAAAAAACCTGTGAGGGGAAAAAAAAACAGAGCAGAAGAACCACAGGCAGTGCATGCTGCTGAAAAGCAGAGCCAGACCACCTGGAGCCATGCAGTGGCTGGAAGACAGGCTCTGCCTGGCAGGATTGCCTCTGCTGCAGCCCCAGGAGGCCTCAGCACTGGCCCCAGCCTCCCCTACTATCCTCGGGGTAACTTGCCACATGCCAAAGCCCATGTGGCACAGGAGTTCCCTGGAGACAAGTAGCTGCAGCACGAAGTACATCACTACTGCTTGCCCCCAGAGAACCAAACATCTGCATTTGTCTAGATGTGGCCAGAGGGTGTATCTAAATAAGACACTTTACTGCTCATTAGAATAATTAAAGCACAGTAAAGTGTCACCATCTACACATGCATGGGACTTACTGTACATTAAATTAATCTAATGCTCCATTTTCTAGTACCACCACATACAGGCACTAGATAATCCCTATGTGGTGGGGAGACAGCTGTCCCTGCAACCGTTACATCTCTCCCTGCCTGGTAGAGATTGGGACCAGCCCCTGTGTCCCTACCAGGCCTGAGGGCTGGTACCTGGAGGAGTATGGAGCTACCCCTTGCTGCTGCAGGGGGGCAGAGCAGGGCAGGAGCAGCCCTGGATTGGACTGGACTGGACTGGACTACTCCTGTCAAGCACAATTTGCTTCCAATGGGGGCCCACATGTAGATATGTACCCAGGAATGTATTTTCTGCATGAATTACACATGTAGATGAACCCACAAAAGACTGTATTTGTTAGAGAGGACTATATTTTAAACAGTTTTCTTTTATTGCCCTGCCAACAAAATAAGCTGCCTATCTAAACACTGGGGAGAGTTCATCATGGAATAACATTACAGAAGTCAATGAGGGTGATTGCTGCCACAGAAAAAAATCACTAGAGATTAGTTGGGAGTCATCTGATGTGCCAGGAAAGAAAACTGAAATCTTTTGACTTGGTGTTTTATAGTTTGACGCTCCCCTTTGAAAAACTGTAGTTCTGCTGTTCTTCTAAGATGCATTAAAATGACAAAAAAATCAGGCATGCAAACAAAGAAAGGAAGGAAGAAAGAAAGGAAGGAAGGGAGAAAGCAAGCAAGCAGCACAACCAATCAATAACATAATGTAACTTGCTTAGCAGAAACTGTTATACTAAACACAAATTAAAGAAACAGTGGAATGCATCTGAATAACAACCATTACCGTGCAGCTTTCTGGGGATTCACCAGGATGTTATGATAGCTAGTAACTAATACCTGTTTTATTGTGCTTTTACTTCAAGCCTCTAAAAGGAAAATGAGAAGTGAATACAGTGTGTGCGCACTAATTTAAATCTAAATGATAAATTGTGTAAATACTTTTTAAAAATAAGTGTTATTTTTATAAAGAATTGAGTGACAGCACTTACAACAGAGAACTGAAGGAATGTACTGGTACTTTCTACCTCCATTTCTCCATGTTACTTCAAAGTAAAAAAAGCCATGCAGTTTCCTATATTATGAAATATCAGCTCTTTATCTCCAGGCTAAAGGAAACTGCTAGTTCTGTAATCTTTGAAGCCTGTTCTGTTATGGAAATCCTAACATACTCCTGACTATCTGGATTTAGTGTTGTGGAAGACAGAGGTGCAAAACCATGGATGTTTTATCTCACCAAAGGCATGGCTTCTAGAATTATGTAGGGCTAGCCTGAGTACCCTAGAAGCCCATATTAGGAAAGTTGTGTGGTAAAATTCCCTATACTCTAAAGCATTTTATGACACACACAGCAAAATTTCCCTCTTCTTTCCACAAGTGTAATCAGTAGCAGAAACTGCATTGTCAGAGGAAATCTATGCCCCAAGGCTTTTGATCCTGGCTTAGCAATAACAAAATGTTTTTTTCATTTTTTTCAATGGATACATAAATTATCTGGATCTTAGAACAGCACCCATTATCTGTATATGCTTATGAACTTTTGGTAGACAGATTTTAATGTAGGTCCAACATTTTTGAAGGTTAAGTTATAAATTAACTTTGTAAAAATGTCTGAGGAATAATTTAATGGTACTGAACTGTATTTACATTTATTTAACCTTTCAGCCTCATTAAATTTTTCTTTGCATTGAAAGCAGAATCTCGATATTTACTTAAAGTGCTATAAGTTAGAGCAGGAGCAAACTGAACAGACATTCGCTGTTCAGAATGAGGGCTCAGAGCCTGCCCACACTGGCCTAGTCCAGCAGCTTGGGGGCACTCTCATGCACCTCTCAGGAGGCTGCCAGAGCAGCCCCTCTCCCCAGCCCACCTCCCCACCAGCAAGCAACTGTCAGCAGCAACCGTGGAGAAAGAAGGGGGGGGAGGGAGTCCCCATGCCATGTGTCCCCCCCCACCCCCCAGATTGCTGGGTCAGGTCTTGGGGTGAAAGGGCTGGGCCAGGCTGGATCCATGTGTCAGGGGGGCTCCCCCGACTCCTGCCCCAGCCTCTTGACAGCTGCAAACAAGAGCTGCAACATGGGGCTGCCTGACCCACCTTTTCACCATACTGAGGACTGGGTGTGGGGGAAGGAAGCATGTGACAGGGGGTGCCCTCTTCCCCCATCTCCAGTTCCCAGCACCATGAAAAGCTAGGCAAGGCAGTCCCATGCTGCCACTCCTAGCTGCAGCTGTCAAAAGGCTGGGGCGGGGGGGGGGGAGGGGGCCCCCAGGCCATGGGGTTCCCCCCAAATTGCTGGGTGGGGGGGGGGGGG
>NW_017729024.1:34584084-34590390 GCF_001723915.1 Gavialis gangeticus | reverse complement strand
GGGAGCCCCCATGCCATGCAGATCCCCCCAAATTGCTGGGTTGGGTGCTGGGGGGAGCTCAGCCAGGTACAGATGTTTAATAAAGTGCTCTAACCTAAATTGCTTTAGTCTGCTACCATATCCATCTAAAGTTAACTTAAAGTGGGATCCACCATTTTAAAGAGCTTTATATGCCATGAATATCTGTTTTGTTACAGCTGTAAAGTGCTTTTTGTTCACTTAATGCATGACAAGTGTAACATCCGTATCTTGCCTGTGGTATTAAAACTCATCACGCATGCTAACAGCTATATCAGTTATTCCTATGCTGTGTTGCAGGAATCCATATTTATTGATTTTGCTTCCAGACACTGTATGAAGGCAAAATTTTAGGGGTGGAGTAGCTTTTCCATTTGTAGCAAAGTTTATGGTGACTCATGGATGGAGTATATGGGACATGAATGAGGTGAAGCAGTAGCTAGGAAATGAGATCCTGCCTTCAAGCTCACTGTTCATTCTGCTGGTGTTATTCCTCTGATGAAAGACTTCTGTGTTCTGCAACATTAGTTAAACATGTAGTCATTCACTGTTTCTGCAGTTTTGATACCTGGATGAAAGGTACTACATAGATGCTAAATGTTAGCATTATCATTATTATTCTGTTGCACACTTACTTTTGCAAACTTAGCTCAACCACTACAATATTTCCCCTTAATATTTACAGAATAATCTTGTACTGTTGCTATGATCACAGTAAGTCTCAGTCTTCTACAGTTTTGCAAACAAGAGAGACTGGATTTTCTTCTTAACTACCATATAAAAAAGTAACATACTGTAATTCATAGAGCATTATTTTTAAATATACTTTGGTTGAGATGTATGCGCAAAGAAACACACATAATATTGAATTACATTAATTCAATATTGCCTATTCCCAGAATCTAATTCTTTCTGGTTGTGCCTCTATAATGTATGTACTAATTGGCAATGCAAAGTCATGGATCAGTAAAAAGAATTGTAAATTAATTAAAAAGGCACCATGGGACTAGTCACTTAATGATGGTAAAATTCATTTTCAACTATGTTCAATGTTATCTCTATAATTACAAAGTAATAATTTTGGAAAGGAAGTTGTTTTTATAATATGGTCTGTTAAATTGATAATGCACTGAGAATCCAGCTTATAAGTGGCTTATTTTATGGTGCAGTGAACTGACTGCTCTTGAAAGTCTAAATTTGACCTACATTAATCACACTAGAATAATTACTAGATTACAAAGCCAACATTACTAATTAAAAAATATATTTTCTTTACTTGCACAATTATTATTATTGGCAGGAGGGTATTTTTCCCCCAATTTTTGGATGGTGGAAATGCATTTTTACTAGTCCCCTAGAGGCTGCTTTGAAAAGTAATTAAATGGATATTTTTGGAAAATCTGGTTTTGTTTATGCCCTTCACATTCATTTATTTTCCTTAATCACAGAGGAGGGAAGAAAGAGATAGAGCTGAAATACCTTTTGTGTTTGCCAGCTGACTATTTCCAAAAAAAGAGAGAGAGAGATTGTCCGAAGAAAGGCAGACGGCAGGGCAGGGTGCCACCTTTAGGACTGCCTTTCTAAAAGAAAAAACACTGATGAATACTTCTTTCAGGCTTCTATCATACAGTGCAACCCAGAAGCACTTGTTCTTACTAGTACCTGGCATCCCTTTATTTGATGTATTCTTTTGGATCCCTTAACAAACCCTGAGACCATACTGGAGTTTATACTCTCCCAGGAGTTTATTTTTAAATAATGCTCACTGTGGAAATGTAGCAATTGCTTCTAAAGTGAAGCCAGTGCATAATGAACCAACAATTTGTATTGCCTTATGGAACAGTATTTTTGCTTTATTTATTATTCTTATTTATTATTTATTTTTCAGTAACACCAACAGTGAATGAGGTGCTTTGCAAACATAGTGAAAGACACAGACGCTGCTCTGAAGAGTACATAGTCTAAGGAAACAAAAGGCAGACAAAGAGGAGTAAAAACAGTTTATAATCAAAGGGGTATCATGTATCTTTGCTAAAGGCCCTGTACATGGTGCAGCAAGATATTGAACAGCCCCAGGAATTATTTGCAGTCAGAGAGGAAATAAAATTGCCTTCATGGGTGCGTCTAAATGAGCATGCCACATCCACTTTGCAAAACCTCAAAGGCCTTTGAGGTATTGCAAACTACATGTGGTGCATGTGAAAAGGTTCTCCATGTTACATATTTGCAGCACAGAGCCAAAATTAGAAACCAAGAAATCCCAGTATCTAAAAAAAAAGTGCCAAAAAAAGCAGGGTGGCACACACAGTTGCAGCATGCACTGCCCAGAACCAGAGCCTGACTGTCCAGAGCCACACTCCAGCTGCCTGCCAGCTTCCATGCCTCCGGAACATCACCACTGCAGCCCCAGGAGGCCCCCAGGCCCCCAGGTAAGGGTGCTTGTGCCACTCCAGCAACATAGTTTTGCTACTGCTACTTGTCCCCGGGGAACGCCTGTGCATGCTTGTCTGGACGCACTCCAACTTCGTAGTTCTAATGCTTAGTCAGTACTCAGATAGGAAATGGATAGGAAAGAAAGCTCTAAGTGCACTTTCTGGATGTAGCCAAATCTGGTCAGACATACAGAACACTCTAGTTCATATTGGGCTTTCTTGACTACTTTACAAAAGTAATAGCATAGTCTTTCTCATATTAACAATTCTATTCGTCTATAACTTCATACTTACTCATTTCATTATATTCTCTTTGGCTTTGTAGGGTAATTTTAAGTGGCTATGGTAGATACTAATTATACAGTATGCAAGAGGCTGTATACATAAAATAGAAAGCTTTCAAGTCTGACTACATATGAATGAGCTGAATCCTTGTTCAGCACCTCCCTTCATTACTAGCTATGGGTTGAATAGCTGGATTCTCCATTACTAGACTTTGATAAATTAGAGGCTGTTTTCCCAGGGAATGAAAGAATGACAACCACTGAGGATGACTTTGCAGACTTAATCGTGTTGATCTTGACACTTAGATTTTATTCCCAATGAGATTATTACAACAAGAGGCTGAATTTGTCTTAGGTCCATGTAATACATTTTTTTTATCCTTTTCATGATGTTTTCCTTTATGTTAACATTTACTCAGCTAAGATTTAACCAACTAGTAAACTGACTTAGAGATAACAGGACAAATTCTAGATCCCTGTGATGAATGAATCAATGTACAGGAAGGTTGATGGTGATCCTGAGAGCTGAGAGGGTCTCTCCCTCTCTCTCTCTTTCTCTCTCTCTAACACACACACACACACACGACTTCTGCATCAAGTCCACAGCTGTGCCTATGGCCATAAAATATAAAAGTGACCAGTGAACATATTCTGGCAAGGCCCCACAACTGAACCTAATAATCATCAATCTTCATATTTCCATCCTTTCACTCCACTCTCTCCAGTTACTGCTGTATGATGCTGGTGTGAGTGACATTCCTTCCTCCACCATGTAATTACACTGGCACGGCTTTATGGCTTCTGGGGTTTTTTGCAGCCACACATGAATACTAAGATTTAGCCTAAAATTAATACTGATTCCATACTCAATTAGCATTTTTAATTTGTCTCTTATGTTATTATTCCACCTGAGCTGCCTAGTATAAATTTACTACAGATGCAGGGATGTTATTATGGAAATGCTACAAACACTGCTGCAATTGTACACCAGTGAATTACAATGTACAGTGAACTGTACACTCTCAAGTTATGGGAGTTCTGTACCCCCTCTCACACTAGTGCAAAAATTCTCATCTGGGACTTTTTGGACAAATCTTTACAATATGGAAAATCTATGCTGTAACTCCTAATTTGAAAAAACTGCCTTCTTCTCTAACTGCTATTCCTCATGAAAAAAAAACAAACCCTGGATGTACCATTCCTTGAATACAGGCAGCATGTTATAATGTTTCTTCAAAAATCTAATGACTTTCTAGTTTTCTAATCTATGCTACTGTGCAAGTTTCTGTGACACTTGCTTAAATTTATGACTTCAAACAAAGTTGGCAAATGCTCAATAAAATAAAAAGCATAAATATAGAAAAGATTAAGAACAAAGAACACAAGCTTTCAACCCTGAATTAATGCAGTTTATTCACAAAGAAGCTATGATGCCATTTGCTAAGCTGCATATCTACTATCAGATACAAACAACAAGTAAATGCTTTTGTATGGGGGACCTTTATTGTAGTTTTACAAGCATTTTTAAATCCAAGACAAATTAATGGAGGGGTTATGGGATATGTATGAGCTGGTTATTTTTGGCCAATACCACGTATAGAAGGACTTCTTCTGTATAATTAGCTTGGAGACAGGGGGAGGCTACAACCTTGCACTATAGATCTGTTGGTAAACCTTATCTCCTCAGCATGTCTTTGCCTCCACAGGTACACATATTTGAGTCAAGGTTTTAAAAAACAAGAGCCATAATCTGTTTTTTTGAGCATCTTCTTCAGTAATTTCATGTACAAAAGGTTTGAAAACCCATCAGCTCCCAGAGAGCTCAATGGTTCACTGCTAGGAATTCATCATCTTTGAAGATCAAGTAATTTACTTGACTAAATTTGGACCTAAATCCTAAATACAGACTTACGCTTTTGGGAGCAAAACACTGTATTTGCTCACATACCACATGCACACAAATAAGACATACACTTGTTTAGAAAGGTAGAATAAAGAAAAGAAAGATTTTTTCTAGAGAATGGTTGAGGGGCAGAGTCTACTTGTCAGCATCATTCACCATCCACTTCCAGCTTAGACAAAAGGTAGAGGTCTAATCCTGTCATAGCTGCTGCCCTTCCTTCACATAGCTGAGGAAGGCATTTCAGGGTATCCATGCCTCTATTCTGGCATGGAAATCAGCTTACTCACCTAAAACACACACCACAATTTGGATTGGTAATTTGGGTGGGGGGAAGGTGCAAGTGTTAAGGAAGTAAATGCAGTATTTGACCATCAAATAAAATTACTTGCATACTAGGGTGAAGTAGTTTTGTCATAGTACGTGTCTTTCTGCCAAATTTGCCTGTAATAAGAGCATCTAATAAAGGAATTTAAAATTAGTTCCATTTTGTTTCTTCTGTAAAATCCAGAATGTTATTCTAAAAGTTTGCATGAAAAATCAATTCTCTTTCTTGTTTTTCTTTTAATAGCTTCTCTGATTCAGTTAGATACAATAATGCCCTTACAAAATAATGTGTGTTAGAGTTCAACTATGAATTCCCATTCAGTTTTGCTATCTTTAAAACTGCACTTAATATCGTTGGTGGAACCTGAAGGCAATAATTAAGTCATAAATTCAGCTGCTCCCACCTTAATTATTTACAGACCATATTTAGCATTTACAGCAAGAGGTATATTAAGCAGTGAGCCACAAGCATGAGCAACATAGGATTTTGATACATGTCCCTCTGATGCTCTAACTTCTGGCCTTCTAGTTGAATTGCATTTACTATAAAGCAAACTTATAGGCTGGCTTCAGAGATATAATGCAAGAAAAAATAATAGAAACCACAAATATCCTGGGGGGAGGAACAAATAACATGCAGAAAAACTCCATAGCTGTGTCCTCCTTCACTTCTTCATAGCAGTTTTGAGGCAATGCACAAGTACTAAAAACAGTACCAAAGGACCACAGTGCCAGTAAACCCCACTCTGACTGCAAATAAATCTGGTACAAAAAAGAAGAGGGCGCAATAACTTGTGGTTTACAAATGAGACACACCAGGAACAGATGAGGCAGAAGTTTTTTTGCTCCTGTTCTGGTTTTCACAAAGTCATCAGGAAGGTTGTTTTGCAGTCTGAGGCAGGATCTACATTTTCCATCTAGAATGTGTATTGAGTGCTCAGCAAGAGCCCAGGATGGATCTAGGAGGGATGCAGTGGTGTTGTTGCCCTGTGGGGTCAGGCTAATGCTCAGGATCTCAATATTGTGCTGTTAGACAGGAGTGGTGTACAATTACACATACACACACACAAAACAATTAGGCTCACACACACACTCTAGGTGCATACATCCCCACCAGGAGTGCGCACACACACTACCAACTCAGGGCCATGCATATCCAAAGTTACCAGCCTAGGCACATGCACACCTATCACCAATTCAAGCACCTACCCACTATACACACCAAAAGTTAGACAAAATCAATTGTCAAAACCCACACACTCAGGACACATACACAGATCACTAATTCATATATCACACACACATATATATATATATATATATATATTTTTTTTTTTTTTTTTTT
>NW_017729024.1:34577801-34579084 GCF_001723915.1 Gavialis gangeticus | reverse complement strand
CAGTTCACACACAAACCACCTACCTACACATATACACAGGTGAGTTCCTAACTTGGATGGCACAGTATGTATGTGTGTGTTTGGGATACTTGGGATACCTGGGGGAAGGTTAAGGTGAGAGAGACGGTGTAAGGAGTGAAAGTTGCTGAAACCAGGATTAGAACTGGTAGACTAGAGAAAAGCTGGCTAAGGAACTGAGGCTTGGGGTTACTTAAGGTCAAGTGGCCCCAAGATTACTCAGGGTCACTTGGTGCCAGGGTGGAAGCAAGGGAAAAAGCCTGAAGGCAAGGAGGAAACAGCTAGGAGACAGAGGCAGAAAGCTGGGAGATCACAGGAAAAGGCAGTGGGGATGAGACAATAGCAGTGGGAGAGATCAGGGTAAAAGGCAATGGGGATGAGACAATGGCAAAGAAACAGGGATTTGCAGGCAGAGAGGAGCTCAGGACAGCTGGAACCACAGGAGCATGGGACAGGTGTTGCAGGTGGCAGTGAACCAGAAGCAGGAGAGGGAGAAATGAGACAGAAGTTAGAGGTGCGAGGAGCAGAGATTGGAGCAGGGCCGGAACTGTAGCGAAGCAAAATCCAACTCAGGATCCAAATAACAGTTTTATTAAATGAACACTGTACTGTACAGCTTGGTTCCCACACACACTCACACAAGCACTCCCACACACACTCTCTCACACACTCACACAATGGCAGCAGGAGAAAAAGACTCAGTGGAAGGGTTGAAGTCCAGGCAGGGGAAGAGAAACAGAGTCCAAGCCCTTGGTATAAGAGAGAGTGGGGGTGATAGCTACCTATCCAGGCTGGGAGGGGGTCCTCAATGGCCAGTCGGCGTCATTCTCCAGCAGCTGTTGTCCAGAGGGGGGTCACCAGCAGGGTTTCTGGGTGGACAGGTGCTGTGGCGTGGTGCTGGTCCAGATGGAGAGGGCATCCCAAGAAGTCAGTGTTCACTACCCCTTTTTGTGGGGCAGACTACCTCTGATCTCCTATGGGGAGGGCCTGTCTAGGCAAGGTCAGTCCTGTTCCAAAGGGTTCCAGGTGTTCCTTACTGAGCATGTGCAGCCTGGCACAGTGATGGGTTGCCTCATCTTTTGTTTCTTGAATGTGGAGGGTGGTTCCAATGGCTGGGTCGTTGGTCCAAGTATTGGTTTTGATGGTGGGGTGATTTAGTAGGGGATCCTGCTATCATTGTGTTTCACTCATCCATTCACTCCTTTGTTTCAGGCATTCAAGGAAAACCAATTTACATGGGAGAGGTTACAGAATTGCAACATACT
>NW_017729024.1:34572455-34572801 GCF_001723915.1 Gavialis gangeticus | reverse complement strand
GCAGCATACTTACACAACAGGCCATGGGAACAAGATGGGAATGGTTACTTGACATCACTTTACAGACACAGGCCTAAACCATACAATATTAATATGAAACAATAAAAATCAATGCACAAATGATAGGAATACAATACAAAAGAGTAAAAAATCAGTAAAAAATCAATACAAACATAACAGAACACTATTTACAATATATAAAGGAGGGGCTTATTACAATAATAGTATACAAGTACTTAGCTTACCTAGTATTATTTGTAATCACTTAAAGGGATAGAAAGTGTAGAGAGAAAGTTGGAAATGGTTGGGGAAGGGGAGGGAATGTATTTTTAAATTAAAAGAAAAA
>NW_017729024.1:34564804-34572295 GCF_001723915.1 Gavialis gangeticus | reverse complement strand
GGGGGGGGGGGGTTGCTACAGTGTAGTCACCCTCCTTTTAATTTCTGCTCCACAAAAAATTCCAAACCAAATGCCTAAAGTGGCAGCAGCTTTTCTATTCCTGTAGCATTGCAGGAGTCACTTGATTTCATGGCTCATTATAATCTAACTGATTCCTTCTAAAATCTTCATTTCATAGGTGTTAACAACCCTCATGCCTTTTTAATGGTCTTGATGTTCCACTAATCAAGATAGACTTGCATTTACAATTCTGCTCTTTGTTAGCTGCTCCTAGTAAAGTAGCTCCAATTTCATAATCCTGCAGACTGTAACTAAAAACATTAACTCAGGTGTGGAAATAACTTTCAGTGAAGCATTGGATGCATTGCCAGGATACTCAAGAAGGCTTAATTTTGTTTTCTGAATCTGAAAAAGATGTATAGTTAATCCCAAATGACTACAGAACTAAAGAAATAACATAGTTTGATTATCTGTTGAATTTTAATATATCCTATATAATATGGCAAATTAAAGCACATTCCGATAAAGCTATTTTTTTCTTTGATCCTAAACTGAATAATATATCCAAGGCCCCTAGCATATTAATAAAGCTTCTAGTTGATTTTTACCTGGAGAAAAAGATGTGTTATATGCAGTGATGCATCACACCATCTGCACCAGCAGGCTCAGGCACTGAGGCACATTGTTGACAGCCCAGAGAAGTTCAAGGCCACAGCAGAAGTATTCATGGTGCAGTCCTGTCAGGTTCCAAAGAATATATGAATTCTATTAAATATCTTGTCATAAGGACACAGAAAGGAAGAGCCATCTACACCTCCCCTTTTCAAGATCTTAGATCTGCCCAAGGCAAGAGTTATGCATACCTTCACACAAACCTGCATTCTGGGTCAAATTTTCTGTTGGCATACCTCCATTAATTTCACTATTCCCATTGTGGACAGGAGGAAATGTACTTGAGGCCTCTGTGCACTAACACTGCTTTTACGCTGTTTGTGTAAAAACAATTATCATATTCAGAAGCTGTAATTCTGTAAAGGACATTACAACTTGTGAAGGATACTACACGCACAAAAAATTGTCAAGGGATGATCATCTATATTTTGGCATCACGTCTGGCTGTTGTAAGTGGCTATTTTCTTTAGAGAAGGAAGACTTAGAAGGATTTTCAAAAGCTGAGATTCTGTTTTAAAGCAAATCTCTGCAACAACACAAATGGAAAGCAGGAAAAAATATGATATCAGCAGAAATGCCTCTAAATAGAATATTATTCACACTTGACATGATGAGTGAGTAGGTGTTTAAACTGAAACCTAGAAACCTTATAAATCACTTATCCTACATACACTATAATACTATAACTTTGTACTCAGTCTGCCATGTTGGTGTTTATTGCAGATGCATGGCATTGCAAACATAAATCTGGAGATACAGTTCACAGCTTAGAAGTGAACTCCCCTTGCCCTCCCCCACAGCCCCAAATTTATTTTACTTTGACAAAGTCACAAGAACCCTTTAGAGCTTTGGTTTCAATGCTGGTATTAAAGCTTGAAAATAGGAGAACTCTAAAAGTCTTTGAAAGGTTCTTGACAGACAGCCTATATTGATCTTAAAGCTCTGAAATTGGATTAAGTCGCAAAGAGGCAGCGAACTTACTCTTTACAGTACACAGATGGTGGCTTCTCAGTCAATTTAGCCTAAATATCTAAGATCAGATGTGTAATTAATTTCTTTTAAGAAACCTCTTCACAATGTGCCACTAGCTTTCCACTCTTCTCTCTCTTATAATTCTGTACTCGTTGCCACTGGATATGACAATTCTTCCTCCCTCACCATGCTTCCATAATAAAAATTAAAAGGAAGTTGCAAATACTTTATTAAAACATGAGGGTTTCCCAGTGACTCTTTGGATATAAGTAATGTAGGCTGAAGAAAGGAGACAGGGTATTCTGGTGGAAAGGAACAGGGAGCTGAATCAGGTTATATTCATAGATCTACCATTGGCTTATGTTATCGCTTAAATAAGCCACTTCATTTACTATTATTGCCCCAGCTCATATAGGGGAAACGCTATGGTACTAGGGGCAGAGACATAACTTAGTACAGGGTGAAAGGGTACAGGGTTTTACCCTGAATCAGCTGCTTTATGGTAATGCTGAGATGTATAGGTGTTTTTACATGTGTTCCAGGGATGAGGGTGGGTGCTTTAATTAGAGCAGCTCTGGGAGCCTATCTAATTAAAGAGCCTGCAGCGTCTCATGTATCAGCATCCCCGTGCTTCCTAATGGCATCAGGGGCACTAACCAAAGCTCATTGAATGAGCTTTACCAATGGAGTAGATGATGCCAGGAAACGCTTTCCCCCATTTTACCTAACAGTACATTTTTCATACATCCACATTGGTATCATAGTTTTTCCTCTATATTAGAAAGGGACACTAATAGTTAGCTCCTTGTAAATGGGTCATTTAGCCTGCTAGCTTTTGAAGGAAAACCTGCTCCCTTAGGAGCATCTCAGCCAGTTCTCCATGTCAAAGTTCAGTCTTTAAATAAACAAATGAACAAAGAAACAAAAAACATGCCCCCCACCCCATCCTTTCAGACACTAGGAGAGAAGCCCATCTGACTACAGCACAGCACCCTGACCCCTTTTTGCTTTCATTGCTTCTAGGAGCTTTTGATGCTCACAGTGAGACAGTCCCTTATTAACCAAATGCCCCATATCTGAGCTTTCTGAACACGGCTTAACTTTTTCTCCTTAAAAGGAGAGACTGTCCTGTTATACCTGTTTTCTAAACTACTCATAGGTTCTTGTATGGGAAAAATGATGCAAGTATTAAGTTTCTTTTTAAATTCCTCCAGCCATAATTAAATCACACAATCCTGCAGTATCTAAGATGTACATGCAACATCACACAGAAATGTGGCCACATTTGCAAGAAAAGCAATTGGATCAATGACAAGTTAAACCTTTTGCTTTAGACAGAGCAATATGTCATCAATGCAAATCTCAACAAGTTAGACAATTCTACCAATAATAGAGTGTTCAGGACAAAAGCTAGACGGTCAGAATTGAAATACAGCAATAATGGAGCAATAAAAACATAAGGTCAAGTTCTGAGTAGGTATATAGGTAGGAACCAAATGTTAAGTTATTGTCACCTGCACCCTTTTTCAGTGTAGGGTAGACCATGCTATATATTTTGATTCTTGAAGTCACCTGGCTGTCCAATTGTCACAGTTTTTCCTCTGATATTATAATACTACAATAAAGGTAACATTCCAAACTGAAAATGACAAATTTCTAGAAAAACTGTAAAGGCCCTATTGTCATAGCTACACAGCTGCCTTTCATGTCCCTGACATTCAGTCATGACAAAACCAAGAGCTTTAGAAACCGTGTTGCCATAGCTATTTACTCATGGCTCCAGAGAAGTAACTTCAAGTACCTTTTATACCTTATAAAGTTCCTAGTCAGGAATCCACGGATTACAGAGAGGAAAGTAGCTGTTTCCTGGCTTCAGTTCTTTTTGCTTTTCATTACACATTTGTAATACCATAGAGCACTGATTTTGTGCATTCCACTCAGGGGACCAAGGGAGAAAGAGAAATCAGAAGAAAAAGGGCAAGGTGAAGGAGATTACTTGCAAAGTCCTTTTTAATATGTTTGGGCATTTTCTTGGCTAGATAAGCACTACTTACGGCTTCATACAAATATTAGCTAGTAATGCAAAAAAACCAAATCACACTGATTCAGAGTGTAAACAGAGTCACCTAGGCAAGGAAGAGGCCTGCCTATCCAACTAGGCACGTAATTATAATTTTCAGCACTTACCAAATGGAGTTGGACATCTTATTAGGAGTTTAACTGCAGTCATGGGATTTGCATATGGAATCAATTAGTCTGGCTTTAAGAGCCCTGGGTTTGTCATGCTTGTTCTCAATCTTTAAAAAACAAATGCACGCTACATGAAAAAAACAAGAGAATGAGTGAGTACTGGGTAATTATTTGATTTGCACAGCATTTCACAGGCACTTGGAAAATGTTTGACTTGTTTGTATTAAAACAGATGTTAAAAAAGGAGGTATTTGCATCTAGTGTGTGAGATATGCAAGCAATTATCTGATTTCTAAATCTTTCTTAAAGACAAATTTCAGAGGACTAGGTTTAATAAATCATTTTTTAAATCTCTAACAGAAGCTTAACATGGACTTAAAGAGCCAAACCTAACCTTGCCTTATCATGGTTGTCTGGGGAACAAGAAACAGTTTTATGCTTCCTGGCAACAGGATCATTTTACTTTACTATAAAAGACACCACTGAAATGAGCCAGTCGACATCATGAGGTATTGATCAGCTTCTAGTTGTGCCTCCCTCGGATGACTACTCATAATCATTTTCTGACAGAAACATTATACTGACAAGAAATTTTGAAAGCTCTCAATGCTACTATAAAACCCAGCAATAGAGTCACACAAGGAGTGAAGCAAATAGCTGACATCTATCTACTACCCGAGTCCAAAACTAGATTCTCAGAACCCAAGCTCACTTGCTGTTCAAAGTCCTTCAGTACTTAAGTTTCCACTAGTAAATTTCCCTATGTGTCTAGGATGTTTATTTATAGGCATACCTAGAACAACCTAAGTATTGATAGCACTGATTAGATAGGTACCTGAGCATCATTGGGATTTGGAAAGTAAGCAGTTACCATCTTATTCTACCCCAGTCCAGCAGGTGTTCTTAGAATACACCTCTCAGCTTGGATTTTGGACAAAACAGTAGGGCTGTGTGAAATTTCGCCGACCATTTTGTTTTGATGCAGTTTCGAGCCATTTCGACCTCGAAACAGCAAAGTCAAAATGAAACAGAGTGGCTCCAAACAGAGTCGAAACGAAACAGCGCAGGTTGAAACATTTTGAAAAGTTCAAAATGTTTCAAATTTTGACTGAAGCTGGGCTCACCTTTAATGGCTTCCCTGCAGGGAAACAGAAAGTAAAGTAAGGGAAGGGAGGGGGAAGAGGTGGGAAGGTAGGAACGGGGGAGGAGTGCTCTCTTTATTGACATATGTAGCTGGCCAGTGACTGTCACCCTTCTCTGAGGTCCCTTCCAACCCCAGTGCTCTGGGGGAGGGACAGAAAAACTTCATAAAAGGCAGCATTTTTTGAACTGCCCTGCTTCCTGCTTTGGGGTCACTTAGTGAGCTGTCTGTTCTAGCAGCTCTCTATCAGACCACTAGAGCTAGGAGCACTGATTTTCTAAAGGATTCCCTGCTTGCTACCCTAGCAAGAGGGATTTCAGAATACTTTCTTCTTGTAGGTGCTTTTATTTTATTATTATAGTCATTGATTTATTCTTTTGAATCTTATACTTATATTGGATAGGGTTACAATAGAATTGGCTCTATATAGTAATTTACTATATATTTGTTTTTATATGGTCATTCTTTCCAACACACCAACGCTTTTGCGTTTTTCTACACACACAGACATATTTCCATTGAGTTCATAAATCTCATAACTGCAAGTCAGCTCGCTTTTAGTTTTTCTACACACACAGACATATTTCTATCAGGTTCATAAATCTCATCGCTGCACCACACCTGCAGTTTTCATTTTATATAGGAATGCAAATACATTTATATATTTCTTGAAAAGGAAGATATGAAACACACCATGAAGTGTGGTGGAAAGGCAGGTGGCCACACTGGCCAGCCTTCAGGGAGGGGTGGAAGACAGGGTAGAGGAGAGCTGTAAGTTCCACCCCATCCCCCCCAAACTGAGATGCAGCCTCTTTCCTCCAGCTAAAAGGGATGAGGCTGCTACAAGCAGCAAGGAGAGGGTAGCAGTGCCACAGCCGCTGCCTGTGCCCGAGACTGCATCCCGTCCACATGCAGCAGCCATAACACCCCCACCCCCACCATGATGACAACCACAACCAGCAGCACCAGCACAGCAGTCTACTCCACCCCTTTGTCACTTCCCATGCTGAGCCTTCCAGTGCCAGAAGAAGAGCTGGTGCTGGATCTGGATCTTAGTGCCCTAGCAAGGGAAACTGTGGGGAAGGAGGGGGAATCAGCTGAGTTTGTGCTCAATCCTCCTCATCTTTCCCTTCAAGCCAGGTCTCCTTCCCCAGAAGACACTTCAGAGGAGGTTTATGTAGAGGTGGAGGCAAGAGGCTCAGCTGCCTCTGCCCCTCTTGCTGTGCCTCTGCCTGCTGAGGAGGGGGAAAGTGCAGAAGCATCCACAGATGAACCTGGACCCCAGAAGTAAGCAAGGATCCCACGTACACTATCTGCCTGCACTGCCTAGCCAAAACCAGCCGGGGCAAGGGAACAAAACATACGACCACCACAGGGATACTGATGCATCTCCGCAGGCACCACCCCCTTGCTCTTGCTCCTCCTCAGCCTGGCACCAGTGGGAGTGTGTCCAAAGGGAAGTCTCCTTCAGACTCCAAAGCTCCTGTTCCCCAAAACCAGAGACAGGCCACACTGGAACAGTGGGGGAAAGGTGGACAGAAAGTGGGGCACGTTGCAAGGCTGAGCGAACTCACCCAGAGCATTTGGGAGATGCTTGCTGTCAGTGGCCAGCCATTCTCCTTTGTTGAGTAGCCAGGGTTCAAGTGGCTCAAGGCACTTGCAGTCCCATTACACCAAGTGCCTCCATGCACCACCTTCAGTAGGAAGGTGGTGCCATTCCTGCATGAAGCATGCGCGGAGTACTTGAGGGACGAGCTGCTCAAGGCAGGCCCACAGGTGGCCTTACACTTCACCTTGGACATCTGGAACAGCTGGGGTGGAAATCATGCCTTCTAGGGCTGTGTGAGTCTTCAGCTCCTGCTTCGGATCCGGAACCACTTCAGATGCTTCGGTGTCCAAAGCGGCACTTCCAGATCAAAGTGGGATCCCAGTAATGGTGTCCAGAGTGGGTTGGGGGCATCCAAAGCGCATTGGACCTACTTCGGCCATTTTGAGGCAAGTAGAAGAGGGAGGGGGAGTGGGAGAGGGAGAGGGAGGGGGAGCGTGGGGGGGAAGACTTATGTCTGTAGGTAGCCAGGGAGAAGGATTTCTATTAAATTATTAGTAGTATTACAATTCAATTTATTTCTTTGAATTATTTTTTTGGAAACTTGTTTTGAAAACTCTGCAAAAAGACAGTTGTGGTTTCCCAGCCAGTGTTATCTATCACTGTGCAGGGAGGCACAGATTGCTTGCATGCATGCACACACGCACGCACGCACACACACACATACACAGCGACCCAGAATATAGAAAAAAAAATCACAGCGGAAGAAGACAGACAGATTTTTACAGAAGAGCAAGACACAGATAATATATTGAGACACAGGAAGACACACAAATAATTTCATTCACAGCACAAGACAGACACAGATATTCACAGGAGAACAAGACAGATGGATATACAAAAGGATTCACACACACACAGACCTTTTGCAGCACAGGAAAGATCAATATGAAGCGTGCTAGAAAGCCAG
>NW_017729024.1:34563622-34563949 GCF_001723915.1 Gavialis gangeticus | reverse complement strand
TACAGAAGAGCAAGACACAGATAATATATTGAGACACAGGAAGACACACAAATAATTTCATTCACAGCACAAGACAGACACAGATATTCACAGGAGAACAAGACAGATGGATATACAAAAGGATTCACACACACACAGACCTTTTGCAGCACAGGAAAGATCAATATGAAGCGTGCTAGAAAGCCAGGTGCCAGGACTTCCGGCAGGGGAGGGAAAGGGGGTACGAGGAGAGAGAGAGCTGCAAGCCCACCCCCGCCCCCTGTCCCAAACACAGATCTAACACAGAGGCATTCTATTCCTGAGCAGCCATGACATCAGTGCTGCCAG
>NW_017729024.1:34563326-34563611 GCF_001723915.1 Gavialis gangeticus | reverse complement strand
CTTTGGTGGCTACCTATCTCACTGAGGATGTGGAGCCACTAGATTGCAATCCCTTGGCCTACTGGGCAAGCCACAGCCAGATGTGCCACCTAGGAGGCTGATGAAGTGCAGTTCATAGACCCACCTCTGAAAAGTGGTTTACATTGTACATTGTTCCCTCTCAGGATCAGGCCTGAGAAACTGAAGGCAAAGTGCTTTTTTGGTGAGGAATGTGCCCCACAGATAGTTGGGTTTTGTTGTGTTTGATAAATTCTGGTGTCCAGTGTGTGGGGGTACTGGAGATAT
>NW_017729024.1:34532086-34558326 GCF_001723915.1 Gavialis gangeticus | reverse complement strand
GGGGCAAGATGCTGCAGGAGAAACAGGCAGAGCTGAGCATCCCACAGCACAAAATTATACAGGATGTGGAGACTTGGTGGAACCCCACATACCTGATGCTCGAGAGGCTGGTGGAGCAACAGAAGGCCATCCATGAGATGGCCTTGCTTGGGGAGATTGGGATCAGCCCTCACCTGAACAGAGCTGAGTGGGATACCATCTCCCAGTTTTTGGTGGTCCTCAAGCCCTTCCTCGAGGCCACTGAGACCCTTAGCACTGGTGATGCCCTCCTCAGCCAGGTGATCCCCTAGTGAGGGAACTGGAGAACCAAATGAAGCAGTTCTAGAGGATCACTGTTCCAGGCTGGAGCAGGCCACTGTCACCAGATATCCAGGCACTGGTGAGGTGGCTGAAGGAGGGCATCAGGAGATGGCTGGATCCCTTGCAGTCCAGTATGGTCCACATGATGGCAGGCATGTGGGACTTGAGGGTGAAGGGGAGCATGTGCACTGGCAGCCCCAAAACCCTTGATCACCGGACTCAGGTGCTGGTGAACCAAGTCAGGGAGGCCGAAGTGCAGAGGTGAGGGAATGTGGAAGAGGGGGATCCACTTTCCCATGCCAGCACTCCCAGCACCAGCACTGGTTCCAGCACCTCCTCCATGCCAGCCACTGCCAATGTGAGCCATGGGCATGGCTTCAATGCAGGGGTCCAAATGCACCAAACCCCAGCCTCGGGCAGATAGCACCAAGGCTTTGGTGGCTACCTATCTCACTGAGGATGTGGAGCCACTAGATTGCAATCCCTTGGCCTACTGGGCAAGCCACAGCCAGATGTGCCACCTAGGAGGCTGATGAAGTGCAGTTCATAGACCCACCTCTGAAAAGTGGTTTACATTGTACATTGTTCCCTCTCAGGATCAGGCCTGAGAAACTGAAGGCAAAGTGCTTTTTTGGTGAGGAATGTGCCCCACAGATAGTTGGGTTTTGTTGTGTTTGATAAATTCTGGTGTCCAGTGTGTGGGGGTACTGGAGATATTTGGCAGCTTTTGTGTTTTGAGCTGTAGGAAGTTGGCTTCAGTTCTGGTGATGAGCTTAGGTGCTTGTTTGAGTGTACAAACCACTTTTCAGAGCTGGGCCTAGGAACTGCACTTCATCAGCCTCCTAGGTAGTAGGTAGAGAAACTCATGGAATCAATATACACAGTGGAATTCTGGCACACTGCAACCTGCCGAACATCTGACACCCCAGGCACCTCTGCACTTTTACCTGCGTTTCTACATCACCCTTTCCCCCCCACCCCAGCCTGTCCCTCCCTCCTTGACGCCTCCATTTCCGTTTTCACTGACTGGCTTTCTTGCCTGCGTTGCGGGCCAGGCCAGCCTCTGGCTTCTTTACTATTCCTTACATCCAGGACCAGGAGACGCACCAACTGCAGGTACTTCCTCAGCCTGACAAAGGTTTTTCCAACCTGAAAGCTTCCTAAGATATTCCTAATATTAGAGATATTTCTCTAATTATTCCATTTTTTTCATAATAAACATACAAACATAAAAACACAAGATAAGCTATCACACACACCATGAGTAACATATATCCAACACATCTTTACTTCTTGCTGCCAATTTCTTTATAATAAAATAGGCTCTGTGACAGTTCTGTTTGACTTAGATGCTGCTGGTACTGCTGGTGCTATTGCTGTTGAGCCAGATACATTATTTTCACCTGCCATTGTTTACAGTGGACTGAGATGAGGCTGTAGGGGAGGAAGAGGCCTCACTGGGGCACACTGCCATGTTGTGCAGAGGCCCCAGCACCAGGAAGGGTGCACCTGAACACAAACAGTGTCACAAGCACCCATGTCATGAGTTTTGCCTGTTGACAGCCAGAGGTGCAGGACCCCAGAACCCCAAGCCCCACAGCACCTATCTTGTTGAGAACTGGAAGACTTCGTGGCCACAGCAGGGGCTAGCAAGTCTGCAGTTTTGACCCTGCTGTGGCTTCACACATGCAAGTGACATGAGTTTTTCTCTCAAGATTTTGGGTTGCAGTTTCTCTGAACCCCCTGCACCTATCTTCTTGAAACTTGGCGTATGTCATGCCCTCAGAAGAGGCTACCATTCCTGCAAGTTTAATCCAATTCTGGCCAGAAATTGCAAATTTATAGCCTGTTTTGACCTTCCCCATTATATCCTATGGGCAAAACATTGAAAGAGGGTCAAAACGGCAAAACGTTTCAATGAAATGAACCAGAACAGCTGTTTCACCATGAAACAAAAGTCAAAACAAAACACTGTTCTGTCAAAATGTCGAAATGCTGGTTGAAATGAAATGCTTGCATTTCGCACAGTCCTACAAAACAGATTAGGAGGTAGTAGTGTTACCATCCACCTTTAACCCTATGGTTAGAGCATTTGCCTAGGATGATGAAACTCCAGTTCACTTTTCATCTTTGCCTGGGAATACCCAACGAGACCACCCTAACCCCAAATCTGAGATTGGGCACCTCAGTCTCTCCTGCTGGAATCATTCCAGTATGTATAAATAAAATAGTTAATTATTAATTGGGATTGGAGATCAGGTCTCTCCTCTTACATGTGAGTGCCTTAATAACTATGCAAAAGTCATTCTCCCTCTCTTCTTTCATCCAATAAACATCTGTTTATTACAGTCAATGGACAAAAGACAAAAGAAAGGACAAGAGCATTCACCAAACAATGCCTTTTAGCTTTATTAAGATATTCTCCTCAGATTCATAACATGTGAGATAGAATGCGGAGCACAATCTGGGTGTCTGTGTCTTCTGAAGAGCCTAGATGTCTTAGCTGGTGTGGTCCCCAAAAGGACGCTGCAAGGTCCCTAAATGTTTGATACAGCAACACAGAGTTGGGCATGCTCAAGTCCCTTTATGGATCCCCATAGTTCCAAGTACCAAGAACAAATATTTTTTGGTGTTTATCAAGTAAGCAATACAGAAAAAACAAAATGTAGTTCTGAATCTGAAAACTGATTCAGTAGTCAATGGAGGGCAAGGAATCCTGAATTCTACCATGTCTTAAGCACAAGGAAGCTCTTGTTCAGCATGCATAAATTGGAGGGTTCTTAAATAAATATAAAAGGGATCACTTTTTGAGTACCCAAAGCAGAGGAAAATACTGCTGTCCAATATATTTCAGAAACCTTGAATTATACAAAGCAGACGTTTTATATATTTAGCAATCTGTTAATTTAAAAAATGTAGTGGATGGTGTCATTTATGAACACTCATGATTCTTTAAGATGTTTACAAATAATGAACATTTTCATTTACCTACTTACATAAACAAAACAGGTATGACTAATACCAGTAATAGAAACATTTCACCATAGTTATTGTGCAATGATCTTCCATATGACACTTGAATGAGTCTGATATGAACAATTTCTGTTTGTAATGTGTAGGAGAAATCATGAGGTGATGTAGATAGAGACTCAATTTCTATCATGCATTGTATTTGTGCAGTGCACCATAATAATAATAAAGATGTAGAATTAGGTTGTCGTTTTCATCTTGACCACCACAACATTAACCGTAAATAAGATGACTCATTTCAATCAACTTCCTTGGCACAAACGTAAAAATAAAAATTGCCACAGCTATTTGATTCATTACAGTGATCCCAAACTAATGTGATAACAATGGCTACTGATTACAGCAACCATAAAAATCACAAGAGTCAGCAAGGGAAATTGACCCATGTCATCATTTTTTTTAAGTTATGAGCAAAACACTGAAGACCCTTTCACTCAGGCATAATGAAAGTGTATGCAATTCTAAATGCTCTCCCAAAGGAAATATGAGAAAAAATTCAAGGACAAGCCATTCACCTACACAGCTTAGAAGTAGAAATTCTGCTTTCATCAGTAGCATTTGCTCTCCAAATACATTTATTGCCAGGCATGAAAAAACAAAAAAAGGAGCTACATATGTCATTTTTAGTATTTTAAATATACTTAGAAATTATTAGTTGGCCAGTATTTTACAAATAAAAGATATTAAAGAAAAATGCGTTTCCCCCCCTCAGCTGGACTTCCTTATGGGTACCAAATAGTCTATCCTAATATCTTCCAAAGGCTTAATAATGTAGAACAAAATTAGGAACCTGCTAAAACCACTGATGAACAGTGACTGACATGAGTAGACCTACTGAAGGCAAATTTTCTGTAAGGATAAGGTTACATGTTACAACTAGATCATGTATGGAGCACTTAAGATTAAAGGATTTCACATTAAGAGCATTTTTACCCATGTAAGCACTGCAGCACTGGGCACTTTAAAGAGCGCCCAGCACTGGGTTGCTTGCAGTTGTATACGTGGCGAAATGTGAGTCAGCACTGAAAAAAATGGCAGCAGTGCACTTTTGAATTAAAACACACAGAAGGTGTTTTAGTTCAAAAGCACACCACCGCCATTTTCTGCATGCTGATGCACATTTTGTCACTTATACAGCTGCACATGGCACAGCGCAGTGTGCATCAGCTCGCGTGTGGAACAGACTCGATTAATCAAAGCGATGGATCTCTGGTGTGCCACAAGACTAAAAAGTATGTGTATAGATGCCCTATGGCTTCTTAACAAGTGCTAAGTGCCCTTTAGGCATCTTAAAGTTACACCACTTTGGGTGAAGATTGTGTTTGAGCTGTGCTACCTACCTTAACTTCTGAGATAAAACCACTATTATGTGGTCCTCTCGTATGCCAGGATGCACTGCTCCAAGGGCGGATTAGCTGTCATCTAGGCCTCTACAACCCTGGACTGGGGACAGCCGGGAAATAGTTGAATGGAGAGGGGTTAAGAGGAGAGTGAGGGAAAAGGAGTAAAGAGAGGCAGGGGGACCAGGAGGAGGGAGAAAGGAGGAAGGGGTAGGAAGGTCAAAGTGGAGAGAGAAAAGGGAGGGGAGCAGGAAGAGGGAGCGATTAGGTGGGCAGGCCACAAACTGACAGGCTGCCATCCTCTGAATCATCCCTGTCACCTTGATCTCCTCCCACCACCTTCCTGCTCTGATCATCCTCCGTGTCCCACATCGGCCCTCAAATCACACCCCCAGTGCCCTGAATCATCTCCTCTACCCTCAGACCACCCCGATACCCCCCTGATCCCTCCCACCCCCTGACTTGCCTCCCAATTGCCCCCTCTACTCCAGATCACCACCCTACCACACCCATCAGCCCAAGAGCAGGGACAGTAGTGGCATGGGGGTTGGGGGGGACGGTTGAGCCGTGTACATTAGAGAGGGTTTTAATCCATAATGTGAGACTGCTCAAAGCACATGTTAACTTTAACACAGTCTAACATTCCTTAGATTTAGTGGATGCTAATTTAATGTGTAATCTCATACTAACAGGGCAGAACCAGCCATCTCATTATGGAAAACCCTTTTCAGAAGATCCACACATACTTTTGGTAGAGACCTGGTAGGTAGATTCTGCCCAAATTTATCGGCGAAAGTATTATTGTATGCTGAAAAAACAGATATGGGTGGAAAAAGTATTTTCTATCCTGGGGATAATTTGACATCATAAAAGAAATTCCTATCTTAAACTAGAAAAATTCCAGAAAATTTCCAGGAACCAAAAATCAAAAAAAGTTGTCAATTCAGTAGAACTAAAACCTTTCCTTTTTGGTCATTTAAAGGCTTTTTACCTTGACTTTTACCATTTTAGAAGTTTTACTATAATTAAATTTTGTGTGGGTGTGTGTGTGTGTGTGTGTGTGTGTGTGTGTGTGTGTGTGTGTGTGTGTGTGTGTGTGTGTGTGTGTGTGTGTGTGTGTGTGTGTGTGTGTGTGTGTGTGTGTATACACACACATACATACACACAATTTTTATAGCTGTTCCTGAACAATACACACACACACACACACACACACACACACTTGTGTGTATGTATCTTTGTGTATATTTATACAGAAAGTTTAAGTTTATATATATAAACTTTCCATAGAATCCTGTTATACCATTAAAACAATGTGATTTTAAAAACTATTTTCCAAGTGTCAAAGTGAACCTATTATTCATAAATTTACTATTTTTTTTTTCAAATTATTTCTGGTTGAATATTTGTCAAAACAATTTTACCCATAAAAAGTTTTCCTTCCTATGAGTGAGCATCAAAAAAGCCCCAGCTGACTCTATGGAAATATGATTCTCCAAAATTGACATCAGTATTTACTGCCTCTCACATCTCTGCCATGTCAGGCTCAGGACTGCCACTGTGAAGCAGTGCCTGCACCGATATTCCCACTCAGCATGTGCCAAGACACAAAAATGAGATTTCAGAGGGGCCCTGAAATATGGCCAACAGTAGGAGGGAATATAAACACCAACTTGCCCTGGCACATTCGCTGAACCCTACATGTGGAAACTGATTTCTAGTATCAGCAGTAGTCATACTCAAATATGAGTGACAGTCATTATATTGAGATATGGACAGTATGCCCTCAGGGCTGCTCTACAGTGGCTACAGTGCCTCATTTCTTGGACGTTTCTCATGCTGCTTGGAAATAAATAGCATGTGTGGTACAGAGCAGTGCAGACACCCTTGTGGATACTATCTACATTAGAGTTTCAAGTTCATTGTACACTGTTTTATTCAAGTTAGCTAACATGTGTATTCATGCCAGTTTGTGCATTCCATTAATGATGTTCCAAAACAACAATACAAAATACAGGTATGTAGAAACAAACCATGGGTGTTATTATCTAAGTAACTGCTGAAATTAAAGTCACATGAGCTTGTAAATTATTTACATGCATGTAAAAATCTTATTCTATATTTTTGGGAGCAATTGCCCCTCCCCTGCCACAAAAGAAACAGTATCAACATTTCCTAAAGAAATGACTCCGTCATCAACATGCTTATTTTTTTCATTAAAAAAATGTTTCTGAGCTAAAATCTATATGATAACTTTTAGCTTGGAGCACAATTTTATTGCCAGGTTGTAAAGTAGGAGTAGTCTCTAAAGAAAACAGCTCTACCAACCAGAATCACTGCTTATTACTGTACTATGAATGAACATCTGGAAGTCATGTGTTTACTGCTGGAAAATGTCAAGCCATGAAACCAGAATGCTGAACTAGCAGAGCTCAGGGGTAGAATAATAAAGGACATAGAATCAAATACCACAACAAGGAAAGCAGCATGTAGTTTCGAGCTGTTCCTACACAATTTATGGATGCAAAGTAGTCCTGTTTATAACAATGAGGCCTAACACAAACTCAGTCTAATTACCCAGGTTGATCTGGTGTAATGGTGCTTAAGCTCTTGGCCCTGCAGGCCAGATGAGTGGTGTGGGGTCAGTCTGCGGGCCAAACTGGGCCTCGCAGGGCTTCAGCTGGTTCTCCTGCACCAGCATCAAGAAATGGAACCAGGCACCACACACTTTCAGCCCTGCACACTGGGATCAGGCCCTGAGGCCCAGCGCTGCTTCTCTGTGTTAGGGTTGGGTGCCTAATCTAGTGAGCAGGGCCCAGAAATTTGGCAGTATGGGAGTACTGCCACCACTCCCCTGCTGCTGAGTTTCCAGACCCAGGGGAAGCCCCGTGGGCTAGATGACATAGCTCTGGTGGCTGAATATGGCCCGTGGGCTGGGGACTGAGCACCCCTGATCTAGAGACTGGAAAATATGAAGCTGCCAGATTCTGTTCAAATGCATTTCTTTTCCTGGGAAATATAATCAGAACTGCCTACAATTAATAGCAATCTTCAACTACCTGAAGTGGGGTTTGAAAGAGGATAGAGTTAGACTGTTCTCAGTGGTGGCAGATGACAGAATTAGGGACCCTGGTCTCAAGTTGCAGCAAGGGAAGCTTAGGTTATATATTAGACAGAATTTTCTTGCGAGGAGGGTAGTAAAACACTGGAACAGCTTACCCAGAGAAGTGGTGGAATCTCTATCCTTGGAGGTTTTTAAGACCTAGCTAGACAAAGCTTTGGCTGGGATGATCTAGTTGGGGATAGTCCTGCTTTGAACAGGGGTTTGGACTAGATGACCTCCTGAGGTCCCTTCCAACCCTAGATTTCTATGAATATGTAACCAGAAGTGTACTTTACATTAGTATTAAAAAAGAGGGAAAAGAATAAAAAGACAACAAATTCAAATATGTTATAAAATACAAAACCATGAACAGATATCATGGGTTGTGAATATGCTAATTGTTATTAACTGAAGAAGATATCAGGCACTGGGTGGAGATAACATTTCTTTGGTAGAACACTTTTACCCCACGGAATAAGAAAGTGGTTTGTAAGGACAATAATGACACAACACAAACTACACCATGTGGACCAGGTTACCATCTGCATTAAGGCAGCTTTGACTTACTCTGCATACAGAGTAAAATCATAGAAAATTAAGGTTAGACGGGACCTCAGGAGGTCATCTAGTCCAACCCCCTGTTCAAAGTAGGACTAGCCTGAACTATCAAATAACTTTGGGCCTGGTGTCTTTGGGGTTGGTGCAACTTAGCTTTGAAGGTGGTTGCACTTATGATAGAGCCTGATTCAGATCAGCATTTCTTTACATTTGGAAGATCACCAAAGAGTCCTAAAAGGAGTTTTGCCCATTCCCAGTTGAGGGACAAAGCTAAAATATTTAAGCATAATACAGATGGGCCAAAGCAACAAAGTTTGGACAGTAATCCACTCTGAAACTTGAATGTAGAATCTGAGGTTTTGATTTCCCTCTCTACATTACTCTTTGAATCAAGAGTTTTCTGAAACAGCACTACTACCCAATCATGGCCAGTAATTTCAGTGATGAACACTGCCTTCTGCTCTGCTGACATTTTCCTGAGCAGTTCTTAAAATCTCCAACTTTTCTCCTGTAAGAAACATAATAAGAAGTATAAGTGGACATATGGGGGTTAGAGGTCATGTAAAACAGATATGAACCATATTTTCACCTGAGACTGTGCACTAAAAGTGTATCTTGGGATGCTGTATTTTATACAAGAGCCGCGTATTTGAGGGGAGCACACAATGGTTGACATTTTACAAGACTGGCTTTGTAAGTAACATACCGAAGGTGAGATACCTGCAAAATAACAGTGTAAATGATTAATAATCAACCATTTTAGCACTGTAATAGAAAATAGATCATTTTACTAATGTATGCATGGGGCTTACCCATACAGGCTCTTCAGTATCTATTCCAGTTGGTACAAAGGAACAATATCAGTTCTATTGCCTGGGAGAACTCTTCATTCACAAAAGGCAAGATATTTTCTAGCTTTACATAGTAACATAGGACTGGAAAGAGCATCAAGTCCAGTCCTTTGGTTTTGCAGGAAGTCATTAACTGAAGGAATTACCACTTTTCTCTGTGCCAGGAAGGAGCAGGGAAGGAGCCCATGGAAGAGCTGAGTGTGAGGTGGGGGGGAAAGCAGCCCCTCGCCTGCCCCGTGGCCAACGCTCCCTGCTGCAGCTGCTCGCAGCCCATGTGGGGCTGTCCGGAGCAGGTACAGGCAGCCCCACGTGGGCTGCAAGTGGCTGCAGTGCTGAACAACGGCCACAGGATGGGAGAGGGGCTGCTTTCCCCCCCGCCATGCTCCTTCCCTGCCCGGAGTACTCCCCTGCCCTTCTCCTCTGCCCCCCACCCCACACACTTACCTGAGGTTCCAGCACAGGGCAGCCACATGCTCCCAGGCCAGAAGCCCCTGCTCGGGCTTCCAGCTGCAGGGGTGGGGCCGGGCAGGCCATGTTGTTATGGAAGCCTGCCAGGCTTTCCCTGGGTCCTTCTGCCCTTGGTTCCTGTGATTTTTGACAGGAACCAAGGGCAGATAAATATTAATTTTCTAAAGTTTTTAGGGGCCCCATGAACCAGATAGAATGGCCTTGCAGGCCGAATCCAGCCTGCAAGCCATATTTTGCCCACCCCTGCTGTAGCACCTCCATGCCCATGAATGACCCATGCTCCCAGCAGCTGGGGGGACATGGCGGTGGCAGGAGCATGGTGATGGGAGCACAGTGTTAGAAGCGTGGCAGCAGTAAGTGGGAGCTCCCACAGACGCCTCCAGAAGTGTCAATGGTGGAGGTGGGAAGTTGGCGAACACCAACCAGGGGTCAACAACCACCCGCAGATGCTGCCAGCAGCATTGGCGGTGGCCAGCAGGGATCACTGACCACCCACACACACTGCCAATAGTGTTGGGGGTGCCTTTTTGTAGGGGGTGCATGACCACACTCAGGGGGTGCATGTGCACCCACGTGCACCCCTTATGCATTACCCCTGTCCATGCCACCAGCTTCTATTCTAGGAACACCATTAGTCCCTTTGTCTACAATCAAGCTTTCCCTTACAACCATATCTGCTCTGATCTCCCTGACCAGGATGCAGATCTGGAACAGGGCTTCCTTAGCTTATAATCCGAAATGTGGGTTTTCAAGAAAATTCTGAATTGGAAAATTTTCCAGAAATTTTTTCCAATGCCCTAAATAGAGCATGATCTGATTTATCATGTTTATTTGACTTATATTTAGTAAACAAAACTAAAAAAGTACCCCCCTGTTAATTTTTTGTCCTATTAGCCACACGTATTTTAACTTAAATATTTGATTAGGAAAAAAAAATTAAATACAGCACACTTAATGTGGTTTAAATGTTGTATTCAAACAAATTCAATGCTTCATGTGGAAAGAAATTATTTTTATTGAAATATTTGTAAAAATGTAAAGACAATACACAATGGCATGTACTTCTCTTACATTGTTCATTTAAATTTAAGGGGGAAAAATGAGGGCTCTGAAAACTGTTAACACACTGATTTTAGCACACCCAAAAAACTACATGCTATGCCATGATTGTCCACTCATCTACTTCAACAGAGTTTAAGTCTCTTCCACTGAGGTCATTGCGGCACCTCCAGTTTCACTGTCACTATCTGTAGAATCACTTGCACTATTTATTACTCCCGTTTCAGAATCAGATTGAGGCAAATCTGATTCAGAACTACTTGAACCACATTCTCTTTGGCTGAAGGATGGTTTTACCAATGAGTATATGGGGAAGGGCAACTTATCATCATACTGCATCTTCTTCACTAATTATGCTTATAACTGATTCTCCAAAAAGCAAGCGATTTTGAGAAATAGAAACAAGCTTAGCGGTGAGTTCATTTGTTAGTCTGTTCTTCTTTGTCTTGATAGAGCTGAAAGCCTTCCAGTTCTGTTCACAAGAAGCTGCTGTTGGTGGACTGCTTGGGATCCTTAGAGCAATCCTGGACACCAGCTGGGTGTTACAATACCCCTTCCACCATGTGAGAGGAGACATATTTATTCTCTGCTGCCTCCAGATGATGTCTGTGCTCCAAAGTTTTTCTTTTGCATGGTACTCAGCAATGTGTGTCATCACGGCTATTTCGTCGATGTTGGGAACATTCTTAGCTACTTTCATAATTGTATTGAGAGCAGTAGATAATTCATCTTCTGATAAATGTTGTACTCTGTGTTGAGGATCCAAAAGGTTTACTCCCAGATGAACAGGATGAGAGCAAAACTCAGATCTCTTAGTAAACATTTGTTTTACTTTTTTTTTGGATAGAGGTGAAGAAGGCAAAATCTCAACTAGATTTAAATTCAGTTGTCTAACTATCTCTGGAATCTTTGAAAGGCTTGGTGCATCTCCTTCGAGTTTCTTGATAGCCACTGAAACTGGTAGTAGCAAACTGAATGTTCTTTGAACTCGAACCCAGAACACATTTTGTCAAGAATCTGCTTCCAAATGTTCATGGGAATAATCTGGGATACTGTATCATCTATTGAAGCACACTGCAGACAGTTTTTGTGCATACCAAACTATGTAAACATTTTGTAGCCAAGCTCCATCTAGTTTCTTCTGGCAATAAAAGTGCACTGTCCCAGCTTCTCTTTCTGCAATTTCTTCAAAGGTTGATTAGCAACATGATGATTGTTGAATACCTTCACAATCGCTTTGCAGTTTGCCAATATTGTCTTTATTGTATTCACACTTACTGTGTCCTTTGCCAGAAGATTCAACCCATGCGCAAGACAGCCAAATACTATTAAATTAGGATACTTTGCCTTTAATATTTGCCATGCAGCTTTAATGTTACTCACATTATCAGTTACAAAGGCTTGTACCCTGGAGGGACCTGCACTTTTTATCTCTTCACTCGGTAATTTGGCTATGTATTCACCTGTATGATGAAAAGATTTAGTAGCAATTGTTTTAGGAAGATTGGCTCAGGTGTCGCTAGCGGTGTTCAATAAAGGATTTCCTTGTATATCAGTCCATCCATCTGACATTAGATTCCGTGATTCTGCTTGACCGATCCTTTGAATAACCATTGTTTGAACCCTGTCATAATCTCTAAGAAAGAATGTGATAAGCAATAACGTGATGGTAACTTATATGATGGGCAAATTAGTTTGTAATGATCCTTCCAGTATTTTCAGTTCTGAAAAGAGGTGTACCACTTGCAAACATAGCTTGAGCTAATGTCTCATCTGCTTTTTCTTGATCTTCTTTTGACATTTTGTACACAAAGCTTGATAAAAAGCTTGACTGTCTTGAACAGCTACTCCCGGTGGATCACATATCTGGTGACAGTGATCCTGAAAATGAGGATCCTGCTGCTTCTTCCCCCAGACCTGGCAGCTGAACATTTTCATTTTCCATTTTGCAGATCTGCTATTTCATTTAAGCTACCAAATTCCTGCAAGAAAAGGGGAAAACATTTTTATTTTAGCTTATTCTAGTCTGGCCTCATCCATCAGAAGAAACAGCAGCAGCAGGGAGCTTGCTTCCCCACTCCGTGCCAGAAAGAATACTCGGCTGCTCAACTTGCTGCTCAGTTACCCTGAGATTCCAAAGCCAAAGGGAAGTATAGTCTGGCCTCTAAGTTCACTCTCCTGGGTTTAAATAGTTAACTATTTATCTAGTATGTCATTTAAAAAAAATTCTTATTAAGCCTAAGCCACTTTTGGTGCTTGGTGCAAGCAAAAAAGCAGGATACACATATTTTAAATAAATTAATTAATAATAGTCCAGCATTGCATTAACAACTTTTAAAATTATAATGTTTTAAAGCAATATAGATGCTAGTCTATACTGTGTGTTGTTTGACATTTGTTTACTTACATAGGGTTCCTGAAGCAGACTTTTCTGAGATGATGTTCCACCACATGGCTATATTAGCTTTCTGTATATGTCTTGTACTCTTTCAGGACAGTTTCTACATGTTATTAAATATTTCTTCCTTCTTGTTGTATTGTTAGCATACTCCTGCCCACAATATTTATATCTACCAACTTTCTTCCTCGCTTCAGTGGCTTGAACTTCACTATAATGATGCCACACACTAGGTTTTTTTTCTGATTAGGCATTATTATGACTACTTCAAACCACAAGCACTAAACAAACTAACAGATCTCATGAAAACACTTCCAACTTCCCCAGTTCAAGAAAATAAATGAGACAGTGCTCTGTGCATTTGCTGAACTGAAAGTGAAACAAAAATTAATCACAGTGTTAGTTTTGGTTTTGCTTTCACTTGCAGGCTGAGATGAAATAAGAATTTTAGCTTTGGTTTTGACTTGACCTGCACAGCCAATTAGGTGAATTCATAACTTGATTTTTCATTTGGATTATTATATGAGTCTATTTACTAGGGCTATGCAAAGCTTTGGGTGGTGATTTGATTTTAAGGAGATCCAGCCCGATTCAGGAGAGGTGGCATTGACCTCCCCCCACCAATGCCACCTCGGGCTGGGCCCACTGCTCAGTCAGCCATTCAGAGCATGAATAAAGCATTATGGACAGAGAGACAGACAGATTAAGGCTTATATACACAAAGTGTATCTGCCAACAGTGTCTGAGCCATGGAGACCACAAGGTTGCCTCCATGCAGGCCCAGTGCCAATGTTCTGCCCCCTGTTACATTAACCCATCAGAAAGGAGCTGCCCATACGAGCTCCAGCTTCAGCAGTGGGGAGGGGGAATATGTTGGGGTCTGGGTAGCTGAGTGCTTAACCCTGGGGCTTCCTGGAAGGGTGTGTGGGTAGCAGGACCCAGGTCTCATGGGCCTGTGCTTACATTCAGTTGGTTCTCCCAGGGTCTGCATCATGGCTCTGAGAATGATTCTTGATGGGGTGAGTGGGTAGGACACAACCCAGGGCCATGGGAACCACAGGCCTGGGGCTGCTTCAGAAAGAGAGACCCCAAACCTCTTCCCCTACAGCACCTTCAGCTAAGTAGCAGCATGCTGTGGGGCTGGGGCTGCTTTACTGACACAGAGCCCAAACCACTTTCCCATGTAGCCCCGCCCTGGCCCAGCCCCACAGTACACTGCTGCCTGCCTGGGGAGGCTGTGAGGGAAAAGGGTCTGAGCTCTGTCTCTCCACAGCAGCCCTGGCCCCACAGTGCACTGCTTCCTGGCTGCGGGAGCTGCGGGGGAAGAGGGTCTGGGCTCTGTGTCCCTACAGTAGCTTCAGCCCCACAGCACACTGCTTTCTGGCTGGGGGGGCTGTGAGGAAAGGGGACCGGGCTCTGTGTCTGGAGTCATCTCAACAGACCCCTTTCCCCAACAGACCCCTCAGCCTGGCAGTGGTCTGCGTCTGCAGTAAGGCTGGTGCAGCTGTAGGAAGAGAGACCCCCATTCTACCCGCTCCCTCCAGCCAGGCTGCAGCTCACAGCTGGCTGGAGGAAGGAAGTGGGGCTGGGATCAGAGGATGTAACTGACTCACGTCAGTGGCTGGCTTGGCACTAAGGAAAAGCAAAGGAGCTCTTCTTGAGGCTGGAGTGCAGCCTTGTGCAAAGCCACCTAAGATGCAGCAGAATGTGACCTATCTTAACTTATGATGGATGTGGTACAAACATTCAGAAAAGTTCTGTAACCTACAGCACTTTGGTCTAATGCCACATATATCAAGGGTTAACTTAGAGAGCAATTCACCATTTTAAAGTGCTCTAAGAGCCATGAACATCTGTTCAGTCACAGCTTTAGAGCACTTTTTGGACAAACATGCAACAGGTCTATACCTAGCCTTAGAGACTAGGTCAGAGAGACATGAGCTTTCATAGGTAACAGCCTACTGTATCAGAGTATGCTGTCACCTACAAAAGCTCATGCCTCTCTAAATTGGTTAGTCTCTAAGGTGCCACACTGTCCTCCCTTTTCTATCTGATCTCAGAGTTGCTGTCCTTAAGCAAAAATATTTAAAAGCCAACTTCAATGTAAAACCGTGGAAGAAGAAATTATAGGCAAACTGGCAGAAACTATTCCATTACTTGGATTGCTTTTAACTCCAGCAAGTTATTCCTGTTTTAACCTTCTTTATTTCTACTAAACTCTTCAACTCATCTTTTGCCCCCCTCAGCAGTAGTGCCCTTTCCTGTCCCTTTCTTTTATATTTAAATTCTAGCACTGTGCAAAAGACTATGTTTCATTTCCGTTTTGGATTTGGCCATTTCAGAGGGACAGTGATTCATTTTGGTGTTTTGGATCACTGTTCCATTTTGATTCAGCTGAATCTGTTTTGGAGCTTCAACACTGTTTTGGTGCTGATTCGCAGATTTAGATCAGTCAGGGAGAGGCAGGCACAGCTGGACGGCTGCAGGTTCTCTTGAGGCTCCTCTGGCTGTGGCTGCCTCTCCCCAGGTGGGGGAAGCTGTGGGAGAAGCCCCCCATGGCTGCCTTGCCCTGCCCCATGCCCTGCCCAGCCCCAGCCTCCCAGCACTTCAAAAAAAAAAAAAAAGCCCCACGTTGATCAGCTGTAGCCGTGGTGATCAGGGCCTCTGAGGGCATGTGGTAGAGACCCCCTATGCAGCATGTGGCAGTGGGGCGAAGCAGGGATTGCCCCCCCTGCCTGGCACCCACGTGGCAGCTGGCCAATGGCGCAGGTACAGCACAGCTTGGCAGGGTGCTGCACACTGTCTGGGAGCTGGGGCAGCTCCACCTGTCAGCTGGAGCCCAGCACTGCTCAGACCTAGTGGTCTCAGCTCCCAGACAGCGTGCAGTGACCTGCTGAACCATGCTGCACCTGCACCATGGGGGCAGCTGCCACGTGGGTTCCAGGTGGGGGGACGATTCCTGCTGCCCCCACACTGCCCCACACTATATGAGGGGGCCCTGCCATGAGCCCTCAGAGGCCTTAATTGCCACTGCTACAGCTGGTGAGTGCAGGACTTTTTTTTAAGTGCCAGGAGGCTGGGCTGGGCTGGGCTGGGCTGGGCTGGGCTGGGCTAGGAATGGGGCCGGGCAGGGCAGCCATGGGGGTTTCTTCCACAGCTCTGCCTGTGCCTGCCTCTGCCCTGGTGGGGGGAGCCACAGGAGAAGCCCCCTTGGAACTAAGCCCATCCCCAACCCGGCCCCAGCCTCCCAGCACTTTAAAAGGAGGAATGCAGGGCTGTGCCAGACTATTCCTGGGGGGCGCAGGCCCCAAGATCTGAGCACAGGATGACAGCAGGCTGCTGCTGCCAGCTGGAGCCAGTGCCAGCACTGGGTTCTTTATGACACTCAGCACAAGCTGTACCAAGCAGACTCAGGTGCTGGCGCTGTTCCCAGCTGAGAGCAGCAGCATACTGTCATCCTGCATGCATATCCAGGGGCCTGCACCCCCCAGGAGGTCTGCAGGGCTGTGCCAGACTCCTCCTGGAGGGGCGCAGGCCCCCAGATCTGCATGCGGGATGACAGCAGGCTGCTGTCCCTCCCCCAGAGCACTGGGATTGGAAGGGACCTCAGGGACAGATCGCAAACACTGTCCAGCTACAGATGTCACTATCAGAGCAGTCCTTCCCCCCCCACTGCTCCCCCTCTGTCTTCTGATTTTCTGTTTCCTCGCAAGCCCGCCTCCAAAACATTCTGAAACATCTGAAACGTTTCTGAAATGTTTTGGATAGCTTCATTTTGTTTTGGAGATGTTCCGGAGCCTTCTGTTTCATTTCGGATTTGGTGTTTCAGGTGCCAAAACAGGCCGAAACACCTCCAAAATGAAACGGCTGCTGAAGTTTCACACCGCCCTATTAAATTCTTCTCTATTTTAAACCTCTTTTTTCTGAAAATCCACTGCCAGCATCTGATGAAGCAGGCTACATCATTTAGCATCTAATCTGGCGCCCTGTCCTGCTTTCTGCCTCACCTCTGACTAATATGGCTAACCACCTCTTTAAAGTTAATTATATAATTGAAATTGATTTATGGCTTTTGAGTCCTATTTTCTGATGGTCTGAATGCAGCAAAATATTACCATTCTCAGTTCCTTTCGTCTTCAAGGAGACATTTTAACACCTTCCAAGTTCAGGCCCTCTGAGGACTGTGGTTTATATCATTGTGCCTATACTGAATTTGATTTAAGATAGCTCTACATCATTCAAAAAAAAAACAAACAGCCAAGCAAACAAATCTCTACAGAGTATTGGTAGGCAACTCTAATAACCTATTAAACCTAAATTCCTAGTTTACTATTAAGAGATATTTTATATCTTAAAAACTCACTGCACAGTTTAGGAGGTATCCACAAAGGGAAGGCACCTTCATTAAACATTTCTAAACCTTCCCCTTCAGGTGTTTTTCTTGGGTTAAATAGAAATCAAGTTAGGATAGAAGCCATAATCTTTAACTAATCACTTCTTACTATTAATATATTGTGATCTCCACAGGGCACTGGCCTTGTTATGCCACCCTATTTAGCACTGGATCACTAATTCATTGTAAATCAGTTGGCCTTAGGTTTTTAGACAGAAGTATTGATGTTGTTTAAATATGTCATTTAGTGCCATTTAAAACAGCAGAGCCTGAAGCTGTTAGCACAAGAGTAGACTGGCATAACTCCTTATGTGAACAGAAATACATTGCCATCATGATAGTGAAAGCATAAAGACCACAAGAAGTTCCTTTGACTCAGAACTGGGCAACCATTTATACATACTTTTAAAAGAAAGGCATGTACTACTGAGACTCCTGGAGTAAGAACCCAGTTGTCTATTTAACCATTCTTTCATTTTTATGGTGAACAACTTGGCAGAGAAAGCAACAACTGATAGGACTGGCTAAAAACATGTACACGTCATCAGAGACTTTACTTCCATAGAGTAGAAACAATGATTATAAGTAGAGATGGTCCCAAACCACAACCACATATCCAAGCATTTGTAAATGTTTGGGGCTAAAATTTCAAAATATCAACAGAGATTTAAATTTCAGAACAAACCCCTGCATTTTCCATTTTAACAAAATTAATCCCAAGAAAACCTAAACATGTATATAGATGTGTGCTGTATGTTTGTAATCACCAAATTCTGGAGATTTTGCAATCCACACCTAAATCCAAATTCTGTGAGTTGAGCCCACCTCTGATAGATAGAAGAGATACAGCTATGTTATGCTTGAACCCAGTCTACAAATACTCATCAGGAACAGATTTTTCACAGTGCTCCAACCATACTTAAGGAAGGAAAGCAAATGCGTATGGCCTCTCAGGCCGTGTCGAGATGAACACAGACATTTGTTTCCCTGGGAAAAGTAGCAGCAGCACACCTTGTGCCCCTTCTACTTGTCTACATGGAATGCCCATGCCACACACACCCTGGTGCGTGGCAGGTTACCCTGGGTAGGGTAGAAGAGGCTGAGGCTAGCAACTGTGCTGGCCCAGGCAGCCTTATCTGGGGTCCTAGGGGCCTCCCAGGGCTACAGCCATGGCAGGAAGCCTGGCTGACAGCTGGAGCATGGCTCCAACTGGCCAGGCTCTGGTTTTGAGTGGTGCACACTACTGGCACGTGACACCCCTTTTTTTCTGGAATGGGTTTTTTTGACCCCGGAATTTTCTGGAGTCGACCCCCCCCATAATGCAAGGTAGCAGCACAGGGAAGACCTGCATGTGCAGTGTGTGGTGCCTCAAACAGGTCTGTGGTGCCCCATACCACACGTTCATACTCATCTGGATGCAGCCTCATTGTTGAAAAATGTATTAAAAATAATGCAAACATGGTCTCAGCTTGAATCATAAGACTTTGTTGACCTCTGCTACCTCCAATATGTCATTGGTTAGATGCCAGCTCACCACTTTAGGAAGAAAGAAGGCAAAGGAAAATACTATGGACAATTTACTATACAGTCTGAAATAGCTGTGATTAGACACAGCACTGATAATAGTTGTAAAGTTACTACAGTGTTAAATAAAATACAGGTTTTAAAGGGCTTTATAAAAACATTGGTATTGCAATATAGCATCCAAAAAAATCACTACCAAAGCAAAGTTAATGAAAACTGAAATTTAAAAGGTTCAGAAGCAAATCCCCATTAAACTCTTCAAGCATCTGTTACATTCAGTTCTTTACCCAAACCTTCCTGAAATATCCAAATAATTTCTCTCTGTGACAAGTTCTGGTTCCTACCAGAGATCACTACTACTCCTTTGGTGAACTGTAACCAAACAGTCCCTGGTTCAATTACTTTTTTTTAGTTCTAAAACAGGTCCCCTTAAAAAAGTGTGGGGAGAATTACACTGATTGAAATCAAAAGAGAGGTTTGACGTTTAGCTGGAAAAAAAGAAGTGGGATAGTTTTTATTTTACCTGTCAAACAAAAGATTAGATCTATTCCTGCTGTTGGATTTCCTTTGTTCCATTATGGAAGGCAATAGGAGCTTCTTCGTGGAAAGAGGATACAATTCCAATAGTAGATCCATTGGAGTCATCCAGGAGACCAATGGGTGTGGTCTACCTTGATTTTAGCAAGGCTTTTGATACGGTTTCCCATAGCGTTCTTGCAAGCAAGCTAAGGAAGCACAGGCTGGATGAATGGACTGTAAGGTAGATAGAAAACTGGCTGGAGCATTGGGCACAGAGAGTAGTAAACGATGGCCAGATGTCTCGTTGGCAGCCGGTATCAAGTGGAGTGCACCAGGGGTCAGTCCTGGGGCTGGTTTTGTTCAAAGGCTTCATCAGTGACCTGGAAGATGGCATAGAGTGTACCCTCAGCAAGTTTGCAAATGACACCAAGCTTGGGGGAGTAGTAGATGTACTAGACAGTAGGGCTAGGATTCAGAGTGACCTAAACAAATTGGAGGACTGGGTCAAAAGAAATTTTGTGAGGTTCAGCAAGGACAAGCACAAAGTCCTGCACTTAGGAAGGAAAAATCCCATGTACCAGTATAGGCCTGGGGCTGACTGGCTGGGCAGCAGCTCTGCAGAAAAGGACCTGGGGGTTACAGTGAACAATAAGCTGAATATGAGCCAGCAGTGTGCCCTTGTTGCCAAGAAGGCTAATGGCATACTGGGCTGCATTGGTAGGTGTGTTGTTAGTAGGTCAAGGGAAGTAATTATTCCCCTTTATTCAACACTGGAGAGGCCACACCTGGAGCACTTTGTTCAGTGTTGGGCCTCCCACTACAGAAAGGATGTGGACAAATTGGAGAGTCCAGCGGAAGGCAATGAAAATGGTGCAGGGGTTGGGGGACATGACTTATGAGGCAAGACTGAGAGACCTGGGATTATTTAGTCTACAGAAGAAAAGACTGAGTGGGGATATAATAGCAGCCTTCAACTACCTGAAGTGGGGTTCAAAAGAGGATGGAGCTAGACTGTTCTCAGTGGTGGCAAATGCAGAACAAGGAGCAGCGGTCTCAAGTTGCAACAAAGGAAGCTTAGGTTATATATTAGGCAGAATGTACTCACTAGGAGAGGAATAAAACACTGGAACAGGTAACCCAGAGAGGTGGTAAAAGCTCCATCCTTGGATGTTTTCAAAACCCAGCTAGACAAAGCTTTGGCTGGGATGATCTAGCTGGGGACGGTCCTGCTTTGAGCAGGGGTTGGCTAGATGACCTCCCCAGGTCCCTTCTAACCCTAATCTTCTATGATTCTATCTCAGCAGGTGAAGGGGATTTCGGGGCATGTTGCTGATTTTATTGGGTTTCCAGCAAAAAACAAAACAAAAAACCAGTTGTGGCTGCCTTGTAACACACTGCAACCTTTCAGCATTTTTTTCCTAAACTTACAACTGCATGCATTGTTTTATAACACAAAAGCAAAACTAAAAGCTGATCTATTGTGACTTTATATAAATGCTGTTTAAGTTCATTGATATCTGTTCATTTTGGACAGCATTTTCAAATGCACCACAATTTGAGCAAGGAGTTTGCACAAGTGATTTCTAGGGTCAAATTGTAAGTATAGCCAACTTCAGGTACAAGAAATAAATATTTAGGAATCTTACTAATGACCCTAAAGACCACCTTTTTTTTGCAAAATCCTATAGCAAGACAAAACCTACAGCAAGAGATTGTTTTTTGCTCTCACTGGCCACATCTATATATGCTATTAGTGTACATGAATAAACTCCATAGCTTATTGCTCCAGGGTTTCTTGCTCCCAGGTGCTGCATCTGCACATGCACCTGGGAATGCAGCATGTTGAGCCAGGTTGGAGCAGCCCAAGCCTGCAGGGATCTGGCAGGCAGCTCCTACACTAAAGCTCCCCTGTGTCCCAGCCAGCCAGGGCAGCATCTACATGTGCTCTGTTATGGAGTAAAAAACTCCACAGCAGGATAGTACTTGTATGTACAAGTATTATCCAGCTGCTGAGTTAATTATTCTACTCCGACCTAAGAGAGGCATAGGTGTAGACACAGAACATTTACTGCACAGCTAATTAGTCACACGTTCAGTAAACAGCTTGTGTAGACACACCCATTGTTACTTGTAGTTGCAACATATACAAGAGGAAAGTTGGAACTGTTACCTTGTACCCAGCTAAAGGTACTTCTAATATATTGACCCATCTCCAAAATAAATAGTGAAGAATCTTCCAGTGGTAAGTTCAATAAGCAACTCAAATGTGCAATAGTATTAAATTGGGAATAGTTCTTCAGAGTTCCTTCATGACCAGCTATCATGAAACATAAGCTTTTGATAGCTTTAGGAATATTACACTTAGGATCCTGAGCTTAGGCAAAGTCTATTGAAATCAATGAAAAGACACACATGGACTCCAGCTGGTTTAAGAACAGGGCCTGTATCTGTGAATGCTATTGTTGTTCATATATGCATAATCTTTTCTGAAATCAATAATGAAAAGTGAAAGAATAATTCTTTTGACTAAATATGTATCTTTTCCAATCATCACCATGGTAGGAGAAAATATGGAAAAAATAAATTCTGCCATAAAACCAGCCTATCCAAGATATTACCGTGAAGAGCATTTAAAAAAAATGTTCATGCTAAAAAAATAAAATTGGACTTGTGAACAACACAAGTGAACTCAAGGATCATATTACTTATCCACAGTAAAACTGTCGACATTTTTAATTTTTCATGTATCCAATCTCAGAGCATTTTGAAGTATCACCAGTGAATACTAACATAACCTGTTGCTATCTCCAGAGAATCCCTGTTCCCAGGGCACAACCATTATATAATCCTGACAGCAAAACCTACCCCTGTTTTTTTCATATTTAAAAGATACTGGAAGTAATAATAATAATAATAATAATAATAATGAATTGGGTGTCACTGAAAACAACCTTTTCAGTGAGCGCTTGAATAATTAAAATGGAAATCCTACTTAACATAGATCTTTTTCTCATAATTTTCTCTTCTCCTCCTACTCTATATATGCCTCCAGCTTGCTTACTCACCTTGCTTACTCCTACGTATGAAGCTTTTTCATGTCATGAACTACTCCCTTGGCTACAGCAACAGAAATTGTGCAGCTGAAGTTAGGTGGAGCAGCAGAATACATTCACTACACTAGACTAGCACTCATCTGTCTGACTTTTGGCCCCAATTTATTAGTTCCAGAAAGTCTAACAAACAAACCCTATCAAGCAAACTGGATACAATCTAAAACTTCAGGAACTGGGGGAAGAAGTGTCAATCAACCTACGTCTAGCAACAGAGTGATGGTTTTCATTGTTTGCCAGAGTATCCTATGCCATTAGCCAACATGGAAAGAACTGAAAACAGAAAAGCTAATCTTGCATTTTCCTCACCATACAGCATTTTCTTATGTGCAACAAAATAGTTCTGTTGCAGAATTATGTGTATCCTAGTTTCACAGGAATAATTATACTTAGCTTAATAAGAAATAACATCTTCTCACAAATTTTTGTTTGACAGTAATACATGTGAAAGACTGATTCTTTATTCAGGCCTGAATGAGACTTTTTTTGGATCTATAGGTGACATTACTGCTTTCCTGACTCTAGCTCTGCCCCTTGTACCAAGATTCATGTTTGCAAATGAATCAGTTACCAGTTTCTGATGACATTCAGTATTCAAGAAGCTAATAAAATTTAAAAATATAACTTCTATAACTAAAAATATGCCTTCTTTTTCTCCCTCCATATTCCATCTACAGATGCAAGCTCTTGGGAAGCACTCATTACTGTAGATAAAAACTGATATAGTAAGGAATGAATAAAAATAAGGCCCTGTCTGCACCACCTTATTTGTCCTGAGCTGTATCTTCTTTCACTAGTAAGAATGACAGAACTGGGCTGCACAGACAGATGTCCAGATTTGGCCACAAGATTATGTACTGTATTTGTTCTGATAATTCATTTAGAGTTAGATTGTGCTTTGGACGTGCAAGCCACAGTAAATTGGGTTGCACTGAGTGGGGGGATAATGTACTATTCTTCCCTGCTGAAGAGCATGATGTTCTCTACCCCGCAGTAAAGTAGAGCCATGCATGCCTATTTCAGCTTCTCATTCAGCTGAATTTGACCAAAGCACTCTTTGAAGTCTTGGGGAAGAGCTGGGGTTTGCCCTGATGAAAGCTGTGGAAGAAAGACAGATTGTCTTTACTTCCTGGCACATCTCTGTACAGCCATGTAAGAGCAGTGCTGAGTGTAGCTCTTTAAATTCAATATGGGCTGTAATTTACTGTATGTGTCTATTTAATCTTAAATGTTCATTAATAATTAACCACTACTTCAAATAATTAAATCTATTAATTTTCAAAATGTTATTGTAAATTATAAATGGCTTTTTTCCTTAAATCCTCTTATGAGTCCTTTTTAAATTAACAGTAGTAGCAGATTTGTGTGAAAAGTGAAAATGTATTAGGAATTACAGCATTTTATGGAAACCTTTAGGCTTACTGGAAAAAATCTTTCTTTCAGAGTTTGCTACAGTGCACATTACTTGCCTGGAGTGCTGTGAAAGTGAACTTTTGAGGACACAAGGAGAAAAAGCAAGTGCATGTGGAGCCTATATCATTTTCTTTGGTTTTATAATTTATGCCTGGAGCCTCTGGAGCTATTATTTTATTTTATATTTTTGTACAAGCATACATATGCGCTGGGATGTTTTTCATACATATTATACAGAGGTAGCTAGCCTTATTATTCTGAACTCAGGTGGAAGGTAGGGCAGGATAGAGACTAACCCATTCAAAAAGGCTTTCATAGGCAACAAAGTCATGCTATGAATCTGATGAAGTAGTTTGTTGCCTATGAAAGTTTATGACTTTCTGAACTAGTTAGTCTTTAAATGCATCATTACACAGACTCTGGGGTAGGAGGGGGGACTTTAATGCCCACTACTGATGCTGTAAGAGAAAATTGAGTACAGTTTGCTAAGGGGTTAGTGCTCACTGTGACTTGTGTGGAGGTCTTAGATGGAGGGACCCTCAGGTCAGGAATGACAAAGGAAGCTCAGGAAGCTCCATTCAGGATCCACCTTTTGGGACGCTATTGTACTTTGCCATCAATCCTCATAGGGAAGAATACTTGTAGTGTACAGATCCCTAAAATTCAAGTTAAGGTCTGTTATCTAGTTGTTTCTAATGGCCTCGTTACACCTGAGACAGTAAGCTGCACAAATGTTGAGGGATGTTACTGCTAGTTTGAGCTTGGAGCAGTCACACGGCAGGTCAGCAGGGAAGCTGGGAGGCTGAAAGATAAAGAATCCCTACCCCGCCCCTCTTCATTCTGGGCTTCCCCCATGCCCTCTGGGGATCTCCCATGCCTCTCAAGGTACCCCCTTACCTTCTGCCCCTCCACTCCCACCCCAAGAGCATTACTTACTTATGCCTGGGCTGTGTCTCCCAGGGGAGTAGGCAGGGAACAGTTAGTCTATTTGCCCAACCACCACTGTTGCAGAGCTGCTGCTCTTCTGGCTCTGAGAGCAGCAGCAGTGACTGCAGGCCAGTCAGGCAGTTTAAAGCTTCCCTGTCTCCTGCCTGGGACAGACAGCAAAGGCATCCACCACAAGTAAGCGAGGGAAAGTGGGGGCAGTGAGTGGGGATTCGGGGTGCTAGGGAGGGTGGGGGGGTCCTGGGCCCAATGTAGGCCAGTGAGGGGGGACAGGCAGGGTGTTTACACTGTGGTGTAGCCTTATGTGGCTGCACCTTAGTGTAACATGAGCTGGATAGCATGGATCAGAGACAATCCTGTCCTGAAGTGGCATAATTCTGAGCCACTTAAAACCAGTTTCAGATATAGTGTCTGGACAATCCAGGGGTTGAGAGCTTCAGGAGCCACCCACAACTACCACATAATAATGCCCTAAAAAAAATAAAATACCTGGAGTACAAATTGTGGATTGGGTTAAAACCCAGATCCGCAGACAACTGGTAGGTGGGCATGGGGCGACATGTGCCCTCCTGAGATTGGCCCCCTATTCGGCACCGCTTAGGACATGTCAGTTTTTTTGCCACATGGGCTGGTGGCATGTTGCGGGGTGGTGGGGGGAGATTAAGCTATGGCAAAGAAGTATAGAAGTGGATATGGGGCTTTTGGCCTGCTCCGAGCCCACCCCCTGGCCCACCCACAAATTGTGCCCCCCCAGACTCAGGAGGCACCGTCACCCCCACCCATATCCAGTGGGTTCTAAAGGGTGCCTATACACATGCAGCGAGGCTGGTCCAACATGCTATAATTACAGTGCATCGGAACAGACTTGATTAATTAAGCCTGCTGGAGCACGGTAATTACTCCAATGTCACATGTATCAGCATTCCAATGCTGAAAAATGGCAGTGGGGGCACTTTAACTAAAGCTTGTTTGGTGAGCTTTAGTTAAAGCACCCCCCACCACCATTTTTTTCAGCGACACTAGTACACATGACACTCAGAGTGCTTTAAAGTGGGTCTTAGAGCTGCTCTAATTAAAACACTGTCACCTCCCCCCCACTCCTAGAACACATGTATAAATGGCCAGACAGCTGAAATTCTTGAGCTTGCTCAATGTCTAAAAGAGCTAGGTGTCCCAAGGTGGCAGGGAGAAGCAGTGGAACAGTACCCCCCAGTAGTGGTGAGGAGTTG
>NW_017729024.1:34524769-34527086 GCF_001723915.1 Gavialis gangeticus | reverse complement strand
GCTGTGAGAGGGAACAGACACTTTTGATCAGATTACTCCTAGCATGGGATAGCCATTATTGTGCTGTGCAGCAGCAGACTGGCTGACACATGAGCAGCAGAAATGTAAGGCTTTCTGTTGTCATGGGTGTCCTCTTTATTCCAGCTGAGACTATGTATTCCTCCTTATAGTAAGGTTTTGGGTAGAAGATCTTCCATATTGCTGTGCTTCCTATATGTGAGATTTTCTTTTCCTTTCCCTTCCAAGCCCCCATGTGTGTGTGTGTGTGTGTGCGCGCGCACGCACACGCGCATGCGTGTATACTTTGGTTATATTTAGGAGGTATACTATGCTATAGAAATGTATTTAATGTGGTCACTTTGTATAGAAACACCTGGGGAAGGAAACAAAAGGAAATTACATTAAAGTACCCTAGTTTGGTTTAGATTCAGAGGATTACTGAATAATAAGATGCAGGTTAGCATCCTGTGAAGAATTAAATCTCTCAGATGATTTTATCTTATATCTGCAGCAAGGGAGTTGATTTGAAAACAGTTTCCTCTAAATAGTGATGAACTAAGTGTCTGAAAAGCTAATCTGAGCCTGATCCTCTCAAATGAAGGGATTTCTTTTTTGAAAGTCAAAAAAAATAATGTATGTAATATAAATCTGATTTTGATTTCTTTACCCATTCACTCAGCCACTGTTCTAGTGGCAAAGTCATAACCTTAAGTTCATTGCTGAGGAATCCAATCTTATCCAGCCATGGGTTTGTAAATTACAAATCACTTTTTAGTTCACATGCTAATATATGGTAGGCAAAACATAGAGTAAGTTGGCACCTTAGGGTACATGTGTGGGGACACTGCTCTGATGCACTGTAATTACAGAGCGTCAGAACAGACTTGCTTTATCAAGTTTTCTGGAGCATGCTAATTAGTGCTCTCCAGCAGCTTCTGCATTGAATGTATTCAGCATCCCCACACAGCAAAATGGCAACAAGGCTCATCAAACACACCTTAGCTAAATCACCATCATCAACATTTTGAAGTGCAGAGACTGAATGCGTGTGATGCTCCAGTAACCCACATTTAATTTCCATAAGTATGATACTACATCAGCCAGCCAGCTTCACCTTGGTCATCCAGTCTCCTGGGATGCCACACTTCCTGGACAGACTATGGTCCCACAAGGACTTACTCTGTCATACATTCAGCCATGGCCCTGGAAAGACCTATTTTTCTACATTGTGCCTTTAAATGATGGATTGAGTTCACTTAATTTCTTAGTGTAGTTCTTTAATTCTTGATTGATATGTTTGAAACATAGCAGGAAATTTGATTGTTAAGTTGGTTATTTTTTTGGCTAAGTTTTTCCAAACATTTTTGTGATAAATGTGAAGGTCATTGACTGATTTCTATTATCTGTATAATAGCAGATTATTTTATTAAGTTATTGCATACACAATTGAACCTAAAAGCCAAAAGATATGAACAGACAACATGATTATGAGAACATAACCAATGTGAATTTAAAAAAATAACTTAGTTAAGGAGTTGTGTTTGTTGAATTATGGACCTAGAACAGATAACAGAAAATATGTAATTAACATAACAGAAAATGCTCCATAAGAAGTAATGGTCTTGATTTTCCTGCCTCTTATGCAGCCTTCCTGTCCACGCTCAAAATCTTTATCTGTTTTTCTCTGTTTGCACATTTAGTAAGGTTTACAAAGACAGCAGCACTCTACAGTAGCAACGTAAGTCACATAGTTCAATGTTATTTATAGTATCTATTATACCATCTGAATGAAATAGGAAAAAGGCATGAACAGTGTCTATAATGGGTAAATATATATTATTAGTATTATTGCTAAAATATCACTTTAAGACACTGGCAAAAAGATGTAAACCATGCTTGAAAGAATGAACAACATGACTACGAAGAAAGTACTGCACAATTACTTGTATGTAAGGGAACTATGCTTGACACATTAACCTGTAAGACAGAGCCCAACCTGTTGTAAACCAGCAGGACACTACTAACTAAAATGAGGACATTCTTACTTATGCAAATTTAGGATTTAGTCCTCCAGCTTGCTCAATACTAGGGGTGTGCAAAGCTTTGTTCACTGATTGAATTCGGAGAAGATTCAGTCCGATTCAGAGGCCAAGTCACCAAATCCAAATCAAATCGGGAGACCAAAAAAACCTCCAAATCAATTGAAAAAGATTCGGAAAAAGATTGGAGATTTGGAAGGCAATATTTCAGGGGAACAGAAACTGAGAAGAGGGAGAAGGAGCGGGGGGGGGGGGGACAGGACTGACTTCTGTAGCTA
>NW_017729024.1:34523379-34523698 GCF_001723915.1 Gavialis gangeticus | reverse complement strand
GAAGGGACGTTGTAGATCTTCAAGTCTGACTCCCTGCCTGGGCAGGAGAAAAACTGGGCTCAAATGACTCCAGCCAGGTAGGCATCAAGCTTCTTCTTAAAGACCCCCATGGTAGGAGCCAGCACCACTTACCTTGGAAGTTGGTTCCAGATCCTAGCCGCCCTAACTGTGAAGTAGTTCTTACGGATGTCTGATTTAAACCTACTCTCCAACAACTTGTGGCCGTTATGTCTAGGGCTACCACCTTGCTGCAGGCCCTTGACATCCTGTGCTGGAGGGTGAATTCCAGCAAGCGATGATCGCTATCACTCAGGTGGTC
>NW_017729024.1:34517792-34521828 GCF_001723915.1 Gavialis gangeticus | reverse complement strand
CCCTCACCTGCTCCTCCAGGGCCCTAAATCATGCACAGGAGGGACAGGCAAGGGGACTACCAGGCCCCACCCCCCCAGGACTCCACTGAGCCCCTCCCACAGACAGGGGGGCAGGGGGCCACTGACCCCACCATGAGCTCCATCTGGGTAGAGGCCTCAGAAAAGCCCATGGCAGGCCGCAGCGCCAGGGCAGGGCCCCCGGTAGCTGTGCTCTGCGTCTGCACCATGTCTGCAGAGCTGCACCTACTGCTTTTGTTCGCTGGAGGTGCCCCTCTTGGCAGCTACCTCGCACCCACCTTACACGAATGCCGGCGCAAACGTCGGTGCGCCCTTACAGAGCATTTAATTAAGAGTTTCATGCTCAAAAACCATTATGTTTTTAAAAGATCTTTTATATGGTTTGCAAGTCAAATAATCCTCAACATACAGATTTAAGTTCTGTACAAACTTTTTTCCCTGCAATTCTGTCCAGCAAAATTATAACAATCTTAGGTAAATGCAGACAAGCTAATGTGTGTTTAAGTAATATGACAAACCATATGATGACTATTTAATTTTCAACTTAGGTTGACAGATTTCAGAAAGTAGGACTGAAGAAAAGTCAGTTACCTAGAATACACTTGCCCTGATAGGGAGCCTTCCCTAACACAACCATATTTTTGGAAGTCTGAGTAAGATAGGCCATAATTAGAATTCCCTTTTTTCCTCCCTAAAAGTTTTGAAAATAGACAATGTGCTACATGTAGCACAGATGATGCAACTGAATGCAGCCAGAAGTATTATATAATTCATATTTATTCATTCAAATCTCCATGTGCCTCCTTAACAATAAGTTTGCTTGGTTTTTTTAAGCACCCAAGGTGCATTACATTGCTGCCTATATGCATGGTTACTATATGGTCAGATCTACACCGCTCAAATACAACTTGCAGCTCTCCATACACCTGTATGTATTCTCTTCTTGGATTTGAGCTGGTTATAATCTGAGGTCTTGGTAAAAATGCGGCAGTTAGCTGGGAGAAAAATGGCAATTTAACACAAATATTCAGTCATACATGGATGGCAGTGACTTGGATACAACAAAACCTAATAAGCCTGATGATAGATTTGGAATCACAGATTCACAGAAGTTTAGGGCTAGAAGGAACCTCGTGAGATCATTGGGGTCCAGCCCCCCCTGCTTTAGGCAGGAAACACTCCTGGGGTCAAATAACCCCAGCAAGGTGTTCATCCAGGGGGATGAAGATCACCAGGGTAGGTGCCTGCAGATTGCTCAAAACGCCATAAATAATATGTTCATATTGCAAACTTTGAGCTATTTTGTGCCTTTAACACAATGTCTCTCAGAGCTTTTTAAAAAAGAAATCTTTAAAGAAGTGAAGAATAGTGTTCAGAGAATGCTGCCACAGCTCTCCAGAATATATGATTCTTCATGACCAGCAAATTTTGCTAACACGGTGTATTGCCCTAAGATTTGCCATTAAAAATAACCTAAGAATAGTTCCTCAGTCCTGCAATCTGACCTCCAGGGACTGACTGCCACATGTACCAAAAGTTCTATTATCATTAATAAGCTCTTATGGAAACAAAGTCCTACCTGGATCATATCTCAGTGCTGGAACGTTATAATGTACTTATTACTTTATTTACTTATATTCTGCCTTTCCCAACAAATGTTCCAGGCATCTTATGGTAAGAAAGCAGGACAACTTAAAAGGACAACTAGAATATCAAAAGAAAACAGACCCAATTAAGAGACATCCCAGTCTAAATTTGTTTGCCAAATGCCTGCCCAAATAGGAAGGTCTTGCAGCATTTCTGGAAGATATTTAGATACAGGCTCTGGTGAGCCTCAAGAGTTCCAGAGCTGAGAAGCAACTTCTGAGAACTGCCTCCCATGCATTTTTGCTAAGGGGACTTGACATACTGATGGTATTTCGAGGAGGTTGTTCTTGGCTGACTTAAGGAGGTTGTTCTTGGCTGATTGATCATGATGGAGTGTAAGGGAGTAAGGGACCTAAGGGTCCCTTAAATATGTAAGGGCCCAGGCCATTTAGGGCCTTATACATCAAAGCCAACACCTTGAATTGCACTTGGAAAGCTACTTAAGAGCCATAGCTGGAGGACTGGAGTTATATGCTCCTGGCAACCCACCCCTGTCAGAAGATGAGCTGTCATGTCCGACAGCAGCTGCAGCCCCCAGACAGTTTTTCAGGGCTGCAGCCACAAGTAGATTATAGGCAAAGTGAAAATACTTGTAGTTAAAATGATCCATAATAATATCCAGAGTTGAACAATCACTATTTAGATTCTCCAAATACAAACAGAAAAAATAAGTGTATAACATACTGTACCAAATAAACCTCCAAGGACTTGACTTTTGTCTCAGACTATCACCTTTCTTTTCAAACACTATTTTGCAATTCTTTAATGAGACATTCCTGTGAGAGTATTCTCTAAACTAGTGTATTTAATTTTGCAGAAAATGAGAGTTTTTAAAGACAGCCTTAGGTTCTACAGCAGTCTTATAGTAGCTACTGTAAACTAGGCTCAATATCTATTACAACCAACTGCACACAACAGGAAACTTGGCTTTATTTCATGTAGTCACACTAGCTGACTAAACACAGGACTTTGCAGATTTCTTTTAAACAGGATTTGTACTACTTCATTGTTGTTTCTGGTTTCTGGCTGATTACAAAGAAAAAGGGAGATGAGTTTCTATTTCCTTGTGCAAGTAAAGCCATTCTTACTTTTGACCTGGAGGCAAAGGTGTACTGTTTTGTCTGATATAAAAGCCAGCACTCAGCAAGTGCAGCCTTTCTCTTTAACGTCTAAATCTTGCAGGAGTTTGAAGTTAGAGAAATTCTCGACAATGACAACTTTCCATGTTAAGTCTAAAAATCAGTTCATCTTCTAACTATGTTCAGCTAACTATTTTCATCTTCTAACAATTCAGCTACTATGTCTTCCTGAGAAAGAACAGAATCATAGATGGAGTTGGCAATATACAAGAACTGTATACACATATATCAAACTATTAAGAGATTATATAAGCAATTTATTGAGCACAAGTCACAAACCCTATTAAAGTCATACCAACTTATAATATTGGTGTATGTAACAGCGCGGGATCCTAGGGGTGGCCATGATCTCCTCTAGTACCCCCCACCGCGCCAATGTGATACTAAAGCACCCTCACATTTCACCCGCCACGTCTTTGACGTTAACAATGTATAAGAGAGGCTACCTTTTGTCCTCTCTGACACGGTGCTCTGATGTATCTCAGTCTCGGTTCTATTTTGGGTGACTCAGTGCACCCCAGCCTTATGGGCTATGCATGGCTCCAACCACCCCTGTACCACACCCCAAGCCTCGTAGATGTACCGGACGTTGTTTGGTCGATTTCCCTCTCCGCGCTCCACAGACACTCTCTAGCTTGTCTCACAGCCTGAGCCCCCACTGGCGCTCTCTGGCTTGTCCCCTTTTTGGGGCTTCTCACAACTGCCCGCTCTGGGGCTTCTCGCAACTGCCTGCTCTGGGGCTTCTCGCCTTAGGGCTCAGGCGGCCTCAGCCTTACCTGGCCCCCTCCCAATCCTCTGCTCCCCTTCTCAGGGCTGGGGTCAGTGCACCCCTGAATGTTGTGCTCTCTTTGGCACTGGGGTCCCCACACTACTGTGGAGCCCCTATGAGGCCTCCTCCAACCCCTAATAGCCTCGCCCAGTCCTCTGGTGTAACAACAACAACAACAAAAACAATAACGCAAGCCCCTGGGCTATAACACAAAGCTAAACCTCCTGACTAAACGTTCTTCAAACCACACCACATCTCTCACCCATGTAACTAGCAGCTGATACATTCAGGCCTTATTCTCTTTCCCACATTCAGGGCCGATCTCTTTCCCTTAGTCAGGTAGTACTCCTCCTTCCTGGCTGCCAGCATAGAGAAAGAGAGAGAGAGCGAGCAAGCCCTCACAGCCTCTAGTCTGGGTCTTACAGTAGTCAGCCCTGCCCCTTCTGGTCAGCTGACTCACCAG
>NW_017729024.1:34499665-34507620 GCF_001723915.1 Gavialis gangeticus | reverse complement strand
TGTTATTATTATAGTACTTTAATGCAATGATTTGGTGTAAAGTTGTTCTGTAACCACAACAGTTAAACTGACTTGGCCAAAACAATGCAAACTTTGGTGTGGACAGACATATGTGGACATGCTTTAAAAGTTGCTTATATTTGTAAGTTTACCAGGACAAGATAAACAAAAGACCATTCTTAGATCAATTTAAGAGCAATGATGCACAAAGAAGTTGCTTAAAAACATTTAACTAAATGCACAAAAAATATCACAACTTTACATAAACCAGGTCAAATCTGTTTTAGACCACACCAATGATGATTTCAGTGACTAAAATGAACTTAATTTTAATTAACAATAGAGTTAGTTAAACAAGATCCACAGGTTTTGAATAATCATTCAAGATCCCCTTGTTAGCATACCTACCATAATATGAAACATAGTCCACATTTACCTTTTCACAGTAGCACAACTAGGGATAAAAGAGAGGGTTACCTGGGGCACTAAATTAGGAGGGGTGCTGGAACTGTCTTCCACCCTCACAAGGCATGTCTATATGTGCATTTTCGCCAGCTTAAATTTACTGTGCAGTAAGTTACTGAGCAGTAAGTGAAAATAGGCAAGTGCCTACACATTCAGGCATTAAAGCACATTAATCCTGTGTGTGGACTGATTTAGGACTAAAATGAATCCCAAGTCAGTCCACACATACAGTGTTAATGTGCTTAATATGCAATAACATGTCTACACATGTGTTACTGTGCAGTAACAATCAAATTTACACTCAAGTGTAACTACCTGCATGATGCAGTTATCAAATTTACACTCAAGTTGGCATAAATCTCCATATTCACCATGCAATAAAAGCGGGCATGTGTAGACATATGCCTGTACTGTGCAGTAATTTCAGTTACTGCACAGTAAATGCAGACATGTAGATGCTCCCACAGAGTCCATGCCCTAGCAGCATTGCCCCTCCAAAACAGTTATTGGTTGCTGTCACTTTAAGAGGAAAAGCCAGAGAGGGCAGAGTACATGAGCAGGCAGCAGCAGCTCTCAGCCAGGACTGTCTGGGAGCCCTGGCATAGGTAAGAGTACTGCACCCCACCTCTCCCACCCCTGCTCTCAGATTCCATGCCCCCTGCTCTCAGACCCTGCCCCCCCTGTTCTTGGACCCAGCACACCCTGCTCTCAAATCCTGTCCTGTTTCCACTCTCCCCTGCCCCATTCAGAGTACCTGCTCTTGGAACCCTCCAGGTACTCCACCCCCATTCTCCTATAGGGTTTTCCCTGTGTGTCAACCCTGCCTGTTACACAACAACCTTTTCACTTGGGAATTTTGAACGAATAATTCTAGGAACATTAAAAACACTTTGCTTTGTCTTGCCTGATAGGAGTTACAGTGCCTTCATAAAAACTAATGTTGCCAAGATGCTAATAAGGACTCCATGTTAACTCATGACTCATTATGATGATCTCAGAGAGGCCAGTCATGTGTGGGCATCTACAGAGCTTGCATTCTGCAGTTAGATACTTCTGCCTTAAAAGTAAAAGCCTGATCACTGATCAAGAGTATGACCTAAAATTTAATTTTAGTTAAGTTCAGTAAATTCAACTTTTTAAATAAGCCAAATTAAGATGATAGAAAGATTAAAACAGAAACAGCAACAGATGACCATGTTACTTTAATGAATTAACCTTACTTTCATAGGAAATTCCAGCTCAGCTTATTTCTGCATTCAAGTCTCCAAAACAAATCTATTTACAACTGTTGCCAGGTGTCCAGCTTTTGAAATCTCTTATATACTAGCCCTGAACTTTTGCTACACAGGGCTCTTGCAGCAACAGAGGAGTTGTGCTGTCAGTAAATCTATTCACAATCTCTTGTTGCCGGGGGAGGTCTGCAGTAATTGGAAGGATAGCACCAGTTAGAATCTTTAGGATTGTTCTAACACCCCAGCACTGGGGTGTTAGAACAATCACCTTCTAAGAAACACCCCAGCACTGGGGTGTTAGAACAATTACCTTCTAAGAAATGTGTAGCACAAAGCAATGCAGAATTTAGTTAGTCAAGCTGTAGCAGGACCCTGGCCAACAAGCTATGCCTGGGTGTGGTCCAAGTGCTGCTTACTCCACAGGTGCTCACTTTCTCCTGTTTCTATAATTCACCTACCATGACTTGATGTTGCTGAAGAAAATTAACAGGAGGTGATACCTCCTGCCTTTGGGGTTTGCAGAGACAGTTTGGATCTCAATGGGTGTACATCTTCTGTAGGGCTCCACCTTCCCTGCACCCCACCCCTTTCCTCTTGAGTGTTGTCAGTGGTTGGGCTGGGTACCTGGTCTTGTCAAATGTCCAGCAACACTTATTCAGTACCCATGGTCACAACAGAAAAAATAACTATACAACTATAACTTAGGCGCTGTCAGCTTACCAGTGAACTCCAGTTTCTGTTCCTGGGGTAAAGGCCTTACCAATCCCCCCGTATGAGTCCAGTCTGATTAAACTAGCCCATCTGGGGCAGGGCCCTTCAAATACTCAAGGGCCATTGGCATGATGAACAGCCATGTAGTACCTATGTGTACCTGAGTTCCATTTGGTTGATTATTGTCAGTGTTCCTCCTGTGGAGATGGTGGGTCATCAGTTCCAGCTTGGGTCTGGCATTCTGGTGGGGAGACGAGGCTTCAGCCAGTGCCAGTGCCAATGTTCCCCCTTCCTCTGGGGCTGGCATCCTTTTATCCCAGAAGTTCTGTACCAACTTGGGCCAATCCACCACATGCTTTGCTCCCACCACTGGGAGTTATGAGCTGCAGCTGTGCTGGACATTAGGACTGTGTGAAACAGCACCATTTTGTTTTGACTTCCGCTTTGCCATTTCCAAGGGACAGTGTTTAATTTCAACATTTCATTTCATTTAGTTTCAAAGCACTGTTCTGTTTTGTTTCGTCAAAACTGTTTCGTTGTTTTGACGCATTTCAACATTTTGTCCATAGGCTATGATGGGGAATCATGAAAATGCCTATAACTTTGTCATTTTGACTGATTCAAATGAAAATCGCTTGAGGATAGCCCCTGCTGAGACCACAAAGCCTGCCAAGTTTCAAGAAAATAGGTGCAGGGGTTTCTGGGAAGCTGCACCTTAAGCTGCCAAGCAAAACTCATGACGTGTGACTTTGTGTGCATGTTAAGGCACACCCTCACTGGTGCTGGGGCCTCTGCATGACATGGCAGTGTGCCCCAATAAGGCCTCCTCCTCCTCTACAGCCTCAAGACGGTCTACCACTAAATAACAACTGGTAAATAAGCAGCACAGTAGCACTAGCATCTTAAGCAGCTAAACTGTCACACAGTCTTTCTTTCCTTTCCTGCAGGAGCTTCTTCTCCAGCAGCTGCCAGAGAACTCTCCCTGCCAGCCCCAGCTCCAGCCCTGTGGCTTAGATGTGCCCAGGTCCCTGCCTCCTTCTGGTCATCTGATTGGGGACAGGTGCTGGGGCATAGGCTGTAGCCATGTTGGTCTAAGGTTATGGCAATGGCAGTCAAGATTCTTTGGGTCAATCTAATATATTTTAGAAAACCAACTGAATAGTTGGAGAAATATATCTTAGCAAGCTTCAGGTTGAAAAACCCTTCATCAGGTGGAGGAAGCACTTGCAGATGGTGGGGGGGGGTGCACACACATGCACATGTGCATGCGTGTGTGTTTGTGTGTGCGCTCTTCCTGGATGGAAGGAATAGTAAAGAAGCCAGAGGCTGGCATGCAATGCAGACAAGAAAGCCAGTCAAGGAAAATGGAAATAGAATCAAATATGGTTTGTCTGCACATAAAATCTTCATAGGTAAATTAAATAAAGCAATATTTAAGAGATGACTCCATTGAAGTTTTGTGTGTTAAAGCCTGCATTTTGAACTAGTTCAGATTACACAATTCTATCTCATGATTCTAAAATGCTCTACTAAATGCCTTTCATGGTGGCTGATTACACAATCAAATGTCTTTTACTGAATTATTTTGAAATTTCCTGAAAATAAACAACTCTGGATAAGTGTCCAATACAATCTCTTCAGACATAATGTGGCAAAGAAATATTCCAAAATGCCTCGATAGGCTTAGAAACAAGAATGTTTGTCATATATGTCAATTCTGATCACCTGGAATAAATTTTACTGTACCTAAATATATTTGCTAAACTATAAACTGAACTAAAATCAATGTTCAGTTTTTGGAAAGGCTACAGTACTTCATTTACCTTAATGTCACAGGGTGTTTTGTGTCATATCCAAGACCAACATGGAAGTCACATTAACTAATTTAATTTTTTGTATTTTGACCTAAATCTGATCATTAAAAATACCTTTTTGCAAACATTTAATAGTTAATAATCTTTAAGGTTTAGATTATATGATTAGCAGATAACCTAAGTGAATTGGTACTGTTGTGTAAAGGAAAATAACTAGATCTGGTTGGGAGCTTTTCCCTGAAACATTTTAGAGTCTATCTAGTATAGACACTACAAATTAAGATTGTCTCTCAGTAATTTATTAGATCTCTCTGAATGTATTAATAAAGAGATGGATGAAGAAAATTTAGCTGATAACATTTTAGATCTTCAAAAAACCTTTGAGAAGTTCTTCACAAAATGTTACCAAAGAAAATAGACTAAAAATAATGTATTGACATGACTCAAAAACTGGGGAGACATGAGCCAAAGAAAAACATTTTCATCCTAGCCAAAGCTTAACATAAGCAAAGTGCCTGAAAATTCTGTGCTAGGTCCTGTGTTATTTAATATATGTATTAATAATCTAGAAAAGGGATTAGCAAGGATGTAGCAAACTTGCAGATGATCCCGAAGTATTAGGTTAGTCAAATCCAAAGAGAACTGTGAGAAACGTTAGAGAAATCTAATAAAGTCGGGTGCATGGGAGTTGATGGCAAAAGAAAGTCAAAGTTGATAAAGACAAAGCAGTGACTATTAGAAGGGGAAAAATTAATTAACCAGACATCTTAAAAAGATTATAAATTAAGGTATCAATTCAGGAAAGGAACCTGGGCATCACTGTGGATAGCTTTATGAAGACTTCAACTGAATGTGCACTTGCTTTCTTAAAAGCAAAACAGGAACTGGACAGAGAACACAAAAAAAAGTAATGCTCTGAAATTAATCTATGGTATAGCCTCATCTGGAATACCAGGCAGAATGCAGATTATTTCTTCTCAGAAAAGAGATTAAGAAATTTAAGCGTGGTTGAAAAAATACATCAACTACAACTAGAATCATGGTATGTTGTGAGATAGAGATACTAAAAAGTCTGTTATGATAAAATTTTATGAAAAATGAATGGCACAGGGAAGGTAGACATGAAACTTTTGCTTTCTAGCTTCCTCATACCAAAACAACAAATAGGTGCTCAGTTAAACTAAAAGTCTACATTCAAAATTGACAAAGTAAAATATTTTTAACACACTCAATAATTAGATTATGGAAGTCATTGCCATAAGATGCCAGTGAAACTAAGATTTTAGCAAATTTCAGAAAGAAATGGGACCTTCACAAGGATAAGGAAAATATTCAGAGTTTTAGGGTCTAAGCCAACCTCTGATCACTAGAGGTAAAGGTCTTTTGAGTATTGCCATCAGATCACATACATAGCATTCAGTGCTCTGGTCAGATTTATCTTGTTAAGCTATTTGTGGCAATTAGTTAAGGACCATTTCTTTTTGAAAATTAATGGTGACAGTCAGCAAATAAATGCCCTTCTATTTAGACCAACTGGGAAGCTTACAAAAAGTTTTAATCACCTTGACTATACTTTTCAAATGTTACCTCAGTGGTTTTAGTGTAACATTCACAAGTCTTTGTCTGCACATCTCTCTTAAATGCACAATTACATTAGCACTTGTATCAATTTCTATTCTCCTGTTTAAAAACCACTGAACTCACTTCAAGCAAGAGCCTAGGCATATCATTCCTCTGTTGTACGTTATAACTAGCTTACCTAGCCATATCACAATAGAGAGTTACAGGACATAGGACAGAACCTTTGAGACTAACAAGGATGCCACAACACTTACAGTCTCTCTGGCCACTTCCACATGAGCAGGGGCATGCATTTGTAGCAGCACAAATAGTAGCAGCACATATTTGTGCTGCTACTTTGTACAACAGTGCACACCCCCACCCATGTGCTTTGCAGTGGGATACATTGTCCCACAGCTCCATGCGATGCAGAAAGTCTGCCTGGGGCACAGGGTGCCTCATTATGGGATTAGCTGGCAGGCTGTGCCCAGGTGCAGCCCTGGGCTGGCTGCCGTCCTGTCTTTGCATGTCTCAGCGTGAGGGCTCTGCTGCAGAGCCCACATGCTGAGGCACATAGAGAGCTCAGGCTGAAGCACACTTTACCCCAGCCAGCTTCTCTCTGGCTGGCCGAGGCTCAGTGTGCCTCAAGATGGGGGAGTAGGCAGCCCTGGTCTATCTGCTCCCCCGCATCTTGGGGAACACTGTGCCCCAGCCAGCTCCCTTGTCTTGAGTCACACTGTGCTCCAGATAGCTGGGAAGATTGGCCGGGGCTCCACATTTGTCCTGGCACATACTGCTTTGGTGTGTTTTGTGCCACTTTTTTATTTAGGGGCAGAGGGGCATTGCTACCAGGAAATTCCAGTAACAAATTTTACCCTGACACTGCAAATTAGCAGCACTGTGCATGGTTTAATGTGTTAGGCATGTGGTTTGTGGCACCACAAACCACACGTGCCTGCACATCTTGGGTCAGCTTCTGTGTTCCCAGAAGTAGAGGAAAGATAAGACAAGCTCATGCATCAGCTGGGCACAATAATTAGTGAGCAGATAGAGATTCATATGGGGCAGTGGCTGGTCTCAGGAAAGGTCTCTCTCCACTCCCTCTTGACCCCAGGGAGGAGTTAGATCATGTAACCATTTGCTATCAGTTTTGTATACCATCAACCAGACCCTTTTAAACTAAGCAAGCCAAAGCAGCTTTCCCTACTGATTGCTTCATAGTATTTGAGTGCTTTTCTGGATGTGGACACTTCTATCACACTGGTTCTCAACCTTTTTTAGATTCAAAGCACCTTTCATTAGACATAAGGTGCCCTCTATAACTTTTGTGAATTATTGGGCAGTTCATTTGAAAAACTAATGTATTTATTACAATGATTACTAGGGCTGTGTGAAGCTTAGGTCACCAATTCAATTCAGAGGAGATTCAGCCCAATTTGGTGGCCAAATCCCTGAATCTGAACCAAATTAGGAGAGCCTTTAAAAGGTCCGAATTGAATCCGAAGCCTCTGAATCAATTCAGAAAAGATCCCCTCTCAGTCTCCTCTTTTCTAGATTAAATAGACCCAGTTCCCTCCGCTTCTCCTCTAAGTCACGTGCTCCAGTTCCCAAATAATTTTCATTTCTTTCCACTGGACTCTCTCCAACTTGTCTACATCCTTTCTATACTGGGAGTCCCAAAACTGGACACAGTATTCCAGATGTGGCCTCACCAATGCAAAGTAGAGAGGAATAATCACTTCCCTTGATCTGCTGGCAATGCTCCTACTAATGCAACCTAGTATGCTGTTAGTCTTCTTGGCAACATGAACACTGCTGACTCATATCCAGTAGGGCTGTGTAAAGCTTCGGTTGCCGAGCTAATTCAGAGGAGTTTTGGCCTGATTCAATGGCCAAATCTCCAAATCCGAATCAAATCTAGAGACCAATTAAAAAGGTCGAAATCAAATCTGAAGCCTCCGAGTCAATTCGGAAAAGATTCGGAGAGATTCAGAGAATTGGATCAGCTGGGGAGAGGCAGGCACAGCCAGGCAGCTGCAGGTTCTCTCACGGCTCCTCCAGCTGTGCCTGCCTCTCCCAGGCAGGGGGAGCTGCAGCCCCTTCCCCCACCCAGATCCATCCTCCTGGTACTTAAAAAAAAAAAAAAAAAAAAAAAAAGCCTGGGCCCCCCAAA
>NW_017729024.1:34486342-34494665 GCF_001723915.1 Gavialis gangeticus | reverse complement strand
CACCCACATGGCAGCTGTTGCATTGCATGGGTGCAGTGCGCCACGCACTGTCTGGGAGCTGGGGTGGCTCCAGCAGTCAGCCAGAGCGAGGCACCACTCAGCCCCAGAGGCCCCAGCTCCCAGACAGCATGCATCGGCCTGCCAGGAGGCTGGGGCCGGGCAGGGCAGCCATGGGGGTTCTCCCACAGCTCCCCCAGCCTGGGGAAAGGCAGGCATAGCCAGAGGAGCTGCAGGTTCTCCTACAGCTGCCTGGCTGTGCCTGCCTCTCCCCAACCAATCCAAATCTCCGAATCAGTGCCAGATCTCCAATTGTGATTCAGCCAAATCGAATGGGGATAGTGATTCAAATCACCAAATCGAATCACTGTCCTCCAAATCAGCCAAATCTGAATTGAATACTTCTCTATTCGCACAGGCCTAATGCTTACCTTCTTGCAGAGCTGCCAGGCAGCTGGCTCAGAGAAGTAGCGAGGCAGGGAGAGTCTGAGCCTGCCCTTATCTTCTTATCACCTCACACTTCGTGCATTGCCCCTCTGAGGATCTTGCAGCACCTCAAGTTTGAGAATAACTGCTCCATCACTCCTAGTATAAAATTATGCATACATGTGATTATTCATTCTATCCCACTCTGATGTGGTGCATAAAAATATAAGCTACACAATCCCTTCTTGCCACAGGTCAAACACTTTAGTTAAGGAAAATCTACTGTTTGTAAACATCACAGAAACCATAGCAATTGAAATTCTTTGTTGTACTTTTAGTCTTTTATTTATCCAAGGGCCAGTTCTTTCATGGAATAAAATAATATTAAATGGTTTTTAACAGTGATAAAATCAGACTTTGAATCTCCCTAAATATAGTCGAAGGAAATTCTTCATTTAAATATTATTTAATATTCATCGGGGTGACTTGCTTAGCTCTATAATTAGGGGAATATACCATCTATATATGCAAATCTGTATATATAAAGGGCTTAGTCTGTCTGTTTGTGTGTCTGTTTGTCCATAATGCTCTTTAAATGTGAATAGCTTGAAAACTGTAAGAGAGAGAACATTTGTGTCTTCAGATAAATTTGTTTGTTAAACCTTAGCATTTGTTTAGTGCCCATGTCAGGATGATCCCAACTTCCAGAACTGGGAAAAAGTCAGGGGGCAGGGCTATTTCTACTGAGCTTCTCCCAGGAGGGCATGGAGAGCCTGGCGCAGCAGGGAGGGCAGAGGGAGGGGCCAGCTGAAGAAAAGCAGGAGCCAGGCACAGGTGCGAGGCAGTGGGTGGGCAGCGGCGACCCCCTCCCAAGACCTGAGCAGGTAAGGAGGCACATGGGGGCAGCAAAGAGGAAGCCCTGGAGCATGGGCAGCTGTTTCAAGGCATGGAGCTCATTTGCCCTTGCCCTTGCCCAGCAAAGAGGTGTGCAGGCAGTAGCCAGGCGGCAGCATTGGTGGGTCCGCCTCCAGCTTGCTGGATGAGAACAAGCGCAGGAAGGGATTGGTATCTTCTAATGTTCAGCCTATTTTATTTCAGTTTTATAAATATTTAATTTATTTAATAAATATAAAAAGTTAAATCTATCTGCCTGTTTTTGTTATTTGAAATTCACCCATCAGTCTTGATGGGCAATTTGCTAGTTAGTGACACATAATGGTTCTTGGACAACTTGGAGCATTATTGATAGGAACAATTCTGGAATGGAGTTATCTCAAGACATGGGAAGTGGGCCAGAGACACTATCAAGACAGAAAAATTTTGACCCTCAAAATTTCAATCATATGTTTTTGACAGTATACAGAATTTTAAAAAAGAAAAACAAAATGTTAGAATAAAGGAAAGCATACCAGACTACACTTAAGAAACATTTCCTGGGAATACTGGATTCCTTTAAAACTACTCTATTATATCCAGGGTACCATATACTCCATTGATTTTATAGGATATTAAATTGAAACCTTGCACGTACACTAATCATCCTGACAAAGTGCAAAGAATAGAACTAAATAGATCAGTATAGGGGACATGTATAGTCTACTCAGAACTAGCTGAATCACTTAAAGTCTAAAAATGGGTCATAAATATAAAAAATATAGTACTGCGAGCTTTCTTAACAGTTACAATACACTTTAATGCATAGTGAAATAGGCTAGTGTGCATTAAAGCGTATGTGTTGACATGCCAAGGGGGAGTTGCATATTATGCTCCTATTAGCAGTACCTCAAAACAAAGCATATATAGTACCAAGAAAGTCCTTGATTAACATCAGTGAATATCTTAATGCTCTTTTGTACAGTCTTGAAGTGGTGCATTTTAGAATAATCTAAAAATTTGGGTCAAATCCTAATCCTATTCCTAGTGATTTTAATGGGACTAAAATTTGGCCCTTTATATCTATCTATGATTACTTCAGCATTCTCACACAGGGATAGTAAGGTATGATTTAATTTTGTTTTGTGACAGAGTTCCCTTGATGAACTATGCATAATCTTCATCCTGAAGCTTTCTCTAGAGAGAAAGGACATCAAAACAGGAAACTGGGTTCTTAACTGCCATTGAATAAACTCTAGTTTCGGGAACAACCACACAAATGACATGTTGCTGCCTTCCTCTCTCCTGAGCAAGGCAGAAACATGCCTTGCTTTTTGGACCATTTTAAAAGACAAGTTTTTCTAGAAGCAAGGTTTTTTGTGATATCTTTTATTGGACCAACTATCTAATGCTTTCTACATGTCTGAAGGGCACTTTGTGTCTGAAAACTTGTCCAACGTCTCTCCCAATTATACAGTTGGTTCAATAGATGATCTCACCAAATAAACCCTTCTCTCTCATACATCTCCTGAACCACCATAACTACAACAACACTGCAGTTTATTGCAGTTTTTCTAGGAGGTTTTGGAGATGCATTTGGATCTAAGTAAGGGAGGTCAAGAGTTGTTTCCAAGACCTCAGAATTACGGCAATCATGTTTTTCTTCTCTTTCTTCAGGCTCAGTATCTGCAGTATGGCTGATAGCTACCCTATATACCCATCATTCTCTAATGAATTATTTAGACAGCTTGTTCAAATGTTGAAAAAAGGAAGGATAACAGCCTATGAAATGATAAAAGGACACTCAAGAGGGAAAATACAGTCTAACTTATTTGCATCCAGAAATGTTCCACATAGCAGCAGTAGCCAGGCACCATCTGTTTTAGTATTTGGATGAAACATTCACTCTTGACTGGAAGTGCAAAAACTAGACCTCTGAGAATCACTTTATAAGAAGAAAGTAAAACAAAATGCCAGCTGACACCATGCCATCTTATGTGCATTTTACTTGGGCTAAAGACTTAGCTGGTTGATCCTAGCACTTCATCTAGTCACAGGTAAGCGCAATACTGTACATAGTAAAAAGTCAAAGATGCCAAGGCTGGTGAGGATACACAGGTAAGTTGTATGGGACAGAATTAATCACTTGTTATAAACTTCATCAAGGCACTGCTGGAGTACCCAAACAAATTTAGAAATTTTTATACAGTCTCCCAAGTGTGGGGCAGGCCAGGCCATGGAGGGGAGTGGCTGCTGTTCCTGCAGCCAGCTACAGCCCTGGGAAAGGAGAAGGTTAAGAGGTACTGACAGCCAGGGCGGGTGCAGGCTGGATACAATTCTCCTTCAGAGGAGCAGCTGTGGGCCTTTGGGTTACCATACGTCCGGGTTTTCCTGGACATGTCCTCTTTTTTGGACCCCTGTACTGTGTCTGGGCAGGTTTTTAAAGTAAAAGCAAAATGTCCAGGTTGTCTGCACTCCCTGGCCGGCTGCTTCCAGCTGGGAGCAGGGGGCAAGGTGATTGGCTGTCAGGGGTCACATGCTCCCAGTGTGGGCCCCAGCAAGCCATGTAGAGACAGAGACAGAGAGAAAGAGGGAGAGAGAGTGGGAGCATGTGCAATGTGAGAGATGCATTGGCAGCAGGGCTGGGGGCCTGGGGTCAGTGGGTCTGGAGTGAAGGGCAGCAGCAGAGCTGGGGAGGATGTGGTTTGTCAGTGAGGGGCAACAGAATGGGCAGGGCCATGGCACCAATATGTCACTGCCCCCCCATCATATCCCCCCTCCTTTCCCCCACCCCCCAGTGACAGGTGTCCTCTTTTTTGGACCTGGAAATATGGTAATCCTAGATAGAATCATTTGGTGGAATGGACCTGGGTCACAGACCATATTTTGCCCATCCCTGAGTTAAGGGCAGGCAATCTATGGATGAGTTCCTGCTGCCTGTTTTCCAGCTGACTGCACACTCCCTAGTATCCCCAAGTTCTTGTGCCACCTTGGGGGGTTGTGCTGGCCTCACTTTCCCCTCACCCCTGTTCTAGTGCTTCTCCTCCCTCAGCCCTCAGCAGCTGGCTAGCCCCTCTGGAAGAGAGGGAAGCCACATGTCTGGCTCCCTCAGTGATGGAAGTGGAACTGCTCCTTGGCTTGAGCCCACCCAAGCCACTGGCCTTTGGTTTCCCAAAGCCCACCTGGGCACCGTGCTGCCTCCATTTGGGGTTTTTTTGTTCAGCTGCTGAGAATGCTGCATGCATACTGGACAGGAGCTGGGTTACCACTCACATCAGAACTAAGACCCAGCAGGCTCACCAGGTAGGGGAGCGGTGGGTGTGGAGCTGCAGGTGGGTGGGAGCGTGGAGCATAGGTCTGGGGCTGGTGGCAGTGTGGGGCCCATGCCCAGGGGGGCGGCAGCAGTGCAGACCTTGGTTGGCAGCATGTGGGTGTGAGGGAGGGTGGGGGTTGTGGGCCTGCCCCACCACACTCCTCCCATGGCACACAGCCCTGGCAGGTGGTGGCAGCAGCAGCAGGCAGGGGGCACTCAGTGCTCTCATGCCCAGCGCAGGCACCCAGCAGGGCATGACTCCAGCCAGCACTTTGCATTGCAGTAAGGAACACAGTTCCACTGGGCAGTCTGTATCACCAGTGCTCCCTGCCCTGCATGTGCAGCCTTTGCACTCACCAGGCATGGGAGGGAAGCCCCACATGCTGGAGCCTGCTGCCCTCCCCACCAGGGCTGTGGGCTCCAGGACATGGGGCTTCCCTCCCATGCTGTGGGAGTGCAGGGAGTACCAGTGATGCAGACTGCCCCATGACGGGCCTATGCTCCTAGCTGTGATATGCAGCACTGGTCAGAGCCATGCCCCATGGTGTACCAGAGCCCTGAGCGCCCCACCTACTGATGCTGCACTATGGGGGGAGTGCAGGAGTCCCCAACCCTCCACACCCTCCCTCACACCCCACAAACCCCACACACCCACATCCTTCCTACACAACCCCCCACACATACACAACCCCCTAACATACCATATGCCCACCCACACATACAACCACACTGTCCACAACCCCCCACACATGCACACACCACCATATGCATACACACACACACTCACACCCCACAATATACAAAACTAACAATTTATTTTGAGTTAGTATGTAATCCCCTCTGTATACAGTATGCAAACACAAATCATGACAAAAATATTTTTTGTAATAAAATTAAAATATGTTCTAGTAGGTGTTTGACTTTTAGTGTATGGTTTGGTTTTCTTCTGGTTCTAAGATGGCAACTCCCCCCCAAAAAGGAGCATTTCTGGGGGGCAAGAGGAGGGACTTCCAGTGGCAAAGGTCAGGGGCTAGGGGGTAGGACTTCTGGTCCCAAGATGGCAACCAGGGGGTGGAGCAACTGTCAAGAGGCAGGGTTACTCACACGCCCCTCGACAGCTCACCAAAACTCATTAAGCGGCCCTCCACCCAAAATAATGGCTCGTCCCTGCCTGAGCAAGTATGTTCTATTATGAGAATTTTCTATTAGGAGTACCACCGAGAGATGTCAGAGACCATTTTGCCCAGGTCCAACCCCAATAGGTCTGGCATGGGACAGTCCAATAGACTGCCAAATATATATCTGCTTACTCATAGGACACCACCCTAGGATATTTTTAGAGGTACTGGGGCACACCATCCCAGAATACACTTTGGATCTTGGCTGAAACATTGGGCACCTCTGACAAGGCTGGCTTTCTATCACTTGTCCAAGAAACTTAAAAACCATATATTTAGTATAGCATAACTATCTGATAACCTTTGGTTAACTCAAGAACTATTACTAAAATTCTTGATCTAAAATTGTAATGTGCTATATTTGGATTAAGCATCTCAAAGCCTTCTAATACAACATTTTCTGCCTGGTCTTTAGCTTCATTTAATTTTATCCTGCTATTGGTTTAGCTGGACATGTTAACAGATTTCTTTATTTGGTTAACCATGCCTTTTGAAATACATGCAAAAGTTCACTTTGGCATCCTTCAAAAACAGCCTTTGGGAATTCTGTTATAAGCCACATTTCTACAGCTTTGTCTAGGACCTTAAAACTGACCAATACTGGCAACAACCTATAGGCTCAATTACCACCCACTAGTTCCATTTTTAGCGGCAAAGTCTGTTTGATTTCTGAGGGCTTCTAATCCTGGACTGCTGACAGTGCTTCCTCTTTACTCAGCTGGGAATTTTTTGATCTGGAGTTCACTCTTCAGTGGCTGCTATTTCCTAACTTGAAGCTTGACACAATTAATCAGTACTAACGTTACACTTCTGTAACTTCTATAACCCATAGGAGGTCACTGGTGCATTTCCCTGTAGTTAGCCATATCACTATTCTATCAAACTCTCTGTCATGTGTCGTACATTCAGTGATTGACAGATTCATGGAAGTTTAGGGCTAGAAGGGACCTCATGAGATCATCAGGTCCATCCCCCTGCTCTGGGCAGGAAAGACAGTTGGGGTCAAATAACCCCAGAAATGTGTGTGTCCAGTCTCTTTTTGAAGATCTCCAGGGTAGGTGCCTGCAGCACCCCCACTAGTAGTCTATTCCAGAGTCTGGTCACATGAACCATGAAGAAGTTTTTCCTTATATCCAGTCTGAAACCTTCTTCTAGGAGTTTATGACTATTGCTCCTGGTTTTCCCCTGGGGGCACTTTGGTGAATAGTTTTTCACCTAGCCCCTAATGCTCAACCCTGATATATTTGTAAGCTGCCCCAAATTCCCCCAAAGTCTTCTCTTTTCTAAGCTGAACAGTCCCATATCTGTCAGCCTTTCCTCGCATGGCTTACTCTTCAGGCCTCTAATCATACGAGTGGTTCTTCTCTGGACTCTCTCAAGCTTTGCCACATCCTTCTTGAAGTGTGGTGCCCAAAACTGAATTCATTACTCCAGCAGCAGCCTCACCGTTGCTGGGTAGAGCAGGAGAATAACTTCCTTAGTTTTGCTTGAGATGCATTGGTTGATGCATGCCAGGGTATTGTTTGCTCTGCTAACTGTAGCGTCACACCGGTGGCTCATATTCATTTTATGGTCAATTATGACCCCCAGGTCCCTTTCAGATGTGGTACTAGCTAGCATAGCACCACCAAGCCTGTAAGTTCGTTGCAGATTTTTTCCCCCCAAAATGGACCATGTCACACTTCTCAGTGTTGAACAGCACGTGGTTCTGGTCCACTCAGCTAACTGATCTGTCTAGGTCTGCCTGGATCATCAGCCTACCCTGATGCATGGCCACACTTTCCCACAACTTAGTGTCATCAGGGAACTGTGAGTGTACTTTTCACACCCACATCCAGATCATTGATGAAGATGTTGAAAAACACTGGTCCAAGTACCAAACCCTGGGGGACCCCATGGGCTACCTTCCACCAGGTCAACACAGATCCATCTATTAGTATTCTCTGGGTCCAACCCTGCAGCCAATTTCCCACCCATCTGACTGTTGAATTGTTGAGCCCATAGTCCCCTAGTTTTATCTTGAAAGCCTTATGGGACACCAACTCAAAGGCCATCCTAAAGTCCAACTAAATGATGTCAACCTCATCTCCCTTATCAAGATGGTGAGTAACCTGCTTGTAGAAGGAAATGAGGTTAGTCAGAGATGACCTACCTGTGAGAAAACTGTGCTGGCTTTTGTTCAGAATGTTGCATTCTACTAGCTTATCACATATGGACTCTCAAGGATTTTTCCTGGGATTCAGGTGATAGAATACAGATGCGAAGTACTCAGTTCAGGAGTTCAGTTTTCTCCTTGGTGTTGGTTCATAGATTCATAGATTCATCAATTGTAAGGCTAGATGGGACTTCAGAAGATCATTGGGTCCAGCCCTCTGCACCAAGCAGGAAAGACAACTGGAGTCAGGTGACCCCAGCAAGGTGACTGTCTGGTCTCCTCTTGAAGATTTCCAGGGTAGGTGATTGCACCACCTCTGGAGGGAGCTTATTCCACACTCTGGACACCCTAACTGTGAAGAAGTTTTTTCTAACGCTGAGC
>NW_017729024.1:34482030-34486307 GCF_001723915.1 Gavialis gangeticus | reverse complement strand
CAATTGTAAGGCTAGATGGGACTTCAGAAGATCATTGGGTCCAGCCCTCTGCACCAAGCAGGAAAGACAACTGGAGTCAGGTGACCCCAGCAAGGTGACTGTCTGGTCTCCTCTTGAAGATTTCCAGGGTAGGTGATTGCACCACCTCTGGAGGGAGCTTATTCCACACTCTGGACACCCTGACTGTGAAGAAGTTTTTCCTAATGCTGAGCCTGAATCGATTTTCCAGGAGTTTGTGGCCATTACTCCTGGTTTTCCCCTCAGGTGCCCTGGTGAACATCTGCTCACTGAGTCCTTGATGTACTCCCCTAGTGTAGAGGTAAGCTGCTACCAGGTCCCCTCTCAGCCTTCTTTTCTTCAGCCTGAAAAGTCCCAGATCCTTCAGCCGTTCCTCGTATGGCTAGCCACGTAAGACTCTGATCATATGGGTGGCTCTTCTTTGGACTCTCTCAAGCTTGTCCACATCCTTGTTAAAGTGTAGTGCCCAGAACTGGATGCAGTACTCCAGCTGTGGTCTCACCAGTGCTGAGTAGAGGAAAAGAATCACTTCTTTGGTTTTGCTAGAGATGCATCAATTGATGAATGCCAGAATATTATTTGCCCTACTAGCTACAGCGTTGCACTGCCAGCTCATATTCATACTGTGATCTATTATTACCTCCAGGTCCCTTTTATTCGTGGTGCTAGTCAATTTGGTGTCACCAAACCAGTAGGTGTGTTGGGGGGTACTTATCCTGAGGTGGAGCACTTTACATTTCCCGACGTTAAACTTCATCAGATTCCAACCCACCCAACTTGCTAGCCTGTCTAGGTATGTCTGTATCTGTAGCCTATCTTCAAGCATGACCACACTTCTGCATAACTTGGTGTCATCCATGAATTTGGCCAGTGAGCTCTTCAGCCTCACATCCAAATCATTAATAAAGATGTTGAAAAGTACTGGACCAAGCACCAGTCCCTACAGGGCACTTCTGCCCACTTCTCACCAGGATGGCACAGATACGTTCACTATGGCTCTCTGGGTTCTATCCTGCAGCCAGTTTCTCACCCACTTGACTGTCTTGGAGGTAAGCCTACGATTCTCCAATTTTCTTGTAAGGACATTGTGGGATACTAGATCAAAGGCCTTTTGGAAGTCAATGTATACAGTGTCAACCTGTTCTCTCATGATCAGATGTCCAGATGCATTGAGCAGTGGTCCCATGCTTCCACTGTTTTTCCTCTGGTTACCTATGTACCTATAGAAGGACTTCTTATTTTCTTTCATTTTGGTTGCTAACCTGAATTTGGTCACCATCTTTGCTTTTCTAATCTTCCCCCTACAGGTATGGGCCAATCTTATGTAGTTTTCCTTGGGGCTTATTCCTAGTTTCCATCACTGGTAATCCTCCCTTTTCTTTTTCAGAAAATCTGTGACTTCCCAATTGAGCCAAGATGACTGCCTGGCCCCTGTGCCACCTTTTTTTTGTACAGGTATGGACAACTTCTGTGCACCAAGAATTGTGTTCTTGAGAAATGACCCTTCTTCATCCACACTCTTTCTCTGCAGTCAATGATCCTGTAGGGTATTACTCACATATTAATAAGTAGTACTTCTCTGTTACGCTGCAGAGCATTTAAAATCATAAGGGTTGACCCATACATCACTATCAGGTGGCTTGGGCAGGATTCATGATGTTAGGCTCTTCAGGAGCTCAAGCCTGGTGCCCTTTATGTTTCTGTGGCTTCCCACTGTAGAACTGAAAGGAGTGACCCTCCCCCACCTGCAACATAGGGACTTGGCCTACCCACTTCTCTTATTGTTCATGAAACCTTACACTGGCCATGTGGATGCCAGGAAAGACTCCTGAGTTTTTTGCTCCTAGGTGCACCACTTCAACGTATGCCCAGGAGCAAAACAACTCTGGAGCGTATTGCTCAGGAGTTTATTCATGCTCAGCACGTGGAGCCCAGTTGGAGCAGTCCAGGCTGTCAGGGGACTGGGGGAGTAAGCCTGCCATCCCAAGGCTGGTTTGACCAAATTCCATGTGCTGTGGAGGGAGTGACTAAGGTATGAGGGTGTCTCAACATGGGGGCTGCTTATTAGGCCTGTGCAAGTCTTCAGATCCCGCTTCGGATCTCGAGCCGCTTCAGATGCTTCGGTGTCCAAAGTGGCACGTCCAGATCGAAGCAGAGTCCCAGCAATAGTATCTGGAGTGGGTCAGGGGCATTTGAAGCGCTTCAGATCTGCTTCGGACCCGCTTAAGCCATTCTGAGGCACAATTACTAGAGGGAGAGGGAGCAGGGGAGGGACGGAGAGTGGGAGGGGGGAGGGATGGGGAGTGAGAAGGATTTCTTCCTGGCTACCTTTCCAATGACAGCATCTATGGGGTGGGACTCGAAACAGCATAAAATCCTGTTTCCAGGCCTTCTGTGCCTTTTGCAGGTCATTCCCTTTCAGCAACTGTGTGAGAAAGGAACGCTCAGACTGAGACTTCCCTGCTCCTTTTTCTTGTAATGAACGAGTGGCTAGGATTTAGCTTAGCTTAGACATTCTATTCAATTATTATTAGTATTACAATTCAGTTTATTTCTTTGAATTTATATTTTCTCTTTTTTTTTGGAAACTTTTAAAAAAGAAAATTGTGTTTTCCCAGCCAGTGTTATCTATCACTGTGCAGGGAGGCACAGATTGCTTGCACGCACGCATGCATGCACGCACATATACACATACACAGAGACACAATATAGAAAAAAAGTCACAGCACAAGAAAGATATTCACAGCAGAACAAGACACACAGATAATATATTGACAGCACAAGAAGACACATGGATAATATATTCACAGCAGATCAAGACACAGATATTCACAGGAGAACAAGACAGTCAGATATACAAAAGGATTCACACACAGAGATAGCCCTTTTGCAGCACAGGAATGATCAATATGAAGCGTGCTGGAAAGGCAGGTGCCAGGTCTTCTGGCAGGGGAGGGAGAGGGGGTAGGGGGAGAGATAGAGCTGCAAGCCCCCCCCCAACCACAGATGCACTCTATTCCCGAGCAGCCATGGCATCAGTGCTGCCAGTGGAAGCCAGGCGGTGGGAGCAGAGTCTATACCTGATGTCCCTGCACCTGCACCACCTCCGCTCAGTCCAGAAGCAGGAACCAGCAGTGGAATCACTGCCTCCTCCACCCCAATTTCAGCTCTCAGCGTGAGCCTCCCACTGCCAGAGGAGGAGCTGGAGCCAGAACCAGGGATGATGAACGTGTTGGTTCAAGCAATACTGGGGACTGAGGGGGAATCAGAGTTTGTGCTCCACACCCCTCATGTTTCCCCTAGACCCAGGTCTCCTCTGGAAAGCAGCACCTTGGAGGAGGCTGAGGTTGTGGAGGCAAGTGGCTCAGCTGAGGCAGCTCCTCCTGCTGTTCAGCCTCAGCCTGCTGAGAAGGGGGAAAAGGCAGGATACTCACCCTCAACCCCGAAGCAGGGGAGTAGTGTAGTATGGGATCATTTTGAGGTGGCAGATGATCCCAGGTTTGCCACCTGCCAGCACTGCCGAAGGCACATGAGCCATGGCAAAGACGTGAGACACTTCTCCACCATGGCCATGCTGCTGCATCTGAGGAGGCACCACCCCCTTGCCCTTCTTCCTGCTTCTCAGCCTCACACGAGTGTGAGTGTACCAAAAGGGAAGTCCTCCACTCACTCCAAAGGCCCCTTACCCCCAAAGCAGAGGCAGGCCACCCTGGACCAGTGAGGGAAAGGTGAACAGAAAGGGGGGCGTGTTCCCAAGGCACACGAGATCACCCAAAGCATTGGAGAGATGCTTGCTCTGGATAGCCAGCCCTTCTCCCTAGTTGAGTGGCCAGGGTTCAGGCAGTTCATAGCACTTCTCACCCCATTTTACAAAGTGCCCACACTCACCATCTTTAGCGGGGTGGTGGTGCCCTCCCTGTATGTGGCATGCAGGGAGTACTTGAGGGAGGAGCTGCATGAGGCAGGGCCACAGGTAGCTTTGCACTTCACCTCCAACATCTGGAGCAGCTGGGGTGGTGATCATGCCCGCCTCTTCCTTACGGGGCACTGGTGCACTCATTCAGGCCATCAGTGGGCTCTACTGCAAGCCGAGGTGCTGGATGAGTCCCACATGGCAAGGGAGATCATGGGGGCCATGAACCGAATGGTGCAGGAGTGGCTTAGGCAGGCCAAGGCCATCCACGGGTTCATGGTCACCGACAATGGGGCCAATATGGTGAAGGCTATCCGTGATGCCAACTTTGTTGGCATCCGCTGTG
>NW_017729024.1:34458973-34477030 GCF_001723915.1 Gavialis gangeticus | reverse complement strand
CACACAGGTTGCACCTAATAGTGAGGGATGCCTTGGAGGGGAACAGGGCTGCCAGTGATGACACTGCCACCAGTACTACTATAAGCCAGCTGATTTCGAAATGCAGGAAGGTGGTGGGCTACTTCCACCACATCATCAAGGGGGGTAAGATGCTGTGGGAGAAACTGGCAGAGCTGAGCATCCCGCAGCACAGAATCATACAGGATGTGGAGAATTGGTGGAACTGCACATACCTGATGCTCGAAAGGTTGGTGGAGCAACAGAAGGTCATCCATGAGATGGCCTTGCTTGGAGAGATTGGAATCAGTGGCCCCCTGAACAGAGCTGTGTGAGGTACCATTTCCCAGATCTTGCTGGTCCTCAAGCCCTTCCTCGAGGCCACCGAGACCCTTAGCGCTGGCGTTGCCCTCCTCAGCCAGGTGACCCCTAGTGAGGGAACTGGAGAACCAAATAGAGAAGTTCCAGGGGATATATGTTCCTGGCTGGGGCAGGCTGCTGTCACCAGATGTGCAGGCACTGATGAGGCTACTGAAGGAGGGCATCAGGAGATGGCTGGATCCCTTGCAGTCCAGTATGGTTCACATGATGGTGGGCATGTGCAACCCTAGAATGAAGGGGAGCATGTGCACTGGCAGCCCCAAAACCCTTGATCGCTGGATGCAGGTGCTGGTGAACAAAGTCAGGGAGGTCAAAGTGCAGAGGTGACGGGATGTGGAAAAGGGGATCCACTTTCCTGTGCCAGCATTCCCAGCACTGGCGCCAGCACCAGCACCAACCAGTCTCCTCCACGCCAGCCACTGCCAATGTGGGCCATGGGCATCGCTTCAATGCTGTAGTCCAAATGCACCAGACCCCAGCCTCAGGCAGGTAGCGCCAGGGCTTCAGTGGCTGCCTATCTCGCTGAGGATGTGGAGCCACTGGAATGCAACCCCTTGGCCTACTGGGAAAACCGCAGGCAGATGTGGCAGGATCTGGCTACAGTTGCCCGGCAACACCTGTCCTGTCCACCGACCAGTGTTCCAAGCGAGAGGGTGTTCGGCATTGTTGGGGATGTTGTGGCACCCCACCGCACCTGCTTGGATCCTACATTGGTGGAGCAGCTTGTGTTCCTAAAGGTGAACCTCCCGCTGCTGGGGTTCCCCAAGCTCCACCTGCAGATGGACTGAGTGCCACCCTCCTCACTCTGTCTGCACCAATTTCCTTTTTTGAGTTTTTGAAAAGCTAAGTAATGCCCTGCTCTCAGCTGGAGGGGCACTAACTGCATCACCAGTCAGCAAGTAAAAAACATGTCCCTGCTGAGCTCATTCCCCTGCCAGGATGAACTTGGAGGTATGGGATTGGGGCTATGGGGAAGGAGGAGGCCCCAGGTCCTGGGCATGACCACTAAAACTGCACCCTGCCAGGGTAGGGAGGTCTGGTGTGACTGCTGGCAGCACAGCAGCCCTGTAAATGCCAGGACCAACAATTCCCTGGTGAAAAGCAGGTAGGAGGCACCATAACCTCCAGCTAACACACGCACGCACAAAATCCTGGCTGGGGAACACCCAGACCTGTCACATCTTTGACAGGCCTGATGCTTGCTGGTTGCGGTACAGTTGTGAGGCTCCCAGTAAGCTCAGCTTAGCTGCCCGGGATGCCAGCTTTAGGGTTGAAAACCCCTTTGTCAGGCTGAGGAAGTACCTGCAGGTGGTCCTAGATGGAAGGAATAGTAAAGAAGCCAGAGACTGGCTTGGCCCACAATGCAGGCAAGAAAGCCAGTCAGTGAAAATGGAAATAGAGGCATTGGGGGGGAAGGGACAGGCTAGGTGGGGAGTAGGGGGGTAAGGGGGATGTAGCAGAGCAGGTAAAAGTGCAGAGGTGTCTGGGGTGTCAGACGTCTGGCAGGTCACAGTGTGCCACAATTCCACTGTCTAGACTGAGTCCATGATTTTGTGGACCTACTACCTAGGAGGCTGGTGAAGTGCAGTTCATAGGCCCAGCTCTGAAAAGTGGTTTGCATTGTAATTTGTTCCATCCCAGTAGAAGGCCTGAGAGACTGGAGGCAAAGTGGTTTTTTGGTGAGGAATGTGCCCCCATGTGTAATTGGGTTTTGTTGTCTTTGATAGATTCTGGTGTGCAGTTTGTGGGGGTACTGGAGATACTTGGCAGGTTTTGTCTTTTGAGCTGTAGGAAGTTGGCTTCAGTTCTGGTGATGAGGTTAGGTGCTTGTTTGAATGTAGAAACCATTGTTCAAAGGCGTATCTACTCTACCTACAAGCCAATTCCTAAAAGCAAAACTCTAAATAGCAGTTTCTAGCCATCACTGCTCAAGGTAGGGTTGTCCCCATCTGAACCAACCCACATAATGTTTGTGTAACCCACTCTTAAAACCTTCCACGGATAGAGAATCCACAACCTCCCTAAGACATCTACTCTTAACACTTAACCACCCTCTTAGTGAGAACATTCTTCATAATAGCTAACATAAATTTCACTTGTTCCAATTTAAAATCCCTGCAATCTTTAGGTTTGTGCTATATACTGCAAATCACCCCAGTCCATTCCCTTCCCTCTTGTTTTCAGGAGGCTTCCACGGTCTTGGAATTGGGATGAATGTCTGTGGCTCTTTGTAAAACCTGTCCTGCCTGTTTGTTTTTGTGAAATTCCTACTGCTGTTTGCATTTCTGAAAAGTTAAGTCAGCTGTTTCCCACAATGATTAACGTCTGGTGGGAGAAGGGAGAGAGTGCAATTGATACTGTAAGCAAATGATTTCTCCACTTACCATCTAGCTATTGATGCTGTAAACAAACACTGACTTTTTGTAAGCACTTTCTCCACTTACCTTCTAGCTGCATTGTTTGAACTTGCCACCATTTGTGAATGCAAACCCAGAACTGAATAAAAGATCTTCCTTTCTTTTTCTTACCTACTTCCTTATTGTGAAAATTACAATCTTCCTGGGAACTTAAGGCAGGGGGAATATGGTTAGGATAAAGAATGAGTGCTTGCATTCCTCTGGCCAGCACAGAGTGGTGAAAAGGGGGTGTGATGCAGGTGATGGGAAGAAGGGAGAAGGGAAGGGAGTCTTGTGTGGGTTTAGAATGGTCCTTCAAGCCAGAGATCACAGCAGGGAAGAGCAAAGCAACTATTTTCCTTTGACAAGGTGCACAGCAATGATGTGAGCTGTTGCAAATTCAAGAGACAGGAGACATGACCAAGGTCTGGAGGTTGGTATGATCCTGCTGGCCAGTGATAAGTTTAGGGGAGGCAGAATCTTCTCTGTTCTTATTTCTGGACATGAAGAGCAGTAGATAAGCATCCAGTAGCAGGTGTTGGGAGACCTAGATAGAATCTGGGACTTGGAAAACTCTGGATGGTCAGTGGTTGGACTGGGGAGAGAGAAGCAACACTGCTTCAAAACCCAGCCTGGCCTGACTCCTGTGGTGCAGTGAGTACACAGGTGCCACTGATGGAAGGGACAGGGGGCCTTACTTCCCATGGTTTTCCGGCCTCTCAGGATCACACTGGGATAGCTGCTACTTGTGAGCAGGATGTGGAGTAGGCGTGTGGAGCCACAGCTACCCTCTGCTGAGAAAAAGGGAGGGGAACAGGCCATGATAACCCTTGCATGAAGAAACACAATTTATTGATGATTAGGGATCTGGGTTTTCTGTTCACCATGGAAAATTGTAGTAAAACCCAGATTTTCTCATTTTAAGGAGAAAAACCAAGATTTTCTCCTCCAAAGAAGAAAAACACAGGAAATGGTGGGTTTCCCCTTGCAGGTTGGAAGAGTTCCAATCTGCAAGGGGCCAGAGAAGTGGGAGAAGGGAGATCAACAGCGGGCGCCATGTGCACATGCATATATACACATGGCCACCAGGCATGCTGGAGAGCAGCTTCCTATGGGTAAGTCTGGTGGCAGGGAGGAAGGGATTGAGACCCCCATAGTGAGGGAGTTGGGCAGGGCTGGGGCTGGGGCCACTGCCCAGCTGGGGCTGTGTGTGGAGCTTGAGGCCCAAGGTCAGAATGTGTAGCTGTATAGCATGGGCAGGGGGGCAGGATAGGGCCATGGGTGGTGGGCTGGGCAGGGGGATGGCTCCTTGCCGCTGTACTCATTCTCAGGAGGTTACATGGGGGTATGTGCCCCTCAGATTTGTGCATGGGGTGGGTTGCTAGCTGGGGGTTTGGGGCTCCCTGCCCTGCTGCCCTCCCCCCAGTGCCTCTGCAGCCCAGCCGGCAGGACCTGGCACAGCAGGGAGCAGAGCAGGGCTGGGCATGGAAGCTTGGTGCTGCTGCCAGGAGCCCCACACCACCATGATGAGGCACCCCCTGCCTGCCCAGCAGCAGTGGAGGTGGCAGCACAGAGCTACGCCCCTCACTGCTGCTGGGCAGGCAGGGGGCACCTCACCAGTGCGGCATGGAGATCCCAGGGGTGGCAATGAGCTTCCCAGCCTGGTCCCACTCTGCCCTGCCACACCAGGTCTCACCCACTAGGCTGCAGAGGCCCCAAGAGGAGGCAGCAGGGTAGGGACCCTGATCCTGCAGCAGGCAGCTGACCCCCACTCCCTCTGATGGGCTCTGCTCCAGACATGCTACCCATGGGGGAAGGGGAGCACACTCTGCTCTGCCACAGCAGCCACTGCCTCCCACAGACAGCAGCTGGGCCTCAGGCACTGCTGCAGGGGGCAGGGGACTACTGACCTGGGTCCCTGGCCCCATAGCCCTGGCAGCTGGAGGACCCTCTGGCAAGTCTGGGGAGGCAGAGAGCTGTGGGTGGGGAGTAAGGGGCACCAGCAGGGGTGGGGGGCTGTGGATGAGGAGTGAGGGGCACCAGCATGGGAGGGGGGGGCATATGGGTAGGGAATGAGGGGTACCAGCAGGGCCAAGGGGGCTGTGGGTTGGGAGTGAAGGGCAATGGCAAGGGCAGGGCATCTGCATATCAGGGCTGCTCAGTGCCACACAGCCACAGCTGGACCTGCATCCTGGTGAGCAAAGGGAGAGGAGGCAGAGGGAGCTCTGATTTTCCATGATAAAAAACCCAAAATCAAACACCAAAATTTATAGGTATTTGGAATTTATTTTATTATACTGATTGAGGCAGCGGTAAACTTCCAATGTACTTTAAAACTGTAAATGTATCAATAAAATATTGTGTTCAACTGATACCTATATAATGGTGTTTTATTTTAATCATGGAAAACATGGCATTTGGGGAGTTTTAATCAGAGAATTTGCAATTTTTTTAATCGGAGAATTTGTGATTTATAAACAGAGAAAACTAGGATCTCTCAGGCGATGCTGTAAATTACTATTAAAGGAATGGCTGCCATCTGAGAGTGAAACCACACAACAGCCTGCAGTAGCTCAAAAGAGTTTCCAGGGTGATCTCACTTTTGCCCCCTGAAAAGACAGAATGTGCTTCCCTCCCAGCCACAGTATGAATGGATGGATGGGAGAGGTGGAAATACTCTGACCTGTAGCTGAAATACACAGTCAACCCTCCATAGACCATGCAAGGATATAGCATTCTATTCTCCACTGACAGCACCCCTTTCCTCAATGCCCCCGAATGCCCCATCACCTGCCTGTGGCTTGCAGTATGCCTTTACACCTGCCTTAGAAAAGGTCAGGTTACATGCAGGGTGTGTGACTGCAGGGTAGCTAAGATGGGAGTAAATAATTCAGGGATTAACTCAGGGAGGTGGGAGTGGGTCAGACAAACCAGTGTGAGAAGCTACCTTTTCAGGCTTTGGTGCCAAGGACAAATGTAACTAGAAGTGCTTCACGCTTCTTATCTTTGTTTCATCCAGGATCATTTTTTATACCGTTAATGCTGATTTATAGGTTTACAGTGCTGCATGTTGTATCCCTTCATTTGTACAGTGCTTTCAGGACTCTTGAAATGCCTGAAAGCTGAATGTTACATTAAGAAAAGTCAAGAAAATACTGATTGCATGTGTGTATTGCTTGCATCACTGCTTGAAGCATTTTGTCTGTAACTACTTTTGATACTACCTCAGCCCATGTGCCTGAAGACACACAACATGATGCATTGATCATATTTGCATGTAGGTTCACTGTTTGTTCCAGAACAGAAATGTCCAGCTCATCTGGTCCCGTGGGTCAGATGAGTAGTGTGAGGCCAGGACACAGGCCAAATCCAAAGCGCAGTCATGTCATCTAGCATAGGAGGCTGGGATTTGGTGGTGGAAAAGTTAAGCTGTGGCTTCTAGAGCCATGATAGCTGCTGTTCCTTCCACCACCATATTTCTGATGCTGCAGGCCAAGTGATAGATCTCCATGCTTTGGATCCAGCCTGTGGAGCTTCCACAGACTGACAAATTTGGCAGCAGGACAAACAGCAGTAGCATTAATTGCTGTGGTCTTGGGAGCTGCAGTAATTAATGCCACCATAGCTCATCCTGCCACCAAATCTCTAGACCCATGACAGGTCCCAGAGTGTAGATGACATGTCCTGGTTGGATAGATCTGGCCCACAGGACCCATCTTGATCACCCTTGTTAGAGATCTTCAGGTTGATAGTTGTCTAATAAACAGTAAGCTCTTGAGGGTCTTCCACCACGGGTGCTGTCCAGATTGGACCTCCATGGCTTTTTCATACTTCTCTAGTTTCAGAAGCAGGAGCTGTATCTTTGGGTGTGGTACTCCAAGAGTTTTTTTGTATATTTTGATCAGTGCTTTTTTACGTTTATATTTTGATTATGATTCAGATTGGACCAAGAATCCTGCAGAAACAGGCTGCCTTAGACATAGTGAAGAGTAATGAGGCGTCCCTTTCTCTTCTTGCTGAGCCTCTAAACAAAGGTGCATAATACCAAAGTCCAGATGACTTTTTCCATGTTGAGGAGAAGGAAGAATGCATATTTCTATATTACAGTGGTTTTAGTGGTACTTCTTTTTTTAAGGCTGGTTGTCATAAAAATCTTCCCACTCAATTACATTTCCAAAATTCTGAAATAATGTCCATTTGGATGATATTGCAGGTGCCAACACCAGAGTAATTCCCCTCCCAAAGGGAGTGTTTGTAGCCATATCAGAAACAAAGCGTTGTCATTCCCTGATATTTTGAGCACAACATAATCTGAAAATGACCAAAGTTTGCATCAATGTCACAGAAATTTATGAGCACCTTGCACAAATACATCTCACTGGGCATGTCTACGTATGCTTTTAAGCACACCTAAATTTAATGCACATTAGCTTAATGAACATTAAGCAGGTTTAGGCAAGTGTCTACACATGCAGCTATTAAAGCTCATTAACACTGTGTATGGACTGACTTGGGCCTAAAGTTAGTCCCAATTTAGTCAACACAGCATTAATATGTTTTAACTATTTGCACCGAAATTTGATACCTACATTTGCAGGTATCAAATTTAGGTGCAATTACCTGCAAAGCACCATTTTTAAAGTGCATTAAGTGCATGCACATGTAGATGCATCCCTAATATGCCTTACATTTAGGCTAGTATGCCTTAAAGCATTTCATGTAGGTTTGCCCTTTATGTGGTTTTCTATTTCTTCAGACTTTTATCCTCAGCCTATCTTTTAGTGCTTATCTCTACATTAAATGTGACTCTTAATCCACTTATGTGGAAAAAAATTGAGTCTGAACAAAAATACTCTCTCTCTCTCTCTTTTGCATGGTTGGCCTCCTTTTATGTCTTAATAGATACAGAGGCTCAGAGGCCTGAAGGACTTCATTACCTCCTACACAACCCAGCCCACATCATTTAATAAGTTTAATATACCAAGTAATGAAGAAACAATTCTGTGCTGAGAGAAGATGTTTCATGAATTTTGGAACCAATAGAGTCTTTTAATTATGACTGATTAATCTTCAAAGACTAGCTTTAAAGTGGTAAACAGGTGCTTAGGATGACAAAATAATCAACAAAGAATAGCTTGTTCCATTCATTTGGAAAAATTATATATATATATTCATATATGGGATGGCAAGACATTGACTCTTGCAGAGTTTGAATCATAGTTTAACCATACAATAACAACTAGGTGAAGTAACTATGAGGTGATCTTAATTTATAAATGGTCTTAAAGGTTTGTGGACTATCACAAGATTGTATCCTACAAATTGTAGGTCAGAAAGTGCTAGCAAGGGCAATATTTGTTTAGAGCTAGGGACAGAAATTACACATCAACCAGTATAAGTGATCAGAAACCAGTTCAAATCTGTAACACAACAGAAGTTCAGTGCACATAAACCTCTTTAAAAATGGCTGATATTGGTTTAAGATAAACCTGGATGGATGTAGTATCAGATTTAAGTCAATTGGTTTATTGAACTTCTGTCCCAGATCCCCTCCAGATTCAAGTTAGCTCACAGTCCCCCAATAGCCTAGGATGCTTTGCACCTCTCCTGCAAACCTCCCTCACAGGGCAGGCAGGCTAGCCTTGGCCCAAACTGTCTGCTCCAGCTGAGCAAGGAGGCATGTCCCCCAGATTCTGGCATGAGCTTCTGCAGGCACGTGGATGCATTTCTGGAATCAAAAGTTAATGTCTGTTCATTAGCTTATTGGTTCAATCTACACAGTTTAGACTAACCTGCAAAGATTGAATTGATTCCGCCTCAGGCTTTTTGACTACGTACTAAGACTAGATGTAAAAAAAGATAATATAAAGAGTACATGAAGGGTGGCCTTGGGGCCCAAATTGGGGAAGCAGACAGCCTCAAAATCATAGAATCATAGAAAATTACGGTTAGAAGGAAACTCAGGAGGTCATCTAGTCTAAACCCCTACTCAAAGCAGGACCACCTGCTTGTAAATGATCCGAGGCAAGGTTTTGTCTAGCCAGGTCTAAAAAACCTCCAAGGATGGAGCTTCCACCACCTTTCTGGGTAACCTGTTCCAGTGTTTTACTACCCTGCTAGTAAGAAAATTCTTCGTAATATCTAACCTACACTTCCCTTGCTGCATCTTGAAACCATTGCTCTTTTTTCTGTCTTCTGCCACCACTAAGAACAGCTTAGCTCCATCCTCTTTTGAACTCCCATTCAGGTAGCTGAAGGCTGCTACTAAACCCCCCTGAGTCTTCTCTTCTTTAAACTAAAGGGACGCATCCACACATATAGGCATGTGCACTTACAGCAATTCAAATATAAGTGGTGCAAATTTGAGGCAGAGCTTTATGCCTCAGTGCAAGTGCCTGGACATACACTTTGGTGTGGTGCAAGTTGTGCCACTTGGGGCAAAATAACCTTGCCTGTCTTCTCCTGAGTCTGCAGCCAGGGGGATCTAGAGCCAGCAGTGTAAAAAGTTGCCCTTTCCTGGCCCCATCAGTACAAAAAGCTGCCCTTGCAAGTAGCTCAGGGCTACTCACTCTCAAGAACTTCTGAGGCCCAGTCAATTGGTACCTGGGGACACTACCCCTTGTGTAACCCTGAGAGTTCCCTGCAGCCTCTACCCACTGCAGCAGTCTGGCAGTGGGGGCTGCTGCCTGGCTGTGACCTGCTGCCACCTGCCAGACCCAGATAGGGACCGCACAGCCAATACAGGCATCTGTCCCTCTGGGCCAGCTGCCAGTGAGCTATGACTGCAGAGTTGGCCTTTGGGCAGCACTACTGCCATGCATGCCCCCTGTCCAGCCATCTGGGCAGCTATCACCTGGAAGATGTTCTCAGTGTGGTAACCTGCTTTGAACTAAGCAGGCTTCTCTGCCTGAGTCCTGCCACTTGCCTCCCTAGCAGGAATTCTGGTGTTCCCTATTTTAAAACTGAAAAACCCCTGATAAAAAAAAAAATCCTGAAGTCACTCTGTAAAATACCCCCAAATCCATGTTCTGCCACAATTAAAACAAAAGACCACTATATAGAGAGAGAGACAGAGAGACAGTGATCAGTTGGCCAATGTTTTATTAGTATATCTACAGTGTTAAAGCAATTTGGAAGCCTACCAGTGTCTCTATCATCATAATAAAATGAATTCTAAATACATATGTTTTGCTGTTTGCTTTTAGTTTTCTTACTGTAGAGCAGTTAGAGCTCCCCCTGACCCCTTCACTAACCAGGATATGGGGACAGCTGACCCTGCAGCCACAGAAGGTCTCATCCTATCTGGCAACTGGGCACGCAGGGTGTGTGCTGGGGGGATGTGGGGTTTGCAGAAGAGAGATGGGAAGAGGGGTGGGTGGCTGTGGAGGGATATGAGACACTGTGGGGTATATGGGTAGGTGTGGGTTGATTGCAGGAGGATTGCGGGGTGGGGCTGCTCAGGAGGGGTGAGTCCCTTGCCCCCCGCAGGGTGCAGCCCCCCACACACAGCTCACAGACTGCCCCCCACAGAACTCCCACAGGGGCCACAGCCCCCACAAGAGGGGCCACATGGCCCCTGCAGGAGCTACCACCTCCCCCCCCTGCAGGGCCCATGTGCCTCACCCATGCTTGCTCCCCCAGCCCTCTGGATTGCTGCCCTGCCAGCTCCTGCAGCCCCCCCCCGCCATGGTTGCCCTGCCTGGCCCCAGCTGGTCCCATCCCCTGCTTGCATCCCCAGAGCCCTGATGGCTGCCCCACCTGGCCCCAGCCTCCGAGCACTTTAAAAAAAAATCCCTGCGCTCACCAGCAGTAGCAGCAGCTGTGGGGTCACTCCCCGATCACCCTGCCCCTACCCAGCCCTGTCCCTGGTGCCCCGCCAACCCCAGCAGTCCAGGATTCAAAAAAAAAAAAAAAAGCTCCGCACTCAACGGCTGTAGCAGATGCTGTCAGGGTCACTCATGGCAGAACCCTGTCACACAGCACAGGGCAGTGAGGACCGGCCCCAGCCACCTGGCACCTTCACTGCCACTGCCCCATCGCGCAGGTGTGGCCTGGGTTGGCAGGGCACCACACAATTCTACGCATTGTCGGGCAGCTGGGGCTGCTGTGGCTGTCACTTGGGGCCTGGCACCACTCAGCCTGAGTGGCCCCAGCTACCTAACAGCCCACAGAGCCACATAGCACCCTGCCAACCCGGGCCACACCCATGCAATGAGGAAGTGGCAGTGTGCGTGCCACATGGCCAAGGCCAGTCCTCACTGCCCCAGCTACCCTGTGTTGTGCAGACAGCTCTGCCACAAGACCCTAGTGACCCCAACAGCAGCTGCTACTGCCAATGAGTACGGGGCTTTTTTTTTTTAATTGCCGGGATGCTGGGGCCAAATGAGGCAGTGATTGGTGGGGCTCAGTGGAAGGTAGCAAATGGGGCCAGGTAGGGCAGCAATCGGGAGACTTGAGGGGGAGGTAGGGGATGGGGCTGGGCAGGGCAGCAATCCAGGGGGCTCAGGAAGCGGGCAGGTAATGGATCTGGCAGGGGTCCTCCAATGGTTCCCCTCCCCTCTTTAAGCCCCACTCCCCACCCCCTACTTACTGGCACAGAGCCCAGATCCAGCTCCCTGTGACTGGCACACTGCCTGCCCTGCACAGGCAAGCAGCATGCTTCAGGGCAAGTGTCAGCCATAGAGACTAGGTCTGCATGAAGCGAATAGTATTCACTTTGGATTCAGCCAATTCTGAGGACAGCGATTCAATTCGGTGAGTTGAATCACTGTCCCGAATCGATTCGGCCAAATCTGATTTTCAGATTCGGCTGCTGCTGAATCAGCTGAATCTCTGAATCACATAGGCCCCATCCCCCCCTGCTCTCCCAGCCAATGGCTGCCCCACCCACCCCAGCTCTTTGGGAAAAAAAAAGCCCCCACTCACCAGGTGTTGCCAGGTGGGGGTGCAACCCCCGCTGCCCCCCACTGCCCCACACCATGTGGGGATCTCTGCCACAAGCCCTCCAACCCCTACCCACTGTCCCAGCCCCCCCCATTGGCTGCCCTGCCTGCCCCAGCTCCTGGCCATTTAAAAAGAACAACAACCCTGGAATCACTTGCTCCCGCCCAGCAGGGGGCAGTCCTTGCTGCCCCGCACTGCCCTGTGCCATGTGGGGGGCTCTGCATGATCCTCCAGAATCTCCAAGGCTGCTGCAGCAGCTGGTGAGTCCAGGGCTGGGTTCGGTTTTTTCTTAAAGGGCAGGAGCTGGGGCAGGTGGAGAAGCCATGGGGGTGCTGGGACAGCGAGCGTGGATTGGGGGGCTCATGACAGAGTCCCCCACACGGCATGGGCCAGTGGGGATCTCCCACCCTGCCCAGAAACACTTGGTGAGTGAGGGCTTTTTTTTAAAGGGCCGGAAGCTGGGGCAGGCAGGACAGCCATGGAGGGTGCTGGGGGAGCAGGCAGGGGATTAGGCCTGGCAGGGATCCCCCACCAACCATGTTCCCTCTAAAGTGTAGCGATCCGTGAGCACACCGCTTCGGTCCATGAGCACACCACTTTGGTCCGCTCCTGTTAACAGCATAACAAACATATAACTACTTGAATAGTAACTGGGTTCTGCTAAAGCACTCTTACATATTGTTTGAATAAGCCTGGTGGGCTCTGCAATGTGTCTCAAGAACAGCAGCAAGATATTGTGTTTAAGGTGTATTATACTTTCATGAATAGATTTAAGAGTTAAAATTGTCAGTTGTCACAAACAGCTAGAGGGTTAGGGTCTGATTCCCCTCACACAAAATCAGATACCAGCATAACCTCAGTAGAGTGATGATACAAATTAATATATGCAAGAGGAGAATCTAATTATTTGTACTTGAGTGTGTATTGATGAAGAAATTCCTATAGGTACTTACATTTTAAATTAAATAGCTTTACCCAAACATTGTGCCTAAGAAAAGTAAAATAAAGAAAGCACTAATAGTGGTCTGTGCACCACTAGAAGTCATGTGAACTGTTTACATGCAATGGTTTCCTTCTATGGTGTTTACAGACCCATATTTTCTTTTCAACTATGCCTTTGCAAATCAGCAGTCACTTAATTGAAAAATAGAAACTCACAGTGGTGTAAAATTTGTATGAGGGGGGAAATCACATGCAGGGCCAGCCCACAATCTCTGGGGACCCCCTGCAGGATGTAGTTCCAGAGCCCCCTGATCCCTCCCCGGGGCCAAGGCAAGGGCCGGGGCTGGAGCCGGGGCCAGGGCTGGGGCAGGAGTGGAGCTGGCAACTCCTCCCCCACTCAGCCAGTAACTAAATGAATGCCCCAGCACACCGCATGCAGCGGAAGGGGTGATGCCCAGAATTTCCGGCTACAACAAAGTAAAGAAACCTGCCGGAGCAGTTCCCCAGTGCTGTGAGGAGGCAGCCCCCATCTCTGCTCCTGCCCCCATCTCTGCCCCCACCTCACTTCGGGGAGGAGCCACTGCCTGAGGAGTGAGGAGCTTACCTCCGGTAAGTTTCCCGCGCTGGCCCCGGTGTTTCCGCCACACTCCATGCCCACCTCCTCTCTGGGCGGGTGCGCGGCATTAAAAACTTAATGCAAAGCAAGATTTTAAATCATGCGCAGCTGCACACATCTTGGAGGGAAGCTTGCCCCCCATGGTCCCCTCCCCCAGCCTCCCCTCCTCCGCCCCCTACGTACCAGCTCAGTGTCTGTGTCCAGCTCCCTGCTGCAGTGGGTGAGGACTGCCCAAATCACCAAAGCTCTCCAAATCTTTTCCAAATCAATTCGGAGAGCTTTGAATCAATTTAGACCATTTACCTGGTCCACTGATTCAGTTCAGATTTTGGAGATTTGGCCACTGAATTGGGCCAAATCTCCAAATTGAATCAGCACCTGAAGCTTTGCAAAGCCCTAATAGAGACGCCCTGACTGGCTACCAGAGCGTCTGTGTGGAGAACCAAGCCTCCAGTTGTCTCAGGGCACTGTTCTGGACCGTGCCCTGCCCCGCTTTTTCCCCCTAGGGTATTTTTTGACCCCTGGATATCCAGGGCTCTAATTTTGTCCCTGTGCTGCAAATTTGCAGCATGGGAAATGTTTTTTTGTTCCCGCATGTGCCTCTTGCAGCATCCCAAAGGGCTTTGAGATGCTGCAAGAAGCACGTGCATGCTCATCTGGACGCACCCAATAAGTCCAGTTCCCCCAGCCACCCCTCTCCAGGTGGCAAAAGTCATGTGCCCCAACCCCCTCACCATTTTTGTTGCTCTCCACTGGACTTTCTCCAATTTGTCCACTTCCTTTATGCAGTAGGGAGCTCAAAACGGGACACAGTACTCCAGATGTGGCGTCACCAGGACTGAATAAATGGGAGTAATCACTTCCTTTGCCCTACTGGCAACACACCTACCAATACAGCCCAATATGACAGTAGCCTTCTTGGCAACAAGGGCACACTGTTGGCTCATATTCAGCTTATTGTTCACTGTAACCCCCAGATCCTGTTCTACAGAGCTGCTGCCCAGGCAATCAGCCCCCAGCCTGTACCAGTGCATGGGATTGTTCCATCCTAAGTGCAGGACTTTGCACTTGTCCTTGTTGAACCTGAGATTCCTTTTGGCCCAGTCCTCTAATTTGTCTAGGTCACTCTGAATCCTAGCCCTACCCTCCAGCATATCTACTACTCCCCATCCGCCCCAGCTGGGTGTCATCTTCAAATTTGCTGAGAGTACACTCTATGCCAGGGGTGGGCAAAATGCAGCCCACAGGCCAGATGCAGCCCACCAAGCTATTCTATCCAGCCCACAAACCCCCTAAAACATTTAGAAAATTAATAGTTATCTGCCCCTGGCTGCTTGTCATGTGGCCTTCAATGACTTGCCAAAACTCAGTCAGTGGCCCTCCGGCCAAAATAATTGCCTTCCCCTGCTCAATGCCATCTTCTAGGTCAGGGGCGGGCAACTATTTCAGGCAGAGGGCCGCTTACTGAGTTTTGGCAAGCCATCGAAAGCTGCATGACAGGCAGCCAGGGGCAGATAACTATTCATTTTCTAATTTTTTTAGGGGTCCCACGAACCAGATAGAATGGCCTGGCAGGCCACATCTGGCCCATGAGCTACATTTTGCCCACCCCTGTTCTAGGTCATTTATGAAGATATTGAACAAAACCAGCACCAGGACCAACCCCTGGGACTCCTTCTGATACTGGCTGGCAACTAGACATTGAGCCATTAATTACTATCCTTTGAGCCCAGTGCTCCAGCCAGTTTTCTATTCCCTTTGCCATCCATTCATCCAGCCCACACTTCCTTAGCTTGTTTATGAGAATGCTGTGGGAGACTGTATCAAAAGCCTTGCTAAAATCAAGGTACACCACATCCACTGGTTTCCCCACATCCACAGAGCCAGTCATCTCATCATAGAAGACGATCAGGTTGGTCAGACTTCATGACTTGCCCTTAGTGAATCCATGCTGACTGCTCCTAATCACCTTCTTCTCCTCCAAGTACTTAGAAATGGATTCCTTGAGGATCTGCTCCATGATTTCTCCAGGAAATGAGGTGAGGCTGGCTGCTCTGGAGTTCCCTGCATCCTCCTTTTTCCCTGTATTAAATATGGACATTATGTTTGCTCTTTTCCAGTCATCCAAGACATCTCCTGATCACTACAGGTTTTCAAAGATGTTGGCCAGTGGTTCTGCAATCACATCAGCCAACTCCCTCAGCACCCTCAGGTGTATCCCATCCAGCCCCATGCACTTGTATATGTCCAGTTTTTCTAAATAGTCTCTAATCTGTGCTTTCACCACTGTTAGCTGCTCACCTCCTGCGCAAACTGTGCTGCCAGGTGCAGTAGTCTGGGAGCTGACCTTGCCTGTGAAGGCTGAGGTGAAAAGGGCATTGAGTACTTCAGCTTTTTCTGTATCATCTGTCACTTAGTTGCCTCCACCATTTAGTAAGGATGCCCCACACTTTCCCTAATCTTCCTCTTGTTGCTTACATGCTTGTAGAAACCCTCCTTGTTACCCTTCATGTCCCTTGCTAGTTGCAACCCCAGTTGCTCTTTGGCCTTTCTGATGTCATCCCTGCATGCCCAAGCAATATTCTTATACTCCTCCCTAGGTGTTTGTCCAAGTTTCCACTTCTTATAAGCTTTCTTTTTATGATTTAGTTTACTGGAGAGTTCCCTGCTAAGGTAAGCTGGTCTTCTACCATACTTGCTAGTCTTCCTGCACATTAGGATGGTTTGTTCCTGCACTCTAAGTAAGGTTTCTTTAAAATACAGCCTGATCTCCTGGACTCCTCTCCTTCTCAGACTGGCTTCCCAGGGGATCCTGCCCATGAATTCCCTGAGCAAATGGAAGTCTACTTTTCGGAAGTCCAGGGCCCAAACTCTGCTGCTCTCCTTCCTTCCTTTCCTCAGAATCCTGAACTCAATCATCTCATGGTCGCTGCTGCCCAAGTTACCATTTACTACGACACTCCCCATTAATTTTTCCCTCTTCGTGAGCAGCAGGAATGTAATCATCCACTGCCTTACCTGATTCTGATCCCTTGCATGCAGTGGACTGTGTGAGAAATATTAATTCTGATCATTTTGTGTTGCTTTCCTCCTCTTTGTTGGATCATAATTGTATTGTTTTATTTAATCTTCCAGATAAAGTAGTGTTATATCAGTACCTAATGTGCACATCTCAGTGGTCTTCAGGTCAATAATGATATCCACTGTAGCTGCTGAAAAAACTTGACCCAGTAACTATATACAATGCTGTATAATATTAGTAGCTCAAATAATTAGAATAATATAAAAGAAAAGACTGCAAGAGCCCTAAGATAAAGATAGTACATAAACTTTGCCCATCCAAAGAGAAACCCCTTGGTGTTGTAGGTCCTTCTCTGCTCCCTCCATTTGCCTATCCCCCACTGTCTGCCCCCCTGTGATCTCCCCACCACCTTCCTACTGCCTGTCTCCCCATCACCTGCCCCCTGCCACTGCTTTTACTTCTCCACAGTGGTTGTGGAGGGCAAATTTACAACCTTCCAATAATTAGATACTATATGCAGATAACAGATGTATATATTTTCCATGTATAGTATCTAATACTGGGGGGAATCATCTTAAATTCAGCATTTTCTTGGGTGAATATGGTATATTGGGATATTTACCCCAAGTCTGCTTTTTTTCAACAATGCACAGTTTTTAAAGCAAACAGTGTTGTCTTGGCATATTGCATTTGGATTTGTTTTGCCCCCAGTGTTGATGTACAAAAGCATGTCAGCAAGGTCTTATTACACCTGCTCTGTGAAGTTTTCTACTATTCTGTAATCCCAAACATTACTTGTTAATGGTGGGTTAAGCACCTATAGGTCTGAGGAGCCCTATTTTTAGTTATTATTTCAGTTGCAACAAATAAACAAGCATATCTCTTTTGGATTATATTATACTGTACTGTACATCTGTGCCATCACAGAATCTATTCCCATGATTATGAAGGGAGTAGCAGTGACACCATTGGGGGGTAGGAGAAATATTTGCACATTAACAAAAATGATAACACTTTAGGAAAGATCCTTCTCTCTTTTCTAGATTTCTGAGGGCTTAGAACAAATTTTTACTTTGGTTATAGGAGGTGGATTTGACCTTTACATGATGAAGTGGCATTACTGTAGCCACAATTTTGTCCCCCTATGTACAGTATGGGATGTATTTCCATCTATAGTATCTTAGGGTAACCTTTTATATGTGCCTGCTGGAAGTAAAGTAGGTATTATATGTCCTCTCAACTTTTAGCTCAATAATAGTAGCATGTGCCCAGAGAACAGGAGACAGTTTCTAGGTCTCTACTTTATGTAGAAGGTATTTGAAAGTGTATCTCTCCCTTCTCAAAAAATGATTTGACCACCAGACCATGAGCTAGACATTGCTGAGGTCAGTCTCAGACTCTCAACTTGAAACTGGCTTACTGAAACTTGCATTAAATATTTGTCAGATAAAATGAATAAACTTGGATAGTTCCTAGTGAACTGGGGGATGGCGGCTAGGTTAGATACTAGGGCTGTGCAAAGCTTCTGTAGCTGATTCGATTTGGAGGAGATTTGGCATGATTTGGGGACCAAATCTCCAAATCCTAATCGCATTGGGAAACCAAGTAAAAGCTCTGAATCAATTTGAAGTATCTGAATCCATTTGGAAAAATATTTGGAAAAGATTTGGATGATTCAGAGACTCGACCATAGACTAAACAGGCAGCTGACAGCTGCCTCCATCTGGTAAATCTGTTGTGTTTGGGGGAGGGGGGAGAGA
>NW_017729024.1:34458079-34458720 GCF_001723915.1 Gavialis gangeticus | reverse complement strand
GGGCGGGGGGATTTATTACTCAGGGAGCAGGTTGGGAGGGTGGGCTGCACATGTGGCAGCACTGGAAGTGGGGGTTATGCCCTGCTGCGACTTGCCCAGCTGAGGCAGGGTGGGCAGGATGCAGGCACGGCATACTCCTTAAGGAAGGAGGCAGGCAGCAGCATGGCATAGCCCCCACTCCCAGTGCTGCCGCGCCCGCATCCCACACCCACCCCATGCCAGCTGGCAAGAGGCAGCAGGGCAGTGTCCCCTTCCAGCACTGATGCAGGTGCAGTAGCACTGGGAGTGGGGAGCTGCTGCCCAGAGTGAGCCACTCCTGCATTACCCACCCCACCCCAGCTGGGCAAGCAGCAGCAAGGCAGAGCCCCTGTGGCTCCCGTCGCTAGATCAGAGGCAGGCACAGCAGAAGGAGCCATGGGAGAAGCCCCCATGGCTGCCCTGCCCAACCTCATCCCCCACCTGGCCCAGCCCCTGGAATTTAAAAAAAAAAAGCCCCACACTCACCAGCTGCAGCGGGGGCTGTGGGGCCATGTGGCAGAGCCCCCTGCACAGTCCCCGCTGCCCAATCTCCCCCCCTGATGGCACCTCCCCACCCAGCCCGAGCATGCTGGCATTTCAACAAAAAAAAAAAAAAAAAAAAA
>NW_017729024.1:34448230-34457721 GCF_001723915.1 Gavialis gangeticus | reverse complement strand
GGGGGCATCAGGGATCTCCCCCCACCCCTGCTTGGCACCCACATGGCAGTGGTCACATTGCATGGGTGCAATGCAGCTCGGCAGGGCACTGCATACCGCCTGGGAACTGGGGCCACTCCAGAAGTCATCCGGAACCTAGCAGTGCTCAGTCCCAACTCCCAGACAGTGTGTGGGTGCCAGGGGGGTGGAAATCCACACTGCCCTCCACTGCCCTGCGCTGTGGAGGGGGGGCTCTGCCACAAGTGCCCAGAGGCCCCAGTTACCATTCCTGCATCCAGTGAGTGTGGAGATTTTTCTTTTCTTTTTTTTTAAGTGCCAGGACTAGGCTGGAGCTGGGAAAAGGATAGGGCTAGGCAGGGCAGCCATGGGGACTTCTCCCACAGCTCTCCCCATCCAGGGAGAGGCAGGCACAGCCAGAGGAACCACCCAGCTCTGCCTGCCTCTCCCTGGCTGATCTGAATCACCAAACCTGTCTGAATCAGAGCTGAATGTTCTGAAGCTGATTTGGCCAAATTAATTCAGGACAGTGAATCACTGTCCTCTGAATCAACCAAATCCAAATCAAATACTTCCATATTCACACACGATTAGATACTAAGGTCTGTCTTTTCCAGGGAGCATTCCTTTTACTGAACTCTACTCCTTCTGACTTACTATTTTCATACTTTGTCTGCCCAGTTGGTCAAATTCGAAACAAGAGCTGGAAAATTCTCTAGGCAGTGCCTAGTCTGGATGAGAGATCTCATCACATTTCTAGATGTTTCTCTTCAAGGACCTGCAGTTCTGGGTTTTGCTTACTTCACCTCCAAGTCCACCAAAGATATACACAGATGAAACAGAAATATGGATTGAAAAAGGGAGGAGCATATACCACAGTTTCACGTTGATCTCTTGGAGCTGTTCTGAATATCTGCTCTATCCAGCTGTACATAGAAGCTAAACCATGGTAATTTAGAAGCTGATTTATTATGTTACAAACTGCCCTTATTTAGCTTTAAATTACCATAGGACAAGAGTAAAACCAGGATAAAACACTTCAAATGGATCTACTAATGCAGCTAATGCAGTGTCTCATACCATAATTCTCTCCTACTCCCTGCTATAGAATACTATAATTTCTTGCTTCTCGTCTGTGGAAGACTCTGATGTTGGCCTCAATCCCGGGGTTACAGGCTGAGACATGAGCTGCTTGTTTCTCATGCCTTTTTTTTTTCCTACTGGTATTTCATAAATTATAAATAAGTAAAGCTGAAGGAACTGCATACAGCGTGAGAAAACAATTATGAGCAGAGACATCTTAAGGAATTAAGAAAAGTAGCCTGATGTGAAGTAACTTGAGCCTCAGGAAAAGGCAGGTCAGTATAAGTGGAGTAAATGTGATCAATATGGACATCTGTTAGAACTATGGTGGCCATCAAGCCAGCAGAGCACACCTGAACATTCCACATGTAAAGCAGGGGAGCCATGGCAGCCAATGTCCTGCTTCTATGAAATGTTGTCAATATATGCTCAAGATATCCTGTATAGAGAGCTATGCCACCTCTACAGCGGAAGGCAAAACCCCCTCCCACAGTCCATACCAATCCGACTGTGGGGTAAAATTCCTTTCTGACCCCAAATATGGTGATCAGTCTGCTCCTAAACAGAGGGCAAGACCCTCTAGCCAGGAACCTCGCGCTTTGCTCCCAGCAAGAACATTGGCACACCCCAAAGTTCCCAGCCTTGACTGTAGCCAACACCCAATGTCTCTGAGGGAGCATTAAAAATAGGGAATCTTCAGTCCCTGATTTGATTCAGCAGAGATTTGGCCCTGTTCGGTGGCTGGATCTCCAAATCTGAATTGAATCAGGAGACCCTTTAATCTCTCTGAATCAAATTGGAACCCTCTGAATTGATTTGGAGAGATTTGGAAAGATTTGGCAATCTGGATATAGCCACAGCTTTAAATGTTCTTTCTATATATCTCAAGGTACAAGGCAGTTCATGAATGCTGCAGTGATGGGGCAGATGGAGCGTCCCACGTAAGTGTTGGGGGGCTCCCCAGTGCACTTACCAGCATACCCAGAAGTGGACCTGAAGTACTTCCTGTCCACTTCCAGGTCCACCAGGGAGTGTGCTGGGAGGCTTCCCCATGCCCCCCCCAGCTTGGCAACTGGTGCCTCCTAGGTCTGGGGGGGCACCTAGGGTCCCGCCGTGGCCAATTGCCGAGCTGAAGGGACACGGGGGACCCCGTAACATGCTCAGCAGCATACCCAGAAGTGGACTGGAAGTAGTTCCAATCCACTTCTGGGTTCACCACTGAGCACGTGGGAGGGGTGGGGGCACAATCCTGTGGGACACTCCATTCGCCCCACCATCACAGCATTCACAAGGCACACCTGGTACCTCAAGGTATGTGGAAAAAACATTTAAAGCTGTGTCTATGGCGGAATCACTGATTCCCTGAATCAGCATTGAATCTTCAGATTTGGCCGAATCGAATCGGGGCAGTGATCCGAATCAACAAATCACCAGGCCTTGAGCTGCTTGACAACAGTTGCTCAGTCTTAGACAGGCACACCTGCACCATGCCGGTATCAAATTTACGCCCAATTAGTTACTGCGCAGTAACAAATATGTAGACACCTTCCTGTGCAGTAACACTGTGCATGTGGACTGACTTGGGATTAACTTTAGTCCTAAATCAGTCTACACACAGCATTAATGTGCTTTAATACCTGCACACGTAAACCCTGGCCTATTCCCACTTACTGCGCAGTAATTTACTGCATGGTAACTTTAAACCAGTGTAAATGTACATGTAGACATGCCCAGAGGTAATTTATCCATAATGGAATTTTCTAAGTAAGCTCAAAAAGGAAACACAAGGCAAACATTGTACCCGGGTGGAAATTAGAAACATCAGTCAGTATAAATATCAAGAATGACACACAAGAGGCATGAGTATTATTTTGGTGTTTAAAACTGAAATGGAATTTGCTGCATTCCCTTCATTCTAAAAGGCTACTTAAGCCTACTTTAAATTCTCAAAGTTAAGCGTTCAAACAAATTTTTCAGGTGCTGTTTTTGTTCAAACATGAATATTTCCAGACAGTCTAACAAATAAAAATGTAAGCTATTTCTGTACAACTAAAAGACGGTTGCTATATATGTGAATGTGTTGATCTAAAGTTACTTTCTGTTGAATCTGCTAATGGCAATGAATGTTTGCTTTTACTTCATCTTTATAATATAAAGCATTTTTTCCCATCCTTGTCGTTGGAGCACTTATTTATGCTCTGGACAAACATAAATGGTGACAAAGATTCCACAAGATGGCCATGCATTAAATTAAGCTGAAATTTTTGCTTTAATTGTGAGCATTTAAAAGCTGTTGGAACTCAAAATGGCTGCTTATATTGAAACAATTTGGGCTTATGAGAGCACCCTGGTGGGCTTGTCTATGCATATCAAGTGGCTGAAGCAGTTTTTTTGAAGTAAATGAGATTCCACCACAGAAACATGTAGCTGTGTTTCTAAGTTTAATGCAACAAAAATCATATAGTTTACTGCACAATCTTCTCACCCCATAAATGCCATCAAACAAAATCTTTAAGGAATTAATGAAAATTGTCCAAAAGCATCTGGGACCCAGGCCACTGATTACTGCAGAAATGTTCGGTTTCTGTAAGAGAAATCAGCTTGAAGGTGAATTTATTTCCTCATTTGTAAAAGAGTTACAGAAGTTATCTGAACATTGCAATTGTAAGGATGGACTTAATGAGGCTCTGAGACAGGTTTTTGTGTGGGCAGGAGCTGTACAAAGGAAGCTCCTAACAAAGGAATAACTCACCTTTAAATGTGCTATTGAGGTTGGGTTAGCTATGGATACTGCAGCAAATGATACCATAGAATTGCTATGGAAATAGGAGATAATTAATCATTAAATATGCAATGTAAGACCCAGAGTTGGCAGCAGCCTGATGTGTGCTACTGGTGTGGAAAAAGATAACATATCCCAAATAATTACTGGTTGAAGGAACACTATTTCCAAAATTGTAGTAAAAAAGGACATATCTGGCAGTGTGCTGTGCCAAGAGAAGTAAAGAAGAGTGTGTGGTAAAGAAAAGGAAATAAAAAGTTATACAGTATGTAATAGTGAGAGTCGAGCAGCTATTCTGGGCCTATATCATGTGAACAAGGGTGATAAATGAGCCATCTGGCTGACATCCCAGGTTGCTGGCAAAACCATTAAAATTGAGTTGGATGTAGGCTCTGCAGTGTCAGCAATCTCACATTCCAAATATGAAAAAAAAAACCTTTAAAAACAGGGGTGGTCAACCTCCAGTATGCAAACTAGATACAGCACTGGCACTATTTCACCCCCTCTGTTGGGCTCCCCACAAGTCTGAAAATTTGGCTTCAAGTAACTAGTGACAATGCTTTTCTCTGGTGTCAAATTTCTGAACCACATGGCCCAGATAGCGTGGTCCTGGACACTGGATCAGGTATGCAGGGCCCAATCCCAACAGGCAGGATCTGGTGCAGGACCCTGGGGTCCAATCCGTGTGTGCAGGGCTGGGCCCAGTCTACATGGAACCCAATCCATGCATGTGGGCTAGACAGAGGCAGCATCGGGCCCAGTCTGGCCTGTGGAGCAGCCTTGTGCCCTTCATCTGGCCCATGGAGCCAAAAGGTCGAGCCCCGCTGTTTTAAAAATATTTAATTAAAGGAGACCCCTGTGTTTTTAAAAACATACACAGGAAAGATAATTCTGCTAAAGGGCTTTATGTAAGTACCCGTAGAATATAACAATAAGTGGCACCTCTTAGACTTATACATCACTTAAAAAGGAGGGCCCTCTTTGGGGGTTCAGGAATGGATAAAAGAGATTCCTCTGAACTGGAATTGTATAATGATGCTGCAGGCACTTTAAAAGTTCCCTGCAGAACCAGCCAAACAACAGTTTAGATATATATTAAACCATGACATTGAAGTTTTCAGGGAAGTCTCAAGAACTTCAAAACATATCAAGGCTAGGATGATGATAAATGAAAACACCTAAGCCAAGTTTCACAAAGGTCAGCCAATTCTATAAAGCTTGCATGCCAAGGTAGCTACTGAATTGGACTGCCTAGAGTGACTGGAGCACAGTTTTACCACACTACCAGGGGGCAGAGATGTAACAGAATTGATTTAAGACAAGATAACTTACAGAAGGAAGTAGAAGTCTGCAGAAAGGGTTATATCAGTATAATAAGGTAGTGCTTGGCATTGCCTCTGCTCTTGCTATATGACAGCAAGCAATGGATCAAGAGTTACAAGGTCTTCCATGAACAGTGTTATTTGGATGACAGTATTCTAACTGGTAAAAATGATGAAAAACATCTGAGCTACTTTCATCCCCATTCTCCCCTTCACCCAGCCTGTCTCTCACCCACTGACTCCTCAGTTTACATCTTCACTGACTGCCTGTCTTGCATGCAGTCCAGCCCAGCCTCTGGCTTCTTTACTATTCATTCCATCCAGGAAGAGCAGGCACCAACTGCAGAGACTTCCTCAGCCTGACGAAGGGTTTTTAAACCTGAAAGCTTGCTAAAAAAACATTTCCAACTATTTAAGTTGGTCTAATAAAAGATATCAGATTCACCCAAAGAACCTTGTCTGCCAAAGAACATTTGAGAAATTTGAAGAGTATTAGAACTTCTAGAAGAGTACATGTTGTGAGCAAATTGTGCAACACGAAAATTTTTCAGAGTCAGTTGCTAATTGCAATGATGTTAATGATATGCAAAATCTACATAAACTGCAAGAGAAGATTAAAGCAGTCTTAGAAGCCTCACAGCCAAAAGATGTTTTGAAATGTAGCTCTTCTCTAAGATTTATTAATGACTATAGGAGATTTACCAAACCTAGCAACTGTGGTGTACTCTTTAAATTGTTTGCTCTAAACAAACCATAAATGGATTTGGTCACATGAGTATCAAAAGGCCTCCTTAGAAGCAAAATGCTGATGAAATCTGATATTGTACTTGTACAGTTTAACCACTGTTGCCAGGCAAGCTAGTATGTGATGCATCCTTACATAGCATTGTGTTCACATACTATGGCTGATGGAACTGAACAGCCCATAGCATTTGCATCACAGTTACAGCAACAGAATGAAATTACATATGGTGTGGGGAGTAAAGAAATATAGTTAATACTCTTATGAGAAAAAGTTTACATTAGTCACAGATTAACAACCCATCCTACAAAAGGAGTGTCTGGGACAAGTGCAGCACATATTAAATAGTGGGTGCTCTTTTTAACTGGTTACACTTATGACATTAAATACAAAACAACAAAGGCACATGGCCTTTCTCGCATTGGATTTTCTCATTCACCTGTGAAAGAACCTGATGTAACAGAAACAGATTCTACTCAAATCATTACTTTATTTCAGCTGGAGTATTCCCCAGTAACCTGTATGATGATTGGCCAAGGAATCAAGCAAGATCCCACACTGGAATAGGTGTATGAATCCATCCTGAAAAGTTGGAAATATACTGACAGTCCTAATTTAGTGCTGTCTTATGCATGAAAAGATGAACTTATTATACAAGGATGTGTCTTGTGGGGGATTTGTGTTGTTGTGCCCAGTAAACTGTGCACAGGAATTTTAGAAGAGTTGTGTGTAAGGTACCTAGAAGTTGTAGAAACAAAGATATTAGCTAGAAGCATTATATAATTATATATATTGTTCAGCAAATAGAACACCTTGTTAAGGAATGTATGGGATACCAAAAAGCACAGAATATGCCCAAATCAGTGCCGTTACACACTTAGGAATGGCCACACCCTCCCTGGCAACAGCTTCATATTGATTTTGCAGGACCTTTTTCAGGGATGATGTATCTAGTAGTGGTAGATGCCCACTCCAAATGGCTAGAAGTTTTCTGCATGAAAACTGCTACAGCAGCACAGACAGTAGAAAAATTGTGATGTCTGTTTTCAAGGATAGGATTGCCAGAACAAGTGGTAACTGATAATGGCCTACAATTCAGTTTAGATGAGCAGCAAAGAGCAGGTGGCAGTCCACAGGTCTCTCTGCCTGTACTGTGGTGATGCCCAATACTGTAGGAAGGGGGGAGGGGGGCAGTGAGAGGCATAACCACCCCAGGCACCGAAGTGAAGGGACACCAACAGGTGCTGCCCAAATGGGTTGGGGCATGGGACAGAGCCATGAGTGGCTCATTCGGCAGGGGCATGGGGGTGGTGGGAAAGCAACTCCCACCTCTGCATGCACTCCTGGGCAAGCACGGGGAAGCGTGTACCCCCTGGATCTGTGCATGGGGTGAGGGAGGGCTGCTGCTGTGGGCTTGCTCTGGGCACCAAATTCCCTTGCTATGGTACTGGTGATGCCCACTGCTTTGCAGATGTTTGCCCTGCAAAGTGCAATGGAACCCTGGGATCAGGGAGCTGTGAGGCCTGGTTGAACTGGAGGGGTCTGGACTGGAAAGTGCACACAGCCCTCAACATATAGCCATCCTACTGCCTTCCTCTTGAGAGCAGGGGCCATTGTGGGGTCGTGTCATTTCTGGGTTGCCTGTCTCCCCAGATAGCAGGATTGTGCAGATATATTTGACAAAAAAGTGGACACCCTGCTGCCCCACAGACCATTATGGCTGCCCCATTGAGCTCCAGTAAGGGTCACAAGTTTCCTTTACCTAATTATACTTTATGTCTGATTCAGAGCTAGAAGCCTTGAAGCTAAAAAATTTATCCAACCCTCTACATTCCCAGCTGGTGTCTCTGTCCTCTTCACAAAGCAAAAGGATGGTTCTTTACATAGGCATAGATATAGATGTAGATATAGACATAGACATTCGGGCTGGAAGGGACCCTGGAGGATCATTGAGTCCAGCCCCCTACCCCAGGGGCAGGAAGTCAGCAGGGATCATAGGATCCCAGAAAGACGGACATCCAAATGTGTCTTGAAGGCATTCAAAATAGGTGCTTGAACCACCTCCAGCGGCAGTCTTTCTTATGTCCAACCTAAATCAGTTGTGGAAGAGTTTGTGACCATTCAATCTTGTCAACCTTTGGGGCACTCTGGTGAACTAACATTCCCCCAGATCCTGATGAGCACCCCCGATAAACTTATAGGTGGCCACCAGATCGCCCCTGAGCCTGCGCTTTTCCAGGCTGAAGAGTCCCGTGATTCTCAGCCTGTCATCATGAGATCTGTTTTCCTGACCTCTGATCATGCACATGGCTCTCCTCTGCACTCTCTCAAGCTTCTCCACGTCATTTTTGAATTGTGAAGCCCAAAACTGGATGCAGTACTCTAGCTGTGGCTGGAAGCCGAGTACAACAGGAGAATGATGTCCTGAGATTTGCTTGAGAAGCACCTGTGGAAGCAAGCCAGCATTTTGTTCACTTTACTAGCCGCAGCATCACATTGAAGGCTCATGTTCATCTCGTGGTCAACCATGACCCCCAAGTCCCTTTCATCTGTAGTGCTAACCAGTGTAGCCTATAAGCATGCTGCAGGTTTTTCCTTCCAAGGTGGAGAACCTTGCATTTTTTGGTGTTGAACACCATCAGGTTCTCGTCCGCCCATTTCATGAGCCTGTCAAGATCTGCCTGGATCACCCTCCTGTCCTCAGGTGTGGATGCTTTACCCCAGAGTTTGGTGTCATTGGCAAATTTGGCCAGTCTACTTCTGACACAAATGTCTACAATATTGATGAAGATGTTAAAGAGTATAGGCCCTAGGACAGAGCCTTGAGGGACCCCACTGGTCACAGGGCACCATGACGATTGACTTCCATCAACCACCACCCTCTGGATCTGACCACGGAGGCCAGTTCCCCAGCCAGCGGATTGTGGTGAGGTCAAGGCTGCAGTTAGCCAGTTTTGCCAAGAGGTGATCATGGGATACCAGATAGAAGGCTTTTTTAGTCAAGATACATGGCATCAATCTCTTCTCCCTTGTCTAGGTGATAAGTCACCTGGTCGTAAAAGGAAATGAGATTGGTCAAGCAGGACCTACCCACAACAAACTCATGCTGGTTATCCCTCAGGATATTGCTGTCAGCTAGTCTGTTAAGGATGGCCTCCTTGATAATCTTTTCCAAGACCTTCCCCAGGATAGAGGTCAGGCTGATGGGCCTGTAGTTTGCCGGATCTACTTTCCTCCTTTTCTTGAAGATAGGCACCACATTGGCCTTCTTCCAGTCTTTGGGCACTTCACCAGACCACAAGGAGCTCTCACAGATCCATGCCAGGAGCTGAGCTATGATGCTAGTCAGCTCCTTGAGTACCCTGGGGTGTAAACTGTCAGGGCCGGCTGACTTGAAGATATCCAGCTTGTCAAGGTATTCCTTCACGAGATCAGCTTCTGTGGAGGGTAAGGAATCTCCCTCACCTGGGCATCCCCGTCCTGCAGTGGGCAAGGGTGTCCCATGGGTCTGGTGAAAAACTGATGCAAAATACCCATTTAGCAAGTTTGCTTTTTCATGGGCATC
>NW_017729024.1:34427444-34443230 GCF_001723915.1 Gavialis gangeticus | reverse complement strand
TTTAGCAGGGGTCCAATGTTGCCCTGGCTTTTCCTCCGGCTCGCCACATATCTAAAAAAGGACTTTTTATTGTCCTTGATATTTGTAGCTAGCTGGAGTTCTGTCGCAGCCTTGGCTTTCCTGGTTTGCTCCCCGCAGGTCCGGACCAGAGCAAAGTATTCCTCCTTGGTGGTGGTTCCAGTCCTTCATCCTTTATAGGTCTTCCTTTTAAGATGCAGGCAGTCTGCTAGTTCCCTGGAGAGCCAAGGGGGCTGCTGTGCCCTTTTGCTGCCTTTCCTTCGAGACAGGATAGATTTTGCTTGCGCATCCAGGATTGCTCCCTTGAGGAGCAACCACTCGTCCTGAACTCCCCTCCCCTTTGGGTTGTGGCCCTTCAGGGCCTCACTGACAAGCCTCCTGAGCTTGTCAAAGTCACCTTTCCTGAAGGTGAGGACTTTTGTATTACTAACTTGCCAGCTTTACAGTAGGCCTCTGGAAGTCAGCAGTCATCCAATCCAGCTTCGGATCTGGCTGCTTCAGATGCCAGGGATCCAATCCAGAGCTCCGGACTGGGTTTCTGCCTTGATTCGGCCAAAGTGACTCCAAAGCTTCAGAGCTGCCGTAGGGTATAATGCGGAATCAATGAAATATCTATACCTTGGTTGTTTTTTGTCCGATGTGGATGAAACTTGCAGGGACTTAGAAAACTGCTGCACTCATGTGCTTTCAAGGCCCAAAATATGACCCTTATTTAGATCAACTATGATATCTGGGAATAGTAACTATTGGCCATCAAGAAGGCCTTCAGAGAGTGGTGCTTCCATTTGGAGAGAACTCAACACCCTGTATAGGTCCTGACTGACCATAACAATCAGACGTATTTCTGCATAACAAGGAATCCCAGCCAGTGACTGACTCCCTGATTTCTGTTCTTTTCCAGATTAATAAAGGCTCCACTTGAAACCTCCTGTGATTCTGACATGGCTCCGTTTATAATTACCCTTTGCTTGCAGCAATTGAGCTAGTTGTCTATCCATCTTATAGTAGGTTTTCCAGGCCACATTTCCCTAAATCTGACCAGTACAAGACAGGCACAGTGTGGTAAAAAACAGTAGTGAGAGGAAGAAAAGGAAAATTGCCAGAGGTACCAGATGTACAATTAGCAGAAGAAAAGAAGCTAATTAGTGGGAGACCAAGGCCTATCAAAGGAGAAGAGAGTCACCTTGGATGTGTAAAAAGAATTTAGGAGTCAGGTAGACTATGTAGTAGGACCAGGCCCCAGGGTGGCCATGATGCCTCCCCATGGCCACATGGCTCCTGCTCCTCTCTGGCTCCTTGAGGTACCCTCCACTTTTTTCTCACGTGCCATGTCTTGATGTAACTTATAGTGTACAAGGGGCTACCCCTAAGGTCCCAAAGTGCACTTCAGTTTTTCAGCTAGCTGACCCTCCTCATGCCCAACCAGTGCCAGTGTTGTCCCTCAGGCACTAAATGATGGCCTGGTTGACCATATCAGTGCATCAAGGCAACAGTCACCTTATAGGATGTGTTTGTGGCCTCCTGTCTCCCCTGTGGCCATACCCAGGCCTTGAAGATATTACTCTCACACTAAGTACCAGCCCACTGGTTGCTCTACCTATGGACTTCTAAGCCTAGGTCCACTTGCTCCAGCCTGGATTCTCAGACCCAGCTGTGCTCCCTGTGCCACAGCGGTTCTGACTCAGGTGCTATCAGTCACAGCCTGCCCCCTTTGTTGTTTTGTCTCTGGGTTCAGGCTTGAACCCTTAAAGTCACAGCATGTCCCTGGGCATCTGGTCCCTTTCTGGGTTCAGCCCTTCATGGACTACAATTCCAGCAGTCAGGCCTCTATCCCTTTCAGCTTTGGCCTCATCTTTTATCATTGCCCCTTTTGCAGGGCTCAAAATCCCAAGCACCTGTCCTTATACCCCTGTGTAGCCTCCTAACCACCCTTTCATCCACAAACCAGTCCTGCAATATTTGCTCTCTCTACCACTGCAAAATAAAAGACCCAGTCCATCCAAGTAGTCACAAAAAAAAAGATCAAGCTGAACTCAAAATCATCCACATCCTGAGCAAATTTAAAGCAAAAAGGTGGCTTCTCTGCCTGTATGCCAGAACTCTCCATACCACCACTCCCACCTCTTATATTGATAAGTTTCTCCATTTCTGGCCAGTCTGTCCTATTACACCGCACAAGCCCAGGGTTCTCCCATTGGTCCATTCCACTCTACATAGTTTTGGCACATCTCCCGCAGGGCTGTTAGTGACTGTGGAAACCCTACCTTCACTTCCTATGTTGTTTTTGTTTGCACCCCCACAACCCCAGCCACAAAGACACTATTCTTAAAGGGCCCTCAAAGGCCCTGCTTGTCTCCCAGCTTTCTCCAAGTAAGAGGGGTCCTTGTTATACTCTAATGTGCCATAAAACCAAAATCAGTGTTAATTCTTTGGTTTTTATGTCCAGAGAGCTTATGAATTTTGATGTTAGTGAAAGTTGATGTTAGTGAAAGGAAAGGAAAGTTTGACTGAGGGGTGATAGTTGTTAAACCTGTTCAGTCCAGATAATTAAAATATCACTTATGTAACACAGGTATAGAACAGTTTGATGGTTAAGATTTCAAGATTTTTTTTCCTCCATGTGGCTGATGAAGAGGTTGGCATGTTGAAGAGTCATCTTTGTGCTCATAGCTGTGCCCATGGTTTGGAGGAAGTGCACATTGTTGAACGTGGAGTTGTTGTGGGTAAGAATAAAGTGGATGATTTGTGCAACATATTGTACACATGGAGGTTATTTCATGTTCCTGTAGGCATAGGCAAATCTAGGATTTTGAAAAGGACAGTTTGGGTGTTGTGGTGCATCATCACATACAATGTGACACATTTTTTTCTCCAGTTACAAAGAAACCAGAAGCTTTACTAATATGCTAGGGTCCTAGTGCTGTGTTATTCTGTTTTAAGATTAAGGGAAAACTAATATAACTATTGGTGTATGCACTAATTTGAGTATACATAAAGTTGAAAAAAATGCAACAAACTAGGCAAAAAATAGTAAAAATACTCAAATGATATTGTGGCATTAGTCCTGTAGTCAGTATAGTTATTGTATATAGTTTCATAGTTTCATCTTTTAATCAGATGTGTAAAGCAAAACTGGTCTTCTTAACCATCTTGATAGTGCCTCCAATACTTCACTGTCAGTGATTTCTACACCTAAGTTAATATTACTACACCTGGGTGAAGGTTTTTAACTAGAACTCAAATCAGTCTGCAGGGCTGTGAAATAGAAGGCAGACATTACCAGAAATGACTAACACAGACAGCAAAATGGCAGAAGAAGGGACAGTTTGATTAGTGGAACATCAAGACCCATAAAAAAGAAGGTCATTAACACTGGTGGAGTGGAGAGAGATTAGCAGGAATCAGGTAGATGACAATGAGCCATCAAGTCAATTGACTCCATCAGCCTGACTGAATACAAATGCTGTTACTCCTCCTAGGTGGTTGGTTTTAAAGTTTCTGTGAAGCAGGAATCAAAAGGGGAGTGCAACTGCACCCTCTGGATTTCCCCTGCTTTTAGGTATTTCAGGCATGCAGCTGTGCCTTCATGATGTGGGATGTTATTGTACATGCTGGTGACATCTATGATTGTAGGTATTCTCAAGGTGGTGGTCGATGTTCTGGATTCTGTTGAGGGAGTCTGTGACAGATAAAGCCTTTGATCTCAGGTACCTAGTTCTGTTCAGTTTCATTCCTCTTTGGAATACCATGACGTTACAGAATTCAGAAAGATATGCTGCTCTGAGGTAACTGCACACTCAGAAAGAGGATGGTGAATGTAGCTGCAGGGTGTACAAGCTGTAGCCCATCCTTTGCCTCTCTCCCTGTGCCAGGGAAAACAGTGGCAGTCAGCAAGCTGACAGTGTGCCAGGACGCATAGTTAAAAAAAAATCATAATAACCAATGAACTTGCCATAGGGGCAAGATACAGGTAGGGTCATGTCTCGTGTGGATGATGCAGAACAGGAATGCTAAATTGTTATGGATTTAAATATGCAACAAGAGCAACAAGAATAAAATTGGGGTGTATGATACCAAAGGCTGAGACCCATTTAAACTAAGATGGAAGAAACACAGACTTATGTGATCTCCTCCCCACAACTGTTCACTTGGAAGGACATTGGGCTCCACATGGGCAAGGGGCATCCTCAACAGGAGCGGTGGCTAGTGATCAACAGGAAGGTCTATGACATCAGCCAATTCCATCGGCAGCACCCAGGGGGGTCCCGAGTCATCAGCCACTACGCGGGGCAGGATGCCACGGTAAGAGCAAATGGGTCTCAGCAGTGGACACCAGAGTTTTTAGCCAATAGGGAGGGCAGGAATCCATGCTGGCAGCAAGAAATTCAGGAAAGGTAGGATATGAGCCTTGGAAAGACAGGAGGATAGGGAAGACAGGCAGGGGCTTTATCAACCACTCAATGGGATGTCATTTTGAAGCATAAGAGTGGATTCTGATTACCAGCCATCCTGAGGGAAGAGCTCAGAAAGCAGCTTTTCTATATAAGGCAAAGAAATGTCTACATTTGTTTGTAGACAAGATAGCACAAGACTTTGAGCTATGCTTAGAAAGACTTTACTCACCCCATATATAAAAAAGTCAAGAAAAAGACAATATTTTCCCATTATAAGTTGTCCCTACATACAAATCAAACTCATAATTTCATGTACAATTTTTTTTTAGAAAAAATGACCTTTTTTCCTGAATATAAGTCAATAGTTATGAACTGATTTTCCCCTTAAAAACTTCCACAAGGGAAAGAAGCAACGAAGGGCAGGGCTCAAAGTTTAAATGCACATATTCGTAAAATACAAATATTCAGACTGGTACTTGCAGTGTTTTGTGCCTGCAGTAACAATAATGAGAGTATTTTAGCACAAAGTCAAGGCTGAAGGGGCCTGACTTATAGGTCAAGTCCAAAAAGAACTCAAGTGCAATTTTTAATATTATTTGGAAGGGGGGAAAGGTCTCATAACAATATACTATAGGTACAGATGATAGTGAAATTTGTGCAAATATAGAACAAGAACGAAAAATAGAAGAGGCTACATGCATTTAAATAAACATGCAGAAAAACATAATATGGTATCTTTTTAAGAAATGCAATGTTCCAAACCATAATGTAGAATACTGATGTGCAAGAACGTAGAATTAGGATTGCAATCATAACCTAAACTCTGGTATCTTCAATGATGAGAACCCTGGTTTTCTTAATGTCACTGTTTTATGTGAACTGTGGATTAGAAGATAAATTATTCATTATATACAAAAAAGTCAAGAAATAAAAGTCAAGAAATACTGTTCCTATTAAATGTTAACCTTGCATATAAAAGTCCCACAGGAGAATCAAGGAACCAAGAAAGAAAAGAAAGGTCTAAATGTGCTAAAAATAATAAAATAAAAACCACACTAAAAAAGAAATCTGACTTGGTATTTTTATTGAATAAACAAAAATACTGCAATTACAAAGTCAAGACTGTAAGGGGTCCAATTATAGCTTGCCCCAATGTAAGGGGCAGATGTAATTTTTAAATTTCATCTGTAGGAAATAAAAACATAGAATACCATCAAAACAATATAGTAGATGGAGAGATACAGACACCAAAATTAGAGGAAGTATAAAAAAATGAAGAAAAACAGTAGAAGATATTCTTTGTGATAACTTAAACATGCATAAAAGCATAACATATCCTTGTAAAAAATGTGGGGTAGCAGATTGTAATATATAAATACTGATAAGCAAAGAGGTAAAATGGTCATTGCAAGCATAATTTAAACTCTTATATCTACTATCTCTTCACTGTTTAAGTAAGAAATGGAAACCTCTAATTTTAGCTATTTTATGTGATCATATTCTGTCCTGAAGACATGTTGACTTATGTAGGAAGGAAGCAGTATTGGGGGTGACCCATCCAGCTTCAGTCTATGCTGATACCCACCCCCAGAGCCATCACAGGAGCAAACAGGAGAGGAGATGACTGTAAGGTTGCCTACATTAATTATTAATATAGTGATGAGGTCTGAAGTGTGAGTGGCTGTTTGGAACGACATGCTGTGCACAGACTTACTCAAACTCTGCCTGTCCTAGGGCAGAGAAACAGGACCCATGACAATATTATAACAATGGCAAATACTTATGTTACCATTTCTACCTTATCTTAAAGTCCTTTTCAGGATGGACAAACATTATATTACTTCAGTTCTTCAGGTGAAAAATAGGATGGAAAAGGGAGATTAACTCCCTCATATGGCAGTCTTTTGGGGCAGTCTTTTGACTGCTGGCATAGTCATCTGAGTCCAGGTGAACCAGTTCAATCATCCACTGTGAACTTACCTGAAATTGTTTCCTGGTGAGACTGGATGGTCCTGTACTAACCTAGGTGTCTGACAGATGCAGAGAAATGCCTCTTGTGTGACAGATTATTGAAGAAAGTTTTGCTTTCTTTTATTTTATGTTTTTCTCTCCTCATTTGCTCCCCAACTCAAGTAACAGCAGATTGCATGGATCTTGCATACTTCATTCCAGCCCCTGCTGTGATTTCTTTCCATCCATCTGCTCTCTCTTTCTTCAATTTCTTTTTCACCTTTTGTTTCTGTTTGCAGTCATAAAAAACAGATATGATTTCATCCCAATGGTTGCCACAAAATATGTAGTACACTGCCATCACATGGTTCTGTTACCTTGATTGTGAGTATTCAAGGAGCAACTTTGTTTCTTCCTGTACCAACAAGTTTCAGATCTAAGATTCCAACACGGAGAAAGCTAATGCTAACTCAGCATTAAAAAATATTCACACATACCATGTTACTGTATACATCATATATTTCTAGCTACAAAACACACTGCATTTCAGCTAAGCCACAGTAATAAAATTAGGTACATTCTCATGCCCAGATCGCACTATTAAAGCACTTGAATTAAAGAAGTAAAAGTTAGGATGAGGGCAAACTGTCACTAATATGTACTGTATATAAGAAACAGTGATGATTTACATTCATATGCTAGGGCCTAAAATTAGGTATGTGCTCTTTCTTCCTTTTTTCTTTCTTTTCTCTTTCATTTTTGGATGCAGTGCCACACAGATGAGATGAATGTGATAGTACCCATTGTTAGCTACAGAATTTGAGAAGTCCCTGAAGGGCGCATCTACACGAGATGTTTACTGTGGAGCTGACTAATTAGCACCACAGTAAATGTCTCAACGTCTACATGTGTAGCCCTATTATGGCACAGGCAACTAATAAACTCTGCAGCAGGGTAATACTTGTAAATACAAATACTACCCTCCTGTTGAGTTTTTTTTTGTGCACAGCAGCACATGTATAGACACTGACCCAGCTGCCTGGGGCATAAGGGTGCTTCAGTGCAGGGCTGTCTGCCACCTAGCCCCACACTGACACACCCTCATGCCCCAGCCAGCCCCTCTGCAGCACACTGAGCCGGATTAGAGCAGCCATAGGCTGGCAAGCTGACTCCCAGGGTGCCCTGCTAGCTGGGGATGCCCCGACTGGGCTACACATGTTGTGCATGAATAAACCCAGGAGCTGATTGCTCTGGAGTTCATTGCTCCCAGAAGGCCCGGGAGCAAAAAATGCCAAAGCAATAAGGTCCAGGGTTTATTCACGTACACTAATTGCATGTATAGATATGGCCAAAGTGTAGCTGGACGTACCAGAGTTTGGGCATAAGCATTACCATGAACAATGCATGCCCCCAGAGGCTGGGAGGGCACAGCAACCACCTGCAGGTGGCAGCAGCAGCGGCAGCGGCAGGGGCATGACAGTGGCAAGCAGGGAGCTCCCGCAGGCGGCCACGATGGTGGCGGTGGAGAGGGGGGAGGGGTGTCAAGCTCCGACCAGTGGTTGGCGACCACCTGCCAGCACTGCTGGCAGCGGCGATGGTGGCCAGCAGTGATCCGCGACCACACGCAGACACCACCGTTGGTGTCTGTGGTGAGGTGGGGGGTGACATGCACCCCCTATGTGTCACCAATGAGCATTAGTGAAATTAAAATGGTTTATTCACATAATCCCCAAAGTCAGAAGTATGAGTCCCAATAAAGACCTGATTAATAGGGCTGCGAAGCTTCGGTCCCTGGTTTGATTTGGTCCGCTTTGGTGGCCAAATTTCCAAATCCAAACTGAATCAAAGGACCCTTTAATCTCTCTGAATTGAATCAGAACCTTCCGGAAAGATTTGGTGATTTGGACATAGACACAACTTTAAATGTTGTTTCTACATACTTCGAGGTACCAGTGCAGCTCATGAATGCTGCAATGCTGGGTCACATGAAGCGTCCCACAGAAGCGCAGGGGGGTCCCCAGCACACGCGGCAGCAGACCCGGAAGTGGACCAGAAGCACTTCTCGTCAACTTCCGGGTCCACCAGGGAGGGTGCAGGGGGGCATCCCCACACACACACCGATCCCCGAGTGGGGGGGTGGGGCCCATGCAGTCCCCAGCAGACCCAGAAGTAGACTGGAAATACTTCCATTCCACTTCTGGGTTCACCGCCAAGCACATTGAGGGCCCCCTGCACTCCTGTGGGACCTCCATGCGCCCCAGCATCACAGCGTTCACATGCCGTGCTGGTATCTTGAGGTATGTACAAAAACCATTTAAAGCTGTGTCTGGGTCTGGGTCTGGGTCTGGGTCTGGGTCTGGGTCTGGGTCTGTGTCTGAAATGCTGATTCTCTGAATCAGCATCGAATTTTCAGATTCGGATTCAGCCAAATCAAATCAGGGACAGCGATCCAAATCAACTAATCAAATCACTGTCCCCAATTCGGGCCGAATCCAAATCCAAATCAAATAGGGCCTGCTTCACACACCCCTACTGATTAACTGTATCTTTGAAACAGCCCTTATTAGGGTTTAAGTACAAAAATATGTTCAGGCACAAAACAACTATGGTTCCCATATGCTGAAACTGATGAAAGTATTAAATACTCTTCTCCCTGGTCTGCGGTTTTCTCACTTTAATCCTTCACACATTTGCAGGATGCCTTTGTGGCCTTCCATCTTGACAAGGCACTGGTGAGAAAGTACATGATGCCATTGTTGATCGGGGAGCTGGCACCGGATCAACCCAGCATTGAGCCCCACAAAAACGTGAGTGTCCTGTAGCATGGATATAGGCCAGGGCCCCAAGGAGGGGTGAGCAGGAGCTAAATATTGTTCATATGGGTTTGTATTCATTTGCTGGCTCCCAGGACTCTCAGATGCAACACAGTTCCTTGCTTCTTGGTGTCATAGTCCCTTCTTTGGGAAAAGAGCCCTTTGGGATTGTACTTTCCTCTACCTTGTAGCAAACTTAATTTAAAAGAATGGAGTAGTCATAGTGTAACTAGATGATCTGCTCAGGTCCCTTCCGACCCTAGAAACTATGAAACTATGAAACTGTGACCCCTCTAAGTGAGCTAAATGCATCAGCCATGTCACCTAGCCAGAATCAGAAAGAATTCCTGGGAAACAAAATGGATCAGGTCTTCCCTTCCCACAGAGTATCTCCAAAGTCTCTAAGGTAAGCAGGGTATATAGGCTTATCTAATGGTAAATGGAGAAAACCTTTCTCCTGAAGGCTGCTGTGCTGTACAACCAGAGCAGAGAATATGGAATCACAGGACAATATGGAAGTTGGGACTTCAAAAGTTCAACTAGTCCAACTTCATGCTCAAGGCACTAGCGTTCTTGTCTAAACCATCCCAGATAAATATTTGTCTCACCTGCACTTAAAAGTTTCTTATGACGAAGAGTCCACATCTTTAGGGGGTTTGTTCCAAAGCTCAATCAGTCTTACACTTAGAAAGTTATTGTTAAAATCTTATCAAAATCTCCCTTATTGAAAAGCAAGCATATTATTACTTCCGTCCCTTCTCATCACAGGGTACAACTGATTGCTGTCTTTTCTGAAACTCTTTTTGTATTAGAGTTCAGTACAATGGGCTGTGAAATCCCTCTCATTTTTCTCTAAACTAAAACTCAGATCTTTCTCTCTTTCCTTGTATGTCATGTTTACTCCACTTCTAAGTAATTTTGTGGCTCTTTTCTCAATGTTTCCAATTTCTCCACAACTTTCTTGAATCTAGTGTCTAAAATTGGGTACAATACTTCAGGTGAGGCCTCCATCAGTGCTACTTGGAGTGGAAAAATCACTTCTATAGATACATCCCAGTAGACAATTACCTACCTACAAGGCATGTCTACATGAGATGCTGACTGCACAGTAACCTGATACTACTGCATAGTAACACCGCGTGGCAAAACCAGTGACACGATGCTACTGTGCAGTAGTATTAGGCTACTGAGCAATAGTGTCACAAAAAAGGTGATTGTCGGTGATACTGCACAGTAGCTTGGGTTACTGCATATTTATTTAGTAGCTGTTTATACAAGTACTAAATAAATGTGCAATAACCCCAGCGCAGTAGCGTGTCATGTAGACGCAGCTATAGTGTTGCCCTTCTGAGTCTCATCTAGCCTTCAATTCATTTAATGCCCACAGACTTTTTCAGACAAGGTTATTTGGATAAATGTGATATCTTTTAATAGGCCAGCTGAATAGTTGCAAAAATTGTTCTTTGCAAGCTTTCAGGCACAGGACAGGCACCCTTCTTCAGGCATAGGGAGAGTCTGCTGGTGCTCTCTCTAGGGTTAAATAGAAGCTTAATCCAATATGCAAAATGCAGATCTGTGAAAATGTGAAGTCAGAGGACTGGGGAGGTTGAGTCCTATGGGAATGATATTGTGTTTCTTGCATAGACTTAAAAATTATGTCACTGCTGAGTTTGTCTTCTTTCTTCTTCATGTCAATATGGCTACAACCGACACCCCCAAAACATGGAAGATATCAAATTTTGCCATTTGAAATGGAAACTTCACAACATGAAGAAGAAAGAAGCCAAACTCAACAGTGACATATATATTTTCTATGTTACCCTTTTTGCTTACTGTACTAGTCTTATTAGCTTTCCCTCTCTAGTCAGTATGGGATTCCCATCACCCACAGTCCATGCCCCATCCAGTTTTCATCATTTATGGAAGGTTTATAATACATGAGACACCCAAACAGTAATTCAGTAGGTAAGCAAGGAATGAGGTGTGCAGGATACGGTGATCCAGGAGCCATGTCAGAGCAACTGAGCCTGCTCAGTACCTGGAAACTAAAAATATCACAAACCACTGAAACACAGAGAAGGAACTCCCCCTGAATGCAATTTCCCCCTTGCCATTTTCTGCCCTGTGTAATGGCTGCTGATACTATTTTATCTCAACACTGTTTCTCCCCACAGAAATTGCTGGTACAAGATTTCCAAGAGCTGCGTGCCACCGTCGAGAAGATGGGACTTCTGAAACCCAATGGTCTTTTCTTCTTCCTGTATTTTCTGCACATTCTGCTGCTTGAAGCTGTCAGCTGGATCATCCTCTGGTACTTTGGAGTGTCCCCAGTGCCTTTCGTCATCTCAGCAGTGCTGATAGCAACTGCCATGGTAAAGTTCACAGTATATTCTACATCGCTAGTGGCTAACCTTTTCTGCCACCCTATTAGGATCAGTGTCACAATCCTACTCCTTTTGCTGTTGGCTTTCCTACAGCCATGTACTTCCTGTGTTGCAATCACACTGTTAGAGTTGTTCCAGTAAAAGAACGTAAGTCAAAGTCATTGTAGTGACATCTCCCTTTAGCCCTTACCTTCTAAGAAAAATAGTAGTTAGCCATGCCACAACTTAGCCTCATGCCCTCCCTGAGTACCACTCTGACCCCCTTCACTTGCCCGATCTACTGTCCTGCTCCCTGTCCGCTCTGCTGGTATGATTTCTGCTTCCTGCCCTATGCTTCCTGCATGATCTACTGCTATATTTTCTGCTTCTTCTCTATATGCTGCTATGCTGCCTTTCCCTTCCCTTATCTGTCATGGGCCACATACAGAGGCTGCCTGCGGGCCACCCCTGAACTAGAGGGATGGTGGTTAGGGAGGGTGGAAGAAGGAGGCAGAGACAGCACCATGGGAGAAGAGCCACCGTGATTGAGTATGTTGAAAATAGACATCTCTCTAAATTTTCATTTTATTTTATAACTCTTATTTTTTATTGATGATTCCTTTTCTTTTCCAGGTCCAAAATGGTTTTCTGCAGCATGATTTGGGGCACCTCTCAGTTTTCAGCAAGCCCAAATGGAACCATTTGGGTAGCCACTTTGTGATGGGCTTTCTGCAGGTAAGTACCTACCCCAGAGAGTGTTCCCTGGAGCTTCAAGGACTGATTAAAAAGGGGAGGGGTCACTTGGAAGTCAGAAATGTCTCCTTGAGGGACTTCAACCTGAATACACCAGGGAGGTGAGGAGGGTGTAACTCTCATGGGGAGAGAAACCATGATGCCTGAAAGTGTTCTCTTCAGGCAGCACTGTTTGTAACCTCTGGTCTCCCTTCTTGCAGGGGGGATCAGCCAGCTGGTGGAAACATCTGCACAACCAGCATCATGCTAAGCCAAACTGTTTCCGCAAGGACCCTGATCTCAACATGCATCCCCTCTTGTTCGCTTTGGGAAAGAAGCTCTCTGTGGAGGTGAGCATGGGAAGCTGCAAGAAACAACTTGGACTTCAGGGAGAATCCAAAGTTAGGAAGTTATTGATGGTCAGGTACTGACACTCTAGTAATTGAAACATGAGAGAAACTGTTGCATCTGCATATCAGATATGTTGGGAAAGGTCCAGTGGGTAGATGGACTTGATATTTAAGATCTCACTGATTCTAGGATGACACAGGGAGACGAGATGAAGAAAGACTGGAAAGGATTGGGGGGAGAGCAATGAAGGAAAACATTAGGAAGGGAAAAGAAAAACAGCTGTTAATTTTATATGGCTGAGCAATAATATCTGTACTAAAGACATAATACTATTTCAGTTGACATGTCCAAATAGCACTTTTCCAGTTACATAAATGCTGTTCTGGGAACTTAATGACATTTAGAAATCTTATTACTGGGCCTGATGCTCCCCTGAGCAAACTTGCAGATAATTCAAAACTGGGAAGGATTACAAAAACAATGGATGGACAGGAGCACAATTAAGAAAAATTCTGATAAATTGGGAAGCTGGGCCGGGGTCAGTAGGATGGAATTCAGTGCTGACAAGTGCAAAGTGCTACACCTCAGGAAGAATAATCAAAAACACTAATACAAAATGGGTGAAAATGAACTGAATGGCAGCACTGAAGAGAAGTATCTAAGAGTCCTGGTGCATTACATACACAACATGAACCTGTAGGCTGATGCAGCTGTAAAAAAGGCAAATGTAGTTTTGAGTGGCATCAACAAGAGCTTTAGATGTAAGACTGTAACAGCACAGGGTGCTCTCTTACCTACAGAGGCCTAGGCAGCAGCCAGGCAGCCTACAGCTGGCTGTAATCCCAGTCAGGCACTGATGCCTGATTGAGGAACATATGAAACTATATAAGGGCTGGGTCCCTGAACTACAAGGCAGCAGTTTGCTGCTACCAGCTGAGGAGGCAACATCTGGTTGGGCTGCTGCCTGGAACAACTTGGGGGTAAGGGCTGGGGCTATGGGGAAGGAGGAGGCCTCATGGTCCTGGGCGTGACCTAAAACTGCACCCTGATAGGGAAGGGAGGTGTGGTAGTGCTACCTGTGGTGGGGTAGCTCCCCAGAAATGCAAGACCAGTTACTTCCCTGAAAGACAAGTAGGGGCATCTGAAAACCCCAGCCCCCACATCCCTGGTGGGTGAAACCTGAGACAGGGGGAGACCAGGCTCACTGCAAGCAGTGAGGCAGGGCCCAGGCCAGGTGGATTGACCTGTGGCAGCACCCAGTTTCACAGCAGAGCCTAAGCACATTATGGAGTGAGGTGTTAGGCTCGAGGAGAGATGGGGCTTGTAGCCCTAGTCCCATTGTGGGGGGCTTGGAGCCCAGTGTGGGGGCCTGGGGCCCAAAGATATACAGAGTGGGTGGTGCCTGGGGATAGGGCTTGGAGCCTGGGGACAGGGCTTGGAGCTGGGAGAGGCTTGTGGCCTGGGGATGGGGGCTGAAGCATGAGGACGAGGCCTGGAGGCAGAGGACTGGGAGATCAGTATATGTAGAGATGATGATGAGGCAGGGTGTTAGGCCAGGAAACGCCTGTGAGGCATGGGACATGTCAAAGGGAGGTTGGAGAGTGTACAGAGGCCCTTGTCACCAGGGCAGGTAAAGGGCAGCTTTCTGCCTGATTAACATCAGATAATCAGTACATCAAGGCGTGGCAGGAGAGATGGGCAGGTGGTTAGCCCAGAAACCAGTGGGTGAGCCTGTATTGAGATTGGTCCCAAGACACCTACTTGTTACAAAGACACAGGAGGTGATAATCCCTCTTTAATTGGCACTAATTAGGCCTAATCTAGAATACTGTGCACAGTTTTGGCTTCCACACTTTATAAAAGATATGAAGAAATTAATGAGGGGCCAAAGGCAGGAAACAGAAATCATGAAGGGCTTGGAAGGCAAGCCATATAGATAAAGACTTACAGAAATTATGATTTTGCAGATTTTACAAAATCCAGCATTGCCTGCAAAAGTGAGCAATACCTGTGAAATCCACAGGAGAAAAAACAGAAAACTCACTGGAAATAAAATGCTGGCTCCCCGAAGAAAGCCAGCAATCCTCAAGGTGTTGCAGCAGTTCACCAGGGTGGGGAAAGGAGGCTGCCCACTTGAAAGGCTGCTGCCAATATGGCTGCTGCCCCTGCCCCTTGCCCCTGGTTGTCTGCTAGGGCTGCTTGCCATTTGGTTCCGTCCCTCTCCACCAATCAGCAATGAGGGGCAGGGCCGCATGACAGACAGCCCTCACCAGCCAATCAGTGGTGAGGGGTGAGGGCCAGTGGGGGGCCTCAGCCAGAGGCATGAAGGGCCCCACAATGCTCCACCCACAAAATGGCTGCCAGGTCTTGCAATCTGTCCACAAAATCAGCAGACAGCCACTGTGAATTCAGTAGATTCCCACATATAAGAAGCTGAAAGAAATAGGCATGTTTATCTTGTAGAAAAGGCAATTAAGAGGGAATATGATAGCAGTCTTCAAATATCTGAAGGTCTGTCATGAAGAGTGAGTACACCTCTTTCTCTGTCATTGCAGACAATAGGATGCATAGTGATGGTCTAAAATTGTGACAAAGTAGGATTAGGCTGGACATCAGGAAAAAAAAATCTTCATTGTTCGTAACAGTGAGGCAGTGGATTAGACTGCCTAGGGATGTGGCAGAATATCCTTCATGTGAGATTTTCAAGAAGAGGTTGGAAAAACATTGACCATGGATGATCTCAGGGTAAGAATATCTGGTGTGTTCTCTGAAGAGCAACTGTTGGAAGTCCAGGATCCCTCACATGGATTACTAGGAGATCAGAAGAAGAGCTCTGCTGTCTAGAGCTGGTGGAAATTGGAAAGACCTATATTCAACAGCAGGAGAATGAAGCGGAGCTCACAGCTGACTTAGTTATGAAAGATTGAAAGAGTTGGGATAAGTTAATGGAGGGATAGTATGACAGAATGGAGAGTGCTGGCTCTCCAGTTAAGGTGATTTCATAGATTTCACAGACATTAGGGCTGGAAGTGACCTCGGGAGATCATCGAGTCCAGCCCCCTGCCCCAGGGACAGGAAGTCAGACGGGGTCAAAGGATCCCAGCAAGATAAACGTTCAAATGTCTCTTAAAGGAATCCAGAGTAGGTGCTTGCACCACCTCTGGC
>NW_017729024.1:34421358-34422444 GCF_001723915.1 Gavialis gangeticus | reverse complement strand
GTGTTCAATGTGTTCAAGTGTTCGAGCACTGTTATTGCCTGCTAGGTTTGGCCTGGCTCAGAAACTGCTACAGGGTTTTATAGACTGGGGGCTTCCTTTACCAAGTCGGTATTTATAACATGGCTATGAAGCTTGTAGATATTTTAGTTTGCCTCTTTTTTTTTTTTTTTTAAATCCTAATTAAATTTGCACCGAACCTTTGCAAGAGATGTCAAGTTCAAAACAAAGAGCAAATGCACAGTAAGATAAAATTGCAATAGCCAAGTGGCCTCAAGAAACCATAACAGTGAGTGCTCTAGGCAAAATAAGCTAACTTCTCCACCTTAGAAATAAAGATGAAAAATAAGACGTAGCCAGCCAGCAAAATCTATCATTGTACATTTCATCTGGTTTCCACAGCATTGTCACAATGGTATTGATTATGACCCAGAGGCTGACAGCTCTGCATCTCCTTCCTAATTCAGGTATAACCTCTGGTATTGCGGAATGCTGTGGAATATATATGTCTCGTCTAAAAATCGGATACCTTATTTCAGCAACAGTTACTCAAAAATATGAAAAGCAACGTAGCTTCCATTGGTTGGTTAAAAATAGCAGAATTATTTTATAATCAAAGCGTGCTGCGCTTTCAAAGTAGCAATAATTGGATTCTTTCAAATGCTGCCATCAGGGAGAGATGCCCCCAACTTGTTAGTGACCAAGGGGTGCCACAGTCATCAAACTTTTCAGGATGATTAATGCCAGAAAATGGAATGGGTTTATTTTGCTGAGAACCACTGCTATTTTGGTCAGATTTTGCTATTGTAACTTCCTGTGTATATCGATCTTTATTGCTAAGACTTTATCCGGATCTCAGACCAAGAATAAAGCAAAGTTGTTCCTTGAGTTACAGACTAGCTTTCACATTTTATTAAAACAAAACTTCGAGTTGTGATGCAGTAGTCAAAACTTAGGTGGGAAAGTGGTGACATCTAGGGGCTAGTGCAGGAGTTTTGAATGACAGCTTTCCAGAAAATAATTCATGAGAATGGAAAAAAGCATTCAGGGCTTGTAGTAGAGATGGTATCTTTTATTAGACCAACAAGA
>NW_017729024.1:34418294-34421347 GCF_001723915.1 Gavialis gangeticus | reverse complement strand
TGGAGTACCCAAACAAATTTAGAAATTTTTATACAGTCTCCCAAGTGTGGGGAAAGGAAATGAGATGAGGGAGATGATCAGCAAGGATAAATTTTCATGCCACCCCCAGTAATGCCTCCCTAGTATCCTACTGACTACAGATTTAATAGTTTTGCAAATTAAGAAAACTACACAAAAGGACAAAAAAAAATAGTAACATAGCCAGAGATATATTTATCCACTCATCTTTAAGGCTGTCAGTTAAATAATTTAAACTGTCTGTAGTACCGTAGAGTATAACATCAAACACACATGTATGAAATAATTGCATTAAATCATTCTATACCATCTGGTTGTAAATGTTAAAAAAATGAAGTTAGTGACTTTGAGAAAGCTGTAATATATTGGAACAAATAACAGAGCTCTCCTAACACTGTTTCTGTGTATATAACAAGTAACAAAATGTTCTTGCGGACTGTTCTCCTTGCTCCTTAATGAAGTTAGTTTAAGATTGTGTGGGTGGAGGCATGTGTGTCTCACATTGCAACTGCTCCCCCACAATACCTATATGCCTTCAGTGACATTATAATTCTTTTTTTATTTACCAACAGGATCAAATAGCCTATGACAAAACCAAGAGCACTGCTGACTTTGGATATAGCCGGAATCTACTCCAGAGTTTCTGAGTATCATTAGCTCTCAGTAAGAAATCTTAGCAAAAAGAAAAGACCATATGGTTCTTCCTTGTACTATACATGGACAGATTTTAGTAAAAAAGTACACCCCCCCCCCGTTTTCACTTATGGGGTAATATTTTCAGTTGGGGGGGGAGTTCATTTCATTGTGCTTTGTTTTTTTAACTTTAATATCAAATGCCATTTAATCTTTTAAGTCCTCTGTGAAAAGAGTGAGCTGATATTTCTGTATCTTAAGGATTTTCAGGTTAGAGCTCCAAAGCAGCACTGTTAAAAACAATTGGAAACAGACTTAGACTTTCTATAAGAAAAGGCAGCAAGATTACTGCTGAAAGATGACTCAGTGTTAATAAAAAAAATACAATGCTACAAAAGCTGTTCACTATGACACAACTAAAATGTTTGCTTCTCACACAACTTTTTCCATGCTTTATTTTTCCGACTCCTTTCCCATGTATGGGAAACTACTAACACACCCACTTTCCCCACCGCCTTCCTCCCAAAGACCTATTTGTGCATGTACACAGAGAGTTACAGAAAATGTATGCATTTTATCAAATAGCACAATAAGGACTCAGGAACCTAAAATGGAAGTTAGGTACCTAATTTTGAGTTTTAAGAACCTAAACCCCAAACTGATCTCTACAAGCCTAGGGAGGAGCCTAACTCCTAGCTTCATATACATCTCAACTTTTCACCTTAAAGTTTTGCTTCTGCTTATGCCTTGTACCCCAGTCCTGATAGGGCAAAGCAGCATATTGTCCTTCTCACACCAGTTAGGACCCAGTGGGCACATCCACACATGCAATCATGTGCACTTGCAGCAGCTCAAATAGAAGTAATGCAAATTTGATCCAGGGCTTTTTGCCTCAGCGCATGTGCTCGGACATGCACTTTGTTGTGGAGCAAATTGTGCCACTTCGGACAAAATAACCCTGCCTAGCTCCTCCCGGATCTTCAGCCAGGGGGAGTTAGAGCCCGGGGCCAGCACTTGTGCTGTCTCCATCAGTATAAAAAGCTGCTCTGTCCTGACCCCAGCAGTATATAAAGCCACCCTGGCAAGTAGCTTAGGGTTACTAGCTCTCAAGAGCTTCTGCGGCCCAGCCAGTTGGTACCTGTGGACACTACTCTTTGTGCCAGCTAGACTGCTGAAGCAGCCCTGAGAGTTCCCTGCACCCTTTACCCACTGCAGCAGTCTGGCAATGAGGGCTGCTGCCTGGCTGCAACCTGCTGTGCACCTGCCAGACTCGGATGGGAACTGCAGAGCCAGTAGAGGCATCTGCCCCTCTGGGCCACCTGCCAGTGGACTGCGGCTGCAGGGTCGGCCTCTGTACAGCACTACTGCCATGCGTGCCCCCTGCCCAGCCTTCTGGGCAGCTATTGCCCAGAAGATGTTCCGGATGTGGTGGCCTGCTTTGAGCTATCAAAGCATGTCCTCCTGGCCCCATTTGGCCAGGATCAGCCACAGCCAGATAGGTCCAAAGTGCCAGCTCTAAGCAGGCAGGGTCCTGCCACTGGCCTCCCTAGCTGGAATTCTGGTGTTCCCTGTTGGAAAACTGAAAAATCCCTGATAAACCACCCCCCAAAGTCACTCTGTAAAATACCCCCAAATCCATGTTCCTCCACAAGTAAAACAAAAGACCACGATAAAGAGAGAAAGAGAGCAAGACAGAGACAGTGATCAGTTGGACAATGTTTTATTGATATATCTACAGTGGTCAAGCAAGTCTCTTATCATAATAAAAAAGTGAACTCTAAATACAGGTTTCATGAATTCATGAATACACATTTTGCTGCACTCCCACAAGGAGATGGCCCCCACACAAGGGGTTCCTCCCCCAACAGGGGATTCAGCCCCAAATAAGGGGTTCAGACCCCACACAAGTGGTACTCCCCCCCAATGAGAGTCAAATGGCACCTGCAGGGACTACCACCCCCCCTGAAAGGCCCACATGCCCCCCCAACTGCTGCCCCTCAGCCCCGTCCTGCACCAGTTGCTGCAGCCCCCCAATGGATGCCCCACCCAGCCTCACCCCGCAACTTGCACCCCCAGGCTCCCATGGCTAACCCCACAACCTGAGGCACCATCACAAAACCCAGAAAAAAAACAAAAAAAAGGGAAAAAAAGTCTCTGCTTACCTTTGAAGTAGGGGTGGGAGGGGGGCTCCAGGGCCTCCTGGCTGAGCCCCCCAGGCAGCACAGGACAGTGGGAGGGGCAGCAGGGCCTGGTCTGGGGGCCACTGGGGCTGTCAATCTGCCTGACACTGTGTGGGCGGGGCCCCAGGCCACTACACGGCAGCTGAACTGCTGGTAAGTGCTGGGGCGGTTGTTTGCTTTTTTAAGCCATAAGGTGGGAGGGCGGGGATGGTGGGGTTTGAG
>NW_017729024.1:34407755-34416891 GCF_001723915.1 Gavialis gangeticus | reverse complement strand
TGGTGGAGGGAGGGCCCAACCTTGCCAGGGGTCGGGGATCTCAGACAGCTGGTGGGGGGAGGGGCCATCCCCAGCAGGGGTCTGGGGGGCTTGGGGAGTGGGTGGGGCCATTGGGGGCCCCAACCATGGTCCCCTCCTCTAGCCCCCCCAACCCCTTACTCAACAGGACCAGAGCTCTGGTGCTGAAAAACATGGCCTGGGCAGCCGCATGTTTCAGCACCAGGGCGAGTGGCCAACTATAGAGATGCTCCGGCAGCCAGAACATCTCCATGGAGCACCCAGCCTCCAGTTGCCTCAGAAACTGTTCCTTGCTTCCATTTTTAAAACTGATTTTTTTAAAACCCTGGATATCCAGGGGTCTAATGTTCTCCCCGCACTGCAAACTTGCAGCATGGGGAACATTTTTTCATTCCCACACATGCCTGTTGCCCCACCTCAAAGGGGTTTCAGGCAGGGGAAGAGGCAAGTGCGTGCTCATGTGCATGCACCCAGTGTGTGGATCTAGACACACGCCCAACTATGCAGTTGTTACTGAACACAGTCACAGTCGTGTACAGGTTGTTTCTGATCCTACTGCACAGTAGCAACGAGCTACTTCACAGTGGGGCTGGGCAAAATTTCATCAGCTGTTTCATTTTGATGTTGTTTCAACTTGTTTCAAGCTCAAAACAGCAAAATTGAAATGAAACGAAGGGCTTTGAAACCTTTGAAATGAAATGAGGGCCATCAAAATGTTTCAAATGTTTTGAAAGATTTTGAGTTTTGAAGCTTGGCTTGCTTGCAGGGAAGCAGAAAGTAAGGAGAGGGAGGGGAAAACAAGGGAAGGACTGCTCTGATATTGACTGTGTAGCTGACCAGTGACTGTGATCCTTCCCTGATGCCCCTTCCAATCCCAGTGCTCTGGGACCCCTGTGCCATTGTGGGTGTTCCTTAACACACACACACACACAAAGTCACATGTCACAAGTTTTGCTTGTCAGCAGCTTGAGGTGCAGTTTCTGAGAAACACCTACACCTATCTCCTAGAAACCTGGCAGGCTTCATGGCCTCAGAAAGGGCTACCATGCCTGCTATTTTTACCCCCCTGTGCCTTCACACTTATAAGTAACATGAGTTTTGCTTGTCAGCAGCTTGACGTGCTCCTTCCCAGGAGACCCCTACACCTATCTCCGTGAAACTTGACAGGCTTTGTGGCATCATCAGGGGCTACCATTCCTGCTGCTTTTATTCAAATCAAGGGGGAAATGACAAAGTTATAGCCAGTTTTGTCACTCCCCATTATAGCCTCTGGGTGAAACTTCAAAATGCATCAAAACAGCGAAACAGTTTCGACTAAACAAAACAGAACAGTGCTTCAAAATGAAACTGAAAGTCAAAACAAAACATTGTCCCTTCAAAACGGTGAAATGGAAGTTGAAATGAAACAGTGCTATTTGGCAGAGCTCTGCTGCACAGTAGCTTGTGCTACTTGAATTCACCACCCAGCGCAGGGTGTCAAAGGCCTGCAGCAAGGCAACAGCCCTAAAATTCAGGAGGCCGGATTTCAGTGGGGTAAGGAGACTGGTTGGGGAGGCACTGAGGTCCCAGAGGGGAGGGGAGTCGGAAGTCAAAGAAGAGTGGTTCTTCCTTAAGGAGACAAACCTCCAAGACCAAAGGGTGATAATCCCCACGCAAATCAAAGGGGGAAAGAGAACTCAAAAGCCCCCATGGCTCACCAAAAACATCCATGAATGTCTCAAAGCTAAAAAGGAGGTGTATACCCAATGGAAGGGAGGGGCCATCACCAAGGAGGATTATACCTCCATTGCCCAAGATTGTAGGGGGGCTGTTAGGAAGGCTAAGGCGGAGATGCAACTGGAACTAGCGACCCAGATCAAGGATAACAAGAAGTCATTTTTTAAATACATAGCGGGTAAAAAGAAGGTACTGGGTAATGTAGGGCCTCTGCAGGATATGCTAGGAAATCTAGTGGTCACACCAGATGACAAAGCTAGCCTCTTTAACAATTTCTTTGCCTCCATCTTTTTGAGCAGGGACTGGGGCATCCCCCCCACTGGGATCCCTAACAGACCCAGGGGAGGCACAGACAGACCCAAGGGATTGAAAAGCACCTTGTTCAAATTCAGAGATGACACTAAAATGTGGGGAGAAGTGGGCATGCTGGAGGAGAGGGACAGGCTGCAACTAGATCTAGACAGGTTACAGGGATGGCTGGATAAGAACAGGATGGGATTTAATACTGACAAGTGCAAGGTAGTGCACCTGGAGAGGAAGAACCAGCAACATACCTACAGGCTGGGGAACTCCCTTCTCGTCAGCACAAAGGCTGAAAAGTATATTGGTGTCATTATTGATTCCAAAATGAATATGGGTCACCAATGTGGGGATGCAGTCAAGAAAGCTAACCGCACCTTGTCATGCATCCACAGATGCATCATGAGCAGGTCCAAGGAGGTGATCCTTCCCCTCTATGCAACACTGGTCAGGCCGCAGTTGGAGTACTGCGTCCAGTTCTGGGTGCTGCACGTCAGGAGGGATGTGGATAGCATTGAGAGAGTCCAGAGGAGAGCCACTTGCATGATTAGGGGGCAGAAAGCAGGCCCTATGAGCGGAGGCTATGGGACCTGGACCTGTTCAGCCTCCACAAGAGAAGGCTGAGAGGGGATCAGGTGGCCATCTATAAACTGGCCAAGGGGGACCAGCAGGCAATGGGAGAGCCCCTGTTCCCCCGAGCACTACTGGGAGTAACAAGGAATCATGGCCATAAGTTAACGGAGAGTGGATTCAGGCTAGATATCAGGAGGCACTACTTCACAGTCAGGGCGGCTAGGATCTGGAACCAACTTCCAAGGGAAGTGGTGCTCGATCCTACTCTGGGGGTCTTCAAAAGGAGGCTAGTTAATCACCTAGCCGGGGTCATTTGACCCCAGCATTCTTTCCTTCCCATGGAAAGGGGTTGGACTTGATGATCTGCTCAGGTCCCTTCCAACCCTACCTACTATGAAACTATAAAACTACTGAATAGCAGCATCAGCATCATGGTTTGTGCCCATTTATACTATGTCACTGCAGCAACAAGCTACATCATCGTAGCTTGTGGCGATGTAGTGTCTTATGTAGATGCACCCACAATCTAGGTGTTCCTTTGCCTATCTCTCCTGATGGAAATTTGGAAGGAGAATGGATATTGATCTTTACAGCATCAAGCTTTTTAATGACTCAGATATACCACCTTCACTTTTTACAACAGCCTAGCAGTCAGATCATTCCTTATGTGAGTGCTATCCTTCTGCCTATGGAAATTTCATCCTTCCATCTTAGCCTACTACCATGCTACAGTGCCTTTTTCTGGGAGAAGGCAGGAGTGCAGGGAGGAGACGTTCCCAAACCCTCCTGTTAAAGCTCTTAGGATATGCAGAAAAATACATTCCTTTGGCCAGAAAGAGCAAAGAAACAGGACTTATTAGGTCAATAGTTAGAAGTGCTCTGTTGAGGATGGGACCTCCTGATATCCAATCTCTGCTGCCAAGACTGTTTATGCATTTTATCAAATAACTCTTTTGTGTCTTCCCTGGAACTGGAAATCTGGAGCAATAAGCTCCGGAATGAAGTGCTACCATCCCAGAAAAGCCTAATGCCTGACAGGGTATTGTCTGGCGTGTTGGGACAATTGAGCCTGAATGTCCTCAGATAGAAAAAAAGAAATGAACTAGGTCTCCAGTATCCTGGGTGGGTGTTGAATTTCCAGGCTAGTGTTGGGGCTAGGCACCTCTTCTGGTTGAGTTTTAAAGGAAAGTGGAGTGAACCCTGCTCATCTCTGAAAGAAAGAACTTACGCACTTGCCTTCAGGAGATGACTATGGGCTGTTGATTCAAAGCAGATGGAGGCATCTCCCTTTAGACATCGCTAAGGTGCCTAAGCCCTGGAGAGAGCTGGGAATTAAAAGACATTTCTATAATTAGCTTTACCCTCCTGGTTTGCTTGGGTAGCATGGAACCCATTCTGAGGCAAGCAACTCCCTCTAGGCACAGAAGCTCCTTATTCAGTTTTGATTTCCACTATGCTGGGTAGGTGCTACAATGTCTTAGTCTTTTCTTTTCTTTTCTTTTTTGTATCTAAAAGCTTTCTCTTTATGTCTTTTATAAAAGGAATTGTTCGTACAGATATTGAATGCAAGTACACAAGTGTGTAATAACATAATTCAGCTGGAGAGTACTGGGGGGAACATGGAGAATTAAATTATGAAGGGGAGATAATAGTTTAATGTAACCATGGTTTGATCATGATCTTGATCTTTTTAGGCCTGAACACATCCTTGTTCAATCCATGGGAAACCTCCCGTGGACTTAAACTGAACAGTGGGCAAAGCCTTTTGTCAATATAGTCCCTTTCCCTCTTTCCTATTCTTTTAAATGTTAGTCTTTTTTAGATATTATGCTCTTTAGGGAATGTTACATCTTACTGTGTATGAACAGTGCTTTCATATTTCAAGGATATAGGTTGTAGCCGTGTTGGTCTAAAGGCAAAGGTAATAAGGACTCCTGTATCTTTGTATCATAGTGTTTAGCATCAGAAGGGACTTAAACAGATCATCAGGTCCAACCCCAGGGCAGGGTAGAAGCTGTATCTTTTAAGCATCTTAAGCATTTTAAAAGATATCACCCATAGGTGTGTTCAGGACTATGCCCAAAGGGAAGTCCCCTTCTCACTCCAAAGCCCCTATCCCCCCAAAGCGGAGGCAGGCCACCCTCGAACAGTGGGGGAAAAAGAGACAGAAAGGGGTGCATGTTTCAAGGGCAAGTGAGATCATGCAGTGCATAAGAGAAATGATTGCTGTGGATGGCCAGCCCTTCTCCTTAGTTGAGCTGCCAGGGTTCACGTGGCTCATGGCACTCATGGCCCCATCCTATCAAGTGTCTGCATGCACCACCTTCAGCAGGACAGTGGTACCCTTCCTGTATGAGGTGTGCAGGGAGTACTTAAGGGAGGAGCTGCACAAGGTAGGTCCGCTGGTGCCCTTACACTTCACCTTGGACATCTAAAGCAGCTGGGGTGGCAGTCACACCTACCTCTCCCTCACAGGGCACTGGTGTGACCAGTCAGGCCATCGATGGGCTCTCCTTCAAGTTGAGGTGATGGATGAGTCCTACATGGCAACAGAGATCATAGTAGCAATGAACCACTTGGTGCAGGGGTGGGTGGTTCATTGGGCAGGGGGAGCTCACCCACAGGTTCATGGTGACCAACAATGGGGCCAATATGGTCAAGGTGGTTCATGATGCCAACTTGGTTGGCATCTTCTGTGTGGCACACAAGTTCCACCTCATATTCAGGGACAACTTGGAGGGGTTCAGGGCTGCCAGTGACAGTGCCAGAACCACCAGCAAGTTCATTTCCAAATGCAGGAAGGTGGCAGGCTACTTCCACCGCAGCATCAAGGTGGGCAAGATGCTGTGGGAGAAACATCCAGAGCTGAACATCCCACAGCACAAAATCATGCAAGTTGTGGAGACTCAGTGGAACTCCACATACCTGATGCTTGAGAGGTTGGTGGAGCAACAGAAACTCATCTATGAGATGGCTTTGCTCGGGGAGATTGGGATCAGCAGCCCCCTTAACAAAGCTGAGTGGGATACCATCTCCCAGGTCTTGGTGGTCCTTCAAGCCCTTCTTCAAGGCCACCAAGACCCTCAGTGCTGTTGATGCCCTCCTTAGCTAGGTGATCTCTGTAGTAAGGGAACTTCAGAGCCAAATGGAAAAGTTCCAGGGGATCCATGTTCTTGGCTGGGGGAAGCCGCTGTCACCAGATGTGCAGGCACTGGTGAGGCAGCTGAAGGAGAGCATCAGGAAATGGCTTGATCCCTTGCAGTCCAGTATGGTCCATGTGCTGGCTGCCATGTGTGACCTGAGGGTGAAGGGCAGCATATGCAGCAGCCAAAACCTGGATCAGTGGATGGAGGTGCTGGTGAAGAGAGTCAGGGAGGCAGAATGGTGGAGGTGGGGGGATGTGGCAGAGGGGAATCCACTGTCCCATGCTAGCATGCCATCCACCAGCCAGTCTCCTCCTCCACCACAGGCACTGCCAATGTGGACCAAGAGTATGGCTTCCATGGTGGGGTCCAGAGGCACCAGACCCCACTATCAGGTATGTAGTGCTCAGGCCTTGGTGGCTGCCTATCTCACCAAGGACATGGAGCCCCTGCTGTGTCACCCCTTGGCCTAGTGGGCCAACCCGCAGCCAGATGTGGCCAAATCTGGCCACAGTTGCCCAGGAATATCTGTCCTATCCACCAACCAGTGTTCCAAGTGAGAGGGTGTTCAGCGTTGTTGGTGATGTAATGACACCCCACCACACCTGCTTGGATCCTGGTTTGGTGGAACAGCTGGTATTCCTCAAAGTGAACCTCCTGCTGCTGGGGCTCCCCAAGCTCCAGGTACAGAAGGAGTAAATGCCTTTGTCCACACCTATTTCCTTTTTAAATTTTTTTAAAAGAATTTAATGCCCTGTTTTCAGAGCTGGGGGGGGCACTCATTGCATCACCAGCCAGCAAGGGAAGAACATGTCCCTGCTGAGCTCGCTCCCCTGCCAGGATGAACTTGGAGGTATGGGCTGTGCCTATGGGGAAGGAGGCAGCCCCAGGTCCTGAGCATGACCACTAAAACTGCACTGTGCCAGGGTTGGGAGAGCTGGTGGGGCTACTGGCAGTGCAGTCACCCCTGAGCCTGTGTTTCTCCATAGCTCACAGCCTGTCTTTATAAGCCCTGTTCTCTTGCCCTCTGATCATGCACGTGGCTCTACTTTGGACTTTTCCAAGCTTTTCCACATCCTTCCTGAATTCTGGAGCCCAGAATTGAATGCAGTACCCCAGCTGTAGCCTCACCTTATGACTATAACTATGAACAAGTCACAAGGTAAGACTTTTGACAAAATATGTTTTTATATTCCTACACCTGCGTTTACACATGCATAGCTTTATGTAACCTTTTTGAGGGTAGAAAGTTTTGATCCCATTAAAGTATTAACTCAAAGGATAACTAAAAATCCGGTATTTAAAGAAATACTTTTGCAATAAAAATTTAAATCACAAATGTTTTGTGGGTTTCAGCTAGTTTATAAGTATTAGTTTTAAGGACACTGCCATAGTTTTGTCTTTGTCAGCTACTACTCTTTCCTACTGCGTATTAAAATGTTTTTCTTAAACTTTTCATCAGGACTCCAGTATTCTCCAGGTTAGAATTATATTTGAGCGGCCTGGTAGGTTTCTGGAGAAGAAGTAAAGTATTTGTCTTAATCACAAAGTGCTTTGAATACATATGATTCTTAAACTATAACAGCACACTGTCTTTGGAAGATGAAAAAATATTTTCCTAATTTTAATTTAGGACTAAATTAAGAACTCTAGTGAAACAGTAGGACTTAATGAGAATTTATTGAGGAACTTAATCTTGAATGAAAGGAATTTGTCTAAAATTTATTGAGAAACTTAGGCAGCAGGCTGAAGAAAAATGTAATGATATCAGATGCAAGAAAGTATGTGCAGAATTTTAACTCTGAAAAAGTGCATTTTGAAATATTATTTTAGGGAGTTGATGATTTATGAGGTAACAGGATAATGTTATTGTCTCTAAAACTAAGTTCCAGTTTCTATCTGACAGTTCCAGTATGTCTGGCATAGCAGCACTATGTTCAGTGCTTCAGCAGCAATTATTCAGTCGCATGCTATAATCAGCAATATTTTGATCACCGCAGTGGAAATTAATTCTTTCAGGGAGATCATTTTTTTTTTGTCCTGAAGATGATTTTTTCAAATGGGACTTTCTATGAAATTATTTTATGCGATTTTAAACCGCTATGTACAAGTATTACATTCCTATGGGTGGAATCCTAGTTCTGTTGGTGGAAATTCTAAATGTACATGGCAGCACCCAACCCTTCAGCATCCAACCTGACACTGACCAGACTCATCCATTGCGACCCTGTTGGTTTCCTTCATATATAAGCATGCACAACAACAAATCATTGCTCTTATAGCCACTGTTAGTGCTAGTTCCCAAATTACTATATACCCATTGGTGGCAGTGGGTCTTAGAGTCAGTGAAGGAGTTGTCATGTACCCATGGGACCACCACCAGTGGGCATTTAAAAGAGCAGGTACATGGGAAACAATTAATATGGAAGGGTGCCTTACTCATGAAGATGTAGGATGTGTGTGTGAAGATCATAACCTACAAATACATGATGCATGTCTGTATGAGCAACATGATGTGCAACAATGTGATTTGATATGATCAATGAAAATTATCCTGCAGTAATTTATGCTGGAAAAGGATGCATTTCATAGAAATCATAGAAAGTTATGGTTGGAAGGGACCTCAGGAGGTCAACTAGTCCTACCCCCTACTCAAAGAAGGACCATACCCAACTAGATCATCCCAGCCAAGGCTTTGTCTAGCCAGGTCTTGAAAACCTCCAAGGATGAAGATTCCACCACCTCTCTGGGTAACCTGTTCCAGTGTTTTACTATCCCTCTAGTAAGAAAATTCTTCCTAATATCTAACCTAAACTCCCTTGCTGCAACTTGAGACCATTGCTCCTTGTTCTGTCATCTGCCACCACTGAGAACAGTCTAGTTCTATCCTCTTTTGAACCCCGCTTCAGGTAGTTGAAGGCTGCTATTAAATCCCACCTCATTCTTCTCTTCTCTAGACTAAATAAGCCCAGTTCCTTCAGCCTGTCCTCGTAAGTCATGTCACCATTTTTGTTGCCCTCCACTACACTGTCTCCAATTTGTCCACATCATTTCTGTAGTGGGGTCCCCAAAACTGAACACAGTACTCCAGATGTGGCCTCACCAGTACTGAATAGAGGGGAATAATCACTTCCCTTGCCCTGCTGGTAACACTCCTACCAAAGCAGCCCAGTATGCTGTTAGCTTTCTTTGCAACAACGGCACACTGTTGGCTGGCTCATATTTAGGTTATGAGCCAACAGTGTGCCTTAAAAGTACCTTGTAACCCCAAGGTACTTTTCTGCAGAGCTTCCACACAGCCACTCAGCCCCCAGCCTTTGTATTTGTATATGAACACACTGTCCCTATGTTATGCTCAATCAGATTTGATTATATTTGATGGCATT
>NW_017729024.1:34401027-34402755 GCF_001723915.1 Gavialis gangeticus | reverse complement strand
TCACTGTCCCTATGTTATGCTCAATCAGATTTGATTATATTTGATGGCATTTTCTATTAACAAATGTTTTTGTAATGTCTCAACTATCAAAAGCTGTCATCTTGAATACTGTACTTTGTGCCTTGTTGGACAATGCAGAGTATCCCAACTAAACTATGGGTTTCCAAAAACATAATACCAGTTCAGTTAAGTCTGAACTCTTAAAACAAGTATTGTCCCATCTGACAGTGCATGCCATGGTAAATTCTATTAAACAACACAATCGCAAAGCCATGGTACAAATTAGGCACAATAATAAAAATGTTTTGCTGGTCCAAAGGGCAGCAAAATATTCTTGGTGGAAAATTCTGCTGAGATGGAGCCCTACTGCCCAAGGAGTTTTAAATGTAATGCTTCACCCCATTGTGGTGATGATTGGAATACAAATTCCTTTGGTCATCTTTGTCATTTATCTAACGTGCTGGGTATATCATCAAGTGTATTGCTGAACTTATCAGCTGCACTGTTTTTCCATCAGCCTTTATAGAGGCCTTCAGGCCTGGGTTTGACCTCTGTGCGCTTAGCTCAAGCTGTGTGCTTAGCTTGAATTGTGGTCAAGACATGCACCCAGTGAAAAGAGCTGATGGAAAAATACTGCCCCTGACTTAAAATGAATTGGGAAGTTGGCTAACTAAATTGAATAAATATAGCCTGGGCAAAAGAGGAACAGTCAGAGCAAAACCTACCCCTACATAAGAATGAAAAGATACCTCAAAACAGAAAACTCCAGCTAAAGCTAACCATACTTGGCAAACAGAAGCAAGATTATTAATATGCATTAGGAGGAAGGTTTAAGCTAATTTTTTTGTTTTAAGAAAATGCAAGCTATATGGTATAAAAAGAGAGGTAATAGAGCGTACCCTTCAAGATCTGGTCACCGATCCTAGATTCAGAACTCAGATGAAGGAGTCAGGATCCTCAGACAAGACCTCAGGAACTGGCCATCCAGTGAGGTTGCATTCATTAAATCTTGGGGTGGTGAGCATTTTCTTTGACTAGCTACAGTTCTAAAATTATAAGTGCTAAAATGCTTTGTTTTTAGAGTTGTATCTGATAGGGTTCAATAAAATTGCTTTTAGTTTGGGACAACTGTGTCTTCATCTCCTTGCCTGATATAAGACCCATTATAACATCACTGGACATAACACACCTGACCCACACTGGAACTGGATCTAGCTGCTGGTGCCAGAGGGGTAAGGATCCATTTTGGGCTGCTAGGGGGAAAAAAACCAACAGGCTTGAAAAAAAAACCCACACATACTCTGGGTCTGCTGTCTTGAAGCCTAACAGCTGAGAGAGAGGGAGAGGGTACATAGATTTCATAGACTTTAGGGGCTGGAAGAGACCTCATGAGATCATCGACTTCAGCCCCCCCCCCCGCTAGAGGCAGGAAATCTGCAGGGATCAGATGATCACAGCAAGATAAACATTGAAATGTCTTTTGACTAAGTCCAGAGTAGGTGCTTGCACCACCTCTGGGGGGAGTCTGTTCCAGACCTTGGACACTTGGACTGTAAAGAAGTTTTTCCTTATATCGAGTCTGAATCGGCCTTCTAGATGTTTGTGGCTGTTAGACCTACCTAGTTATCCCTAGGGGAGCCCTGGTGAACAAGTGCTCTCCCAGGTCCTGATACAACCCTCCTGCCACCAAGTCCACCCTAAGCCTTCTCTTCTCCAGGCTGTACAAAC
>NW_017729024.1:34394804-34396027 GCF_001723915.1 Gavialis gangeticus | reverse complement strand
TCTAGATGTTTGTGGCTGTTAGACCTACCTAGTTATCCCTAGGGGAGCCCTGGTGAACAAGTGCTCTCCCAGGTCCTGATACAACCCTCCTGCCACCAAGTCCACCCTAAGCCTTCTCTTCTCCAGGCTGTACAAACTCAAGGTAAACACAGGGCATGAAGTAATGAGTAGATACAGACTTTCTTTTGTAAAACATGGGACTATGTCACTGCAACTTCAGTAATGAACACATCCATAAACAGTTTTTATAATTTATAAGTTAAGCTTTCAGAATCCTAACCAGACAGAGGAATCTTTTTACCTATTCAGGGTTCATGTTTACCAAGTTATCTATCATTCCTTTTTTACTGTACAAGATCATGTTGCTCTTGATATAGAAAGCCTTGTATCACTTGAAGGCTCTTAGGGGAGACATATTTAAATCCTAACAAAACTCCAAAATTTTACCTTCTAATAATACTGAATCTCAGGGTCCTCAGAGTTGCATCGGAATTATATAGGCATCAGTAGCAATACTGCAACTGAGGCTGTGTTAAGATTAGCATTTAAAAGGAGAACACGTTAGGGTATAAATTTATCCCCTAAGCCTGGCGCACTAACTTTTCAGAAGACAACTTATTTTTCTGTGTCAGGTTTTTGCTAATAAAGAACTCCAGCTCCATTTTTCAATATTTCGTCTTTACAATCTAACTTTTTTGTGATTCCTTTAAAATAAGCAAAGACAGACCCCCACCAAGTGCAGATATTAATTTTATGTGCTTAGCTTCAGCTATCAACCCCTTCTAAAAATAAACAGAATTATTCCCATGATTCAGGATAATTTAGCTGAGCTAATTAAAGAAAGCAGACTGCTTACATTTACTAATGTTCCTTTTTTCTGTAGCAAACCCTGATTGCTGCAGTGACCTCTATAGTGAAGCTACAAATTTCTATTCTCCACCAACTTTGGGTTCTGCTCTCTCCTTCCCCGCTAGCCTTGTCCATTCTTTTTGTTTTCCTGTGACTACCCAAAAACGACAAGGAGGTACTTCAAAATGAGAAAACCCAGTTTGTCAGTGGAGTACAGCTAACAGTTCTGCACAGATAGTTGCTCGCTCTGACAATCTTCCTATAATTCAATAGTATTAATATGCATGAGAAAAGACAGTGATTCAACTTGCTGAGCTGGGCTTATGCAAGGGCCCTAAGTTTCATAGTTTCATAGTTGGTAGGGTCGGAAGGGA
>NW_017729024.1:34394336-34394793 GCF_001723915.1 Gavialis gangeticus | reverse complement strand
GTTCCCTGACTAGATCCTCACTGACTCTAGGCCTGGATGCGCCTCCTCTGGAGCCTACAGGGGTCCTGGTGGGGGGGGGGGTGACCTGGTCCCTGCTCAGAAAAACGGAGACAAAGAAACTGTTAAATAAGTTAGCTTTGTCATCTGGTGCGACAACCAGATTTCCTAGTGTGGCTTGCAGAGGCTGCACATTACCTGGTACCTTCTTTTTACCCGCTATGTATTTAAAAAAGGACTTCTTGTTGTCCTTGCTCTGGGTAGCTAGTCCCAATTCCATCTCCGCCTTATCCTTCCTGACCACCCCACTACAGTCCCGAGCAACCGAGGTATAGTCCTCCCTGGTGATGGCCCATCCCTTTCATTGGGTGTAAGCCTCCTTTTTAGCTAGGAGGTGTTTCCATATGCTTTTGGTGAGCCATAGGGGCTTTTGTGCCCTCTTGTCCCCTTTGATCCATAT
>NW_017729024.1:34380591-34389056 GCF_001723915.1 Gavialis gangeticus | reverse complement strand
GACCAGGTCCAACAAGGCATCTCCCCTGGTGGGGCTGTGCACCTCCTGGGTTATGTGGCAGTCCTGTATCATGGCTAGGAACCTACGTGAGTGGTCAGACCTAGATGACTGCTCTTCCCAGCAGATGTCTGGAAAGTTCAGATCACCCATCATGACCACATCCTTTGACCTAACTATCTCTGTGAGCTGGCTTAAGAATTCCAAGTCTAGTTGATCCCCTTGTTTGGGTAGTCTATAGTAGACCCCCACCATTAAGTTCCTTTCCCTTTGACTTCCTTGTATTCTAACCTAGAGCATTTCAGTGTGCCCCTCCTCTGACCTTGTTCTAGTTGCTGAGGATATGTATTTCTCCTTGACATAGAGCGCCACACCAGCACCTTTCCTCCCTATCCTATCCCCCCTGTACAGCCTATAGCCCTTGATATTCACCACCCAGTCGTGCGTTGGGTCCCACCATGTTTCAGTGAGCCCCACTATGTCTGGGTTGGTGTCAGCTAGCAGGAGGGTAAGTTCCTCCTGCTTGTTCCCCATATTACAAGCGTTTGTGTAGTGGCATTTGAAGCCTCCTGAAGATGCATGCACTGGCCCCCTAATCTCAGTACTGCCCAGTACCCTGTCGCTTACCTGGGTATTTGTTCTGCTTGTCGCCAGACTAAGCTGGGCTGTTCTTGTGGGTGATGCTTGGTTTAGTGGTCCAAGGCTTCCTCCATGCTCATCTTCCCCTTCCCCTGACGAGCCTAATTTAAAGCCCGCCGGAGGAGATCCGCCAACCTAGAAGAGAACAGGGTTGAGAAAGCTTAATACATACTGGGAGAAGGCACAGAAATAAGCAGCAGCTCTAGCCCATTGGTTGTTCAGCAGAAGGGTGGATACACAGGTGCTCTGAGTTTTAAAAGGAGGGTGGGTTGAGAGGGAGAAAGAAGCCTGAAGAGTTAAATACAGACATACTGTGTGTAACAACATTTAACTCTAAGGTGCATGTGTGAAAGAAAAAAAAAGAGAATTTTGTACTGAAACAGAAACAGGCTCTGAAAGAGATTCTTGTCCCTAGATGAATGTGTCTGCACCCTTCTATCTCCATGAAGGGGAAGTCAAATATATACCAAGGATGAAGCAGAAACAGGGAGGGTAGGTGTGTGGAAACAATTTTATCATCTTATTTAATAAGGAAAGTATCAAGAAGGGAAAATATTACTAATAGGAATTAATTATATTTTTAATTTAGAGCTGTCACCTTCACACAGCTATGAAATTCTTCACTTAAGAGAAAACATACACTGTGGCTTTAGGAAGCAGGTGTAGTAGTCATTGCTCCTTTTCTGTCACAATTAGGACCCTCACATGTTTTAACACATAGAGACCACAATGAACCTGGCTCTGCCATTGCTTTTAGAGATTCTAACTGAAGAAAGGAAGTGAGGGGGTGGCTTTAGTAAGAACAAGTCTTGAGCTATTGTAGAGAGAAGGCATCTCTTGCTATGAGTGAATAGAAGCTAGGTAACCAGATGGAAAAGTGGTTGAACATTCAAACAAAATCTCAAACCATGGGTATAGTTTGAAGTACAATGTTAAGAGATTGTGTTATAGACCACTGTCACAATTTGACAAAAAACCCTATCCCTGTACTGTAGTATCCTTTCTGCTTGCTGCCACACCAAATCCTCTAAAGCAGTGGTTCCCAACCTTTTTTTGATGCAACCCACCGCTGGGAGCAAAGTGAGGAGGCAGTGGCGGCCCAGGGGTGGAGGAGCTCCTGGCATGTGGCGCTACTCATCCTTTGTGTGTGGCACAGTCGGCATTGCACCCACGACTAGGGTGGCATCATAGAGGGCATTCCAGTTTTCTGCTACTCTGTCCACTATTGATACGAAACCCGACACCTTTATGTCCTCTATTTTTCTCTTGAAGAGAAAAATTAAGGACATAAAAGCATCAGGTTTTGTATCAATAGAGGACAGAGGACAACTGGACTGTCCTTTATGATGGCCACCCTACCCATAACCCTCATTTGGGTTGCGACCAAAGGTTGGGAACTGCTGCTCTAAAGTATTACTGAAACTGGCCAAATGGGCTTTGGTGTGCATTTGGAAACTGTACACATGCTAATGAGCAAAACCAGAGACTTCTTTTTATGGAAAAAAGAAAATAGTAAAGAACACATAGAACGGTCTTGAGCAGGGAGTGTTTCTCATTTGGTTGGGTGAGCAGGAGAAGAGCAAAACATCAAGAATGTCTATAAACTCCATTTCCACTGTGGGCATAAAAATACTCTTGGATAGTCCTTTTCTCAGGGTACTAAGAGTGTGGGTATTTACCCCAACCCCATATGCACCCCAACCAATCTCTGCACTGGTAGTTGCTAAAATGAATAATCATTTGGTACACAGCAGTGAGATCAGGAACATGGAGAGTTACAGAAATTAAACATGGAAGGTAATTAAAGACTGCACAAATAAAGTAATTATAATTTTGGAAATTTATACTGAGAAAGGCTCAGGGTGTCTGTGCTTCAGTGTTGCCTGTGATTTTCTTCTTTCTGTGAGTGTGAAGTCATATTAAATGGCAACAAGCAGTTACATTCATCGTTGCTCGTATCCTGAATTTATGACTTTGTAAATTACAATGATGTATCTCTCATATACATCCTGAATGCTACAGTTTCTGCATGTGGCTAAGATTTGACTTAATAATAATTCTTTCTACCCAGGAAAATGTGATGACTTTCCCTGTAGGTACATAATCACAGCTATATTCTCCAGAGACCTTCTTTTATGAACAGAAAGATAGAGCAAGATATTCTTAGATCACTTCTATGGATAGTATAGTTAGCCTGCTGAAATTGTAAACTCGCCTATAGAAAACTGCAGATGACCTGGCTTAAAAAAGGGTGCGATAGGACCTGAGGGGGTGTTTCCATATTTGATAGCATGAATAATCGCCCCCTAACCCCAGAACTGGATTAACCCTTTAGTGGGCCCTAGGGAAACAAACTTGTGGGCCCTGGCTGATTGAGGGCCCCCTCCTCACCCCGGTGCTGACACCCATGGGGACCAGGATTTGGAACCACTGCTAGGAAGCAGCCACTGTGGCAGCGAAGCCAATGGAGGGGAGGGGAAGGGATGGGAAAGGAGGAAGATTGGGCCATTCATACCACCGCCACAGAGGGAAGGACTGGGCTCTGACTGCAGTTCAGGGCCCTAGGCGTGTACCTAGTTTGCCTATGCATTCATCTGGCCCTGCCTGATCCAAATATTCCTAACTCTAGAGAGGTTACACATGTGAATCTATACTCCGTTTCAAAACTATGCCCTGGCTATATATCACAATGCAGTCCAAAATCTCATATTGAAACTGCACACTTCCAGAAACACTAACTTACATTTTGTATCTTGGGGCTCTCAATTTTAGTAGAGATGGCATAATGTTTGTCTACAGTGGGTAAAAAACCTTCTCTTTCTATCCAATCACATTGGTAATGTTGCAATAAAATGAGTTTACAGATTACCAAGGATGTGGACGCACATAATACTTAAACCATTTTAAATGTGGTTTAAACCAGAAGCATCCAGATACACAAGCCAATTTAGAATTATTTAAACCTTCTGGAACACTTCAAAGGTATACTTGGAGAATCAGGTGATATTTTGCATAGGTTAACTGTTATGTACAGACAAAATGTTTTGTGACTTGAATCTGATCTGTCCTCCAGACATCCAATACTACACCACTCCTCACCACCCTACCACGGCCTCTGCACAGCAACTGGGTGCTCTGGTATGCAGCCAGAACTCTATTGTCCCAACCTCTATTGCCTGCAGTTGACTGAAGTCCAAGGCACCCCAGGCTGATTTGGGGTGAGGTGTGGAAGGCAGAAGAGGGGCCAGGTGGGTAAGAAGGATGTCCCTTCTTCTGGGTGCCTGGCATGCTGGGTGCTCTGGGGAGTACTGCCTCTGATCACCACTTTATACAGTGCCTTTAAAAGGATTTTCTCCACAAATCAGCACAACTACTTCCACTGCCTGCAACTGACCCCAGCCCCAGGCCAGTCCCAGTCTTATTTGGAACCGTAGTAAGGGTGGGGGTGCCTGAAATACGGTAGATTAGCTTGCATTTCTGACAATTGCATAGAGATGTGTGCAGGCTTGAACGTGCAGGGAAGAGCAGCCAGTGGGAGTGCAGCACAGAGGGGGAAGAACAATTATCAATTAATGGGCCAATTCACATGGACCAGTGGCAGCCATTCTGTGGTGTACAGTGACTTGGTTTCCCTCACCCAGCAACTGTTCACCATTAAATGCACATCCGCGCACCTGCCCATCTCATTGGGTGGGAGGGGAAATGGGAAAGAAATCGGGGAATGTGTGAATCGAAATTACTTAAGCGCCTTTCTAAGGAAAATCTTTATAAAGCTGCACCCTGAGGCAGAGACTTCTAGGATCTCTTGAAATACCCAGCCTCCTGAGAACGCAGGGGCAGGGCTACGGACAGCCTCCTGCCCTTCCCCCACGGCCAGTCAATCAGGGTTTACTTCTCCTGCTAGGAAAATTCTAGGAAACATCTGGGCAGTCACTACTGAGAGGTATGGAGAGTTGGGTACTCACTCCCACTCTCTGATCGTAGTTCAACAGCACTGCAATACCTAAAATGTGACCACTTAGAATCCTTGGCAGCGTATGTGCAAACACCTCTGAAGCAGGGCAATCAGTGACATTTTGGAAGAGTTCAAATGTTTTGTGGGTCCCTACCCAAAAATCCTGTGACAATGCGGTTTAGTTTCACAGTTCAATATAACTTTATATAAGCAAAGGAAGGAGCATGGGTGGAGACAGGGAACTGCAAAGTTAGTTACTGTCATGATTTCACAAATTTCTCCCCTTTCAATGATTACCTAAGCTAGATGCGTCATATAACAAGCTTAACCTAAATGTGTTAAGAAACTTTGGATAGAAACATGAACTGTTCCTCATTACAATGATGATTTATGTGATTTATGATCTGAATTTACATTTAGCCCTCATCACCTTGATATCCCATCACTTATTACTGAACAATACTTGCATCAGCAATTCACTGTCCTGAAACTGAGGTTGTAGGATACATTATTGATGCAAAGGAAGTAAACTTATATTACTTTTAGGATTTCTTGCACCACTATAAGCAATTTTATTTGATAGCTTTCCACTGTATTTGAACCCCACAAAATTGAGACAGTGGAGTTCAGTTTAGTTGTAAGATAATAAACAAGACTGGGAAGAACCAGTGAATTTAGTTAAGTTAACCTTTGAAAGACAGAAAAAAAGAAGAATATAAACTAACCTGTAGAATTATGATATAGTATTTGTAGCTATAAAAATTAGATGAGAAACTGTCATTTTTACTGTATTTCAGACCTAATGTGGCATGAGGGTCATTTTTCAGGGATTTAAAATTTGTTAATACCTTTTATTTATTTTTGCTCATCATTTACAGATATGTCACCTTGGCTGAAAACATATGTATTCTTTTTGTGCTCTGCTTAGTATGGTTTAGTTTACACTTGAGGAGCCAGGCACAGCAATTTCCTGATTAGTACCAAGCTCTTTCACAGCAGTTAGAAGAATGTCATTATGTCCAGCAAAATTATTTTAAATTTAAAAATGGTGGTATGTGTGTTGAAATAGCCTACACTTTATTATTGGAAATGTCTTTCAGAGAAAGTTTCTAAAGATTAATTTGATCTAATATTCTAAATGTATGCATTTGTATAGGAGGATATATACATACCATGTTAAAATAGTGTGGGTCTGCTGTAACAAGTAAAGAATCCTCTTTGCCAGTTAAATGCTTCCAAATCATCATCGTTCCTGAGTGATTAAATGACAAAAGAATTGACCAGACTAGTCATAGCAATATTTGAAAGAAAACTGACAGATCATATTAACCAGTTAATGGTTCTCCAGTAACTAAGAATGTTAAGGGAGGCTAAATGGGCCACCTGGCCTCCTTCCAGCAGGTATTAGTGAGATATTATGATAATCTGGGCAAGTACTAGAGGTGAATGAACCCTATTAGGAAGGTGAGATATTTAAGGATAAGATCTTCACATAATCCAAGCAATGAGGAGTATTAAATTCATGTTATACAACATATATGGCACCATTCTATACAAGGCTAAATGACTATGACAGTATAAGATGGGTTTGTAATTTAATTTTATGCACTGTTAAATGAAAGCTCATTTTCAAACAATATTGAACTTACAGTAAAATTGTTCACTCACTTGTCCAATTGGGGAAGCACCTGAAGAAGTTGCAGAATTGTTCACTTAGCTTGATTATCCTAGTAGAGACATTAGGAATGTTAGTGGGGGAAATGAAATATCAGCCACTGACCAGGAAAATAAATGAAAGACCTTGTAAAAGAAGAGGGTGTCATGCAAGTTTAATAGAAAACTAATATTTTAATTAGTTTTGGGGGTATAATATTCAGGTAGACTGAATATAAATGAATAAAAGGCTACTTATACAGGACTTAGGAGACCTTTATCTCACAAAAAATCTATAACAACACTATCTAAAGATTTATATCCAATATTGGAGGACCCTTTGGAGAACCTGTATCAATGACAGTGAGTTAAAAAGGTAGCTAGGTTATGACATCATTCTTTTCTAGCACAATATACTCTCAAGTAGTTGTCAGTTAGTATCGACTTTCCTTATGCATTTTTGCCATACCTCTTTACATTTTAATATTGTAAATTAGCTATGATACATTCTTGTAGTAGTATGAAGTGACAGACCACATTTCTTTGTTGTTATGTTCTTCCAGTTTAAAAAAAAAAATCACACGGCTGAGCAAATATAGACGATAGGTAATGGAGGTAACATTTAAAGCACGAGTAACCATCTTTAAGTGAATATTTCAATCCTATTCAAAAAGGTTCTGTTGTACAGAGTGATTTTTTCCAGTGAAAATGGGTTATTATTTACTGTTCCAATAACTGTAGGAGATAAACACATAGCTAAAATGACAGATACCATATTTTCTTGCATATTACAATCTTCAAAATAAGACACACACTTTTTTAAAAAGACAGAATGAAGAAAAAAAGGTCTTGCCTCATGACTGAGTAGAAGCACCTAGGGAACTGAGATCGGTTGTTGTTCTGCTACCTGTGAATTGTGTGCAGACTTACTTGCTTTTGCCTGGTAGAAACTGCTGTTACCATATTTCCTCACTTACAACACACACCCTACTTTCCAGCAGCTAGTTTTTCGGGGAGAAAAAAGGTGTCTGTTGAATATGAGAGCATGTGGTAATTTACTCTTTGGGGATCTTAGAAACAACTGAAATGTTATTGTTTTGTTCTCGCTCATTTAAGGTATAATCAAGTCCTCAGAGTGTGAATGAAATTTTACACAAACACAGGTACTAACTGCAGAATCTGGTGCTGCTGCTAAAAGTACTGGTGGGTCTGGAAGCCCCTCACAGTATATTTCTTGGTTAAAAATATGTTTCCATTTAATAGAATAATATTTTTCTATTTTGGTACCTTGGTAGCTCACCAGTTTATAGCAATATAGGTTGAAAAAGTGTGTTCACATTAAGGATATTATCCATAAAGCTCCATATGTTTCCCTGATGAATTGCTTTGTATTCTGACTAAATATTGTACTGTTTCAAGCAAAGATGATCATGAATACAGAAATAAATGAACATGGATTCCAGACAAAAGAACTTCTTTAGTGACTATGCCACACTACTATCAGACACTGTTAATTTAAACTACTGGTATATTTTTTATTTTTATGATGGTCACAAGTAGAAAGTTGTCTCTGGGTCTGTAACTACAGACACTTAACACTCCATGCATAAGCAGGTCTTCCCCAAGCCCCAGTTTCCCTTTAAGCATTGAAATAATTCTTATTCCAGTTGTCCACAGTCAATAAACACCAACTAAATGAATCGCTGTATGTTCAGGGATGGAAATAAGTGGCTACTGGTGCAAATGTACAGATAACCAAAAAGGATGCTGCAGATTCTCCCATCTGCTGATTGTAGGAGAACTGAAGCTTCTCTCATAATACCTAAAATATGAAAATCAACAGTCTAGGTTATCACATCAGAATAACAGTCACAACATCAATATATCCAGCTATTCTAAGTTCTGTTGTTTAAATCCTGGGAGAAAGCTTATTTCAACTCTTGAACGAGGACAGAAAATAATGGCTCATCTCCACACTTAGTTCACAAAAAACTAAACAAAACATGACCACTTTTTCAAGTATTTCTGGAGCTCACAGCTACCTTATACCCTCTATTTATCTATTTTTTTAGCTGCATTTGATCCATTTTTATATAATCATATAATATGTTCTGTTTAATTTTGTATAAACTGGTAGAATGGATAATTGTATGCTTTTAGCAAAAATTATAAATGATAAGTTATATAAATATTACATTAGAGATCATTTTGATTGATCAGT
>NW_017729024.1:34367280-34375591 GCF_001723915.1 Gavialis gangeticus | reverse complement strand
CCCTTCCTCCTGAGGGAAGTGGTGCTCCTTATCCCCAAGCAACCCTCTATATATCTATTTTTTTAGCTGCATTTGATCCATTTTTATATAATCATATAATATGTTCTGTTTAATTTTGTATAAACTGGTAGAATGGATAATTGTATGCTTTTAGCAAAAATTATAAATGATAAGTTATATAAATATTACATTAGAGATCATTTTGATTGATCAGTTTATCCTATTGTATTAGCAAAATCTGTAAATAAACTACTGCTACTCCACAGGACCTTGATTTCTACCAAAAGGCAATTAACAAAATACAAGGTATCCTTTTCCTCTGTCTTAATGACCTTCCTTTTCCCTCCTGCAGATCTCCTCCTTTCTCCTGGTCATAAAAGCAAAAGTTTTTGTTTGCTTTCTTCTTAATGCCCTCCACTTTCCCCACTGACTTCAAAATACATTTGAATTTGAAAGGAAAAAAACAGAGATGAGTGAGAAGTTAACAGGAAGGGTTGAAACAACGGAGAGATCTGGAGATGAGATAGATTAAAGCCAGTGGAGGTTGTTTATTTTCAGCTCAAGCTATTTTTAGAAGCTGTAATTTTCACCAGGAAAGCCTATTCTACTTGCCTGGCTGACTGACTTGTTGCTTAGGTACAGGCCTGCTGTCTGCAGACTGCACCTACACAAAGAAAACAAAAACACTAAATGGTCCCAACATATTACATAGTGACAGAAAAGACATGTCAACTGAAGAAAAGAAGAAAAGGGTATTACAGCAGATCTGGACATCTTCCCAAAGTTTGCACAAGCTATATTTGGCACAGAACTGGCAAGTAAGAGACCACAGGTAGCTTGATTAAGAGTAAGAAAGGGTAGAGAATAATCTTTGGGTCTAAATGAGGGTATAGGAAAATGATGGCAATAAAAGTAGTAAATATTTCTGGAACACACCATGGAGAGACAACATTTTTTCATGTTGTCCCAAAAGATAGACTGATAGGATGCCATAGAACAGGCAAAACCTGTGACCAGTATAAGTCAGGTGCAGGTTATCTACAGTTACATTTCCCAAGCATATAGGACACCATGCTGCAGCTTTAGTCAAACCCAATAAAATGTCCTCTACTTTAGGGTGAACAGGATGTCTAAACACAAAACACAAAACTTACTTTCTAAAGTTTATCCCTTGGTTCCGCTCAGATTCTACTGTTGATCTTTTCCCCATAAGACTTGTCCTGGTCTTTCCAGCTGTAATGCCCAATGGGAACACAAATGTCTAGTTTGTTACATTACTTTTCATGGCTGTTACTTATAACAATTCAGAGACAAAATACAAATGTAAAAGTGATTTAAACAAGTAGAGAACCAGGTCCTAAGTTTTGAAATTTACAAGATAAACGGGGGGAGGGAAATGTTCTACACATTTTTGATGAAAAATGTTTTTATGTTCATACAAAATAATATGGGAAAAGGGTAATGAAATCTGTAGTCTGTTCAAACCAAAGAAAAACATTTTAATTTAAAATTTTAAAAAGTATTTTGATTCAATGTAAATAAAAGTTGCAATATGGAGGGAGGGTTTTATTTTTACACATTCTAGCAGGGAGAAAAGGGACTGTGAAGAGTGAAAGAAAAAAGGAAAAGCACACAAATGGGAAAAAAAAGGAACTAGAAAAAGGCATTTCAGTTGATGTTATAAGTTAGCACAGATTGGCCCAGTCTTAATCTTAGGAAAAACACTGATTGGAGCACAATCAGATGGGCTAGTTGTTAGAGCTCAAGCTGTGGCTTCATCATCAGTGGTGACAGTCCCTTGATATGAGGATGACAGTCTTCCTGTAAATAGGGAAGTCATCAGTGACTTTGGAGATGACTGAACAAGCTAATCTAAAATCTCAATGTTCAACTGCAGACATTGAGTGGCTCCTCAAAAAGGAGGAGTGGATCCTAGTGATGTCAGGTCACAGCTCTTTTCCTTTCTCTCTCTCACTTATCCATCTCCATAGTGGAGTGAGTTTCCTCGCAATGGTTGATGCCTCATTATGGCACAATTGGGAATGATTCAATGCTCATGTCTCTCAGGTATTGATGTTAATATTGAATTTCTTCTGATTGGCCCTCAAGGTGTCCTTGAATCTCTTATTTTATCTACTCTTGGAGCAGTGACCATTAGTAAGTTGGGAGTATAGGACCTGTTTTGGGAGCTGGTTGTCAGGCATCCTTATGACATGTCCTGTCCTGCACAGCTGGTGCCATTTAAACATGGCTTCAAGGCTAATGATGTTTGCTCTCTTGTAAGAACTCAACATGTAACCACATATGTATCCATTTGTTGTCCACCTGCCACATGCACAGCCTGGGGTTCAAAACCCAGGCTACCCTTATAGTACCCCCACTGTCCCTCTCGTAACCTGACTCCCTTCTATGATGAGATGACTGGCTCTGTGGATGTGGGAAGAGCAGTGGATATGATTGATATACCTCAACCTGAGCAAGGATTTTGATATGGTCTCCCACAACATTCTTGCAAGCAAGCTAAAGAAGTATGGGTTGCATGAATGGACTGTAAGGTGGATAGAAAACTTGCTGGATCATCATGCTCAAAGGGTAGTAATCAATGGCTCAATGTCTAGTTGGCAGCCGGTATCAAGCAGAGTGCCCCAGGGGTTGCTCCTGGGGTCAGTTTTTTTCAGTAGCTTCATCAATGATCTGGAAGATTGGATGGAATGCACCCTCAGCAAGTTTGCAGATGACATCAAGCTGCAGGAGAAGAAGATATGCTGCAGGGTAGGGCTAGAGAGACCTTGATAAATTGGAGGATTGGACCAAGAGAAATCTCATGATGTTCAGTAAGGATAAGTCCCGCACTTAGGCCAGAACAATCCCATACACTGGTACAGTTGGGGACCAAATGGCTAAACAGCAACTCTGCAGAAAAGGACCTGGGGGGTTACAGTGGAAATAAGCTGAATATGAGCCAACAGTGTGCCCTTGTTACCAGGAAGGCTAACAGCCTACTGGACTACATTAGTAGGAACATTGTCAGCAGATTGAGGAAAGTGATTCTTCCCCTCTATTTGGGACTGGTGGGGCGGCATCTGGAGTACTGTGTCCAGTTTTGGGCACCCCACTACAGAAAGGATGTGGACTAAGTGGAAAGAGCCCAGTGGAGGGCAACAAAAATTGTTAAGGGCTTGGGGAACATGTCTTATGAGAAGAAACTGAGGGAACTGGACTTATTTAGTCTGGCAAAGAGAAATCTGAGGCGGAACTTAATAGCAGCCTTCAATTACCTGAAGGGGGGTTCAAAAGAGGATGGAGCTAAATTGGCCCTAGTGGTGGCAGATCACAGAACAAAAAGCAATGGTCTCAAGTTGTAGCAGAAAGCCCCCTCCATACATTTCCCTTTCTGGACATTAATATAACAGAAGCTGCTTCTTGCCTGCACCCCACATTTTGTGCATTTCTTTTTCCTTCTAAGTATTGGCAGAGACCTAACACACTCATTGCATGGGTGTGCCAAGGCTCAGAGCAAGCCAGAAAGCTGAAGTGGCTTTCTGTAGGCGAAACCTACAAACTACATATCAATTAAGCTCAGTGTCACTAAAGAAAACAAAAGAACTAAATTTTCTACTTCAAAGACTGTAACTATATCCTGGTGATAACCTAATTCACTTACTGTCCCCAGTAGCCTTTGATCCTCACTACCACACATTTCATTTTTATGTATTTCTCATACGGCATTTTTGTATCTCATCTGTCTCATCTTTACCGTGGCATTTTGTATTTTATATTTTATACTTTTAAACCCTTAAGGAATGTAGTCCCTGTAGAATGAAGTTACACCCTGGACCATTGTTAAAAACTGCATTGAAATTGTAACTGTAAAGTGATAAAATCTGCTATATTGGATGGTCCCTTGAGTGAATGGGAGTGTATGGTGATCAGTAGGTAATTAAATGACAATAGCCTAGCCAAAGTAACTTACCATTACAAAACTCTACAAGCCATTTTAGGGGCATCAAGCCAAGGACCTGATTCCTGGGGCTGAGCACCCACCCTATTGACTATTCCTTCAACCCTTAACAATACCATTGTTAATTAATCAAAATCACAAACTGACTCCCAAAACTATACCATTGGGTGACTGTGACTAACAGCTGTCATGCATTACTCAAGAGCCACTTGGGACAGTGACCTCAGGACTGGGCAGCCAAAATGATGCTGGGGGATCACACAAATCTGCCAGAAAGGGATAAAAGCCAGTGAAGCGTGACCCTCAGTGGCACCCTCTCATCCAGCACCTGACCTACCAAGACAGAACGACAAGCAGGTGACCCCTTTCTGGAGAAGACATCGCCTTGAAGGAAGCTGGCCATTGACAGCAGACTCCAGAGCCTTGGATAGGTATATATACTGATACTAGCACTCTCACAATCACTACAGCAGCTATTATACACTATACTACATGAGTTTAAATTACATGGGTTTGAATGAATGCACGCATGTGTGTGTGTGCGCTAAGGTGACCAGTACCCCTCATAACTCAAAGTTTGCATTTGAGACTTTATTGGTAAATTCACATCCCGTCCAATAAAGTAGAATTTATGATGATCCCGAGAGTTGGTCCTTTGTAACCAACAAAGTTGCAGCAAGGGAAGTTTAGGTTAGATATTAGGAAAAACTTTCCCATGAGAATAGTAAAGCACTGGAACAGGCTACCCAAGGAAGTGGTGAACTCTCTATCCTTTCAGATTTTTAAGACCCAGCTAGACAAAGCTTTGGCTGGGATGATCTAATTGGGGATGGTACTACTTTGAGCAGGGGGTTGGACTAGATGACCTCCTGAGGTCCCTTCCAATCCTAATTTTCTTAGATTTTCTATAATAAAACAGGTTAGACTTGTTCTAGAAAGGATACAGCAAACAGGTATCATAACTTCTAATTGTAAATTTGGGAGAACCACTAGTTGCTTATTCTGACCAACTGTTGATAACAATGAGAATCATTTCATCCCTAGGGCTACTGCTAAATACAAAATAAGCTGATTACAAACTAGACAAGATATATTTAACAGATATAGGTCATTTGAAAACTAAAGCAATTATTACAGTTCTCAAGCACTCAACTAAAAATTCAAGTTTCGCTGTACAACTGACAGGGTATGATTTTAGGATTGTAAAGCTGAAGCATAAGTGTTAAATTAGGTCAACCTAAAAAATGGATAGACTCCAACATTAAAGAACCAAGAATGTAGTTAGTGCCACATGATCTGAAAAAAAAGCATTTAGCAAAAACTTAACCAGATGCTAACATTTATTGTTGTAATATGCAACTTATCTGATGTCCTATTTTTCAGGAAACTAGATGCCATATCTGGGTCCTGCCTAAGAAGGATTATTTCTGAATATGTATAATATATAGGAAATTGTAAACTCATCTACCTACTTCCACTTTGGCATTCATTAAGCACAATAAATGAGTTCCAAAGAAAGGTGACTGAACATCTATCAAACTGTGTGAAATACCAGCCATAATTGGTGATACTGGGGTTTGGAAAAAAAAACACAGAAGAAAATTATATCAATACCATTATCCAAATAGAGACCAGAGAGTTAAGTTAAAGCTGGAGAGATGCATCATGACAACAACAGAACAAGAGTATTTTTGTCACTTCCTCTCCATGATAGTTATTAAGTACAATTCAGCAAAAGTTTGAGTAATCACTGAGATGCCACTAGAGAATTGCATTGGCCTAGAAAAAATAGGATGGTGTTGTGCTGTGCTAAATTTATATAGGACCTTGCAGAAATTTTGGCAACTCTAAGGTCTATTGAATGTTCATAATCCCCATTTCATTTTGCCTACACTGAGATTGCATTTTAAACACGTTGCTTTGTGAAATGCTCTAAAAGAGACTATGACATTAAAAGGAACCATGAACTAAATTCTTTCCTAGTGATCTAGGTCTAGGAATGTAAGCAATGTCAACTGGCCTACCAAAGATTTATCTATGCATTTTCTCTCTGAGACCTTTACTTCTCATTAGCAAAATGACATGCTTATTTGTGTGTGTATTTTTAAAGGCCACAGACAGGTGCTCATTTCTGCCAGTAAAAATTTCTCTGAACTTCTGAATTTCTCTGAAATTTTTACTGGTAGAAAAATAGTCTGGGGCAGAAGTGTATATGTTTTGAAGCTCTCCAGGGCTGGAGAGTTACACAGGCAAGCTCTCCAGCCAGTGGGTACTCACAGGCTACTCCCTGAGCCATCCCTGCCCTTAGAGGAGCCTGTTACTTGACTACCTGTCCCCTCTCCTGTGTGGGAAGAGGATAAGTTGTCAACAGGCAGCCCCACAGCTTTTCAATTCATTCAAGGCTGAATGGGTGGGGAACCAGAACTAGAAAAAGCCTCCAAAAGCCCAGTTCCTTGATACCCAAGCTGGGTAGGACACTGCATGTCCTACCCAGCTTGGTGGCACATATGGCATTTAAAGCCCATGGGATCAGGAACTGCAGTGGGGAGAGTTTCCTAAACCCTGATTCCTGGCCACATAGGCTTCAAAAGTACCGCTCGTACTGCCTAGTGGGTAGCATAGGTAGTGCTTTCAAAGCCCATGTGACCAGGGACTAAGGTTGGGAAAGATCTCCATGCTGTGGTCCCTGGCCCTGCAGGCCTTAAATGATGCCCACAGAGGGAAGAGTAGTGTAAACCCTCTGCCCACTTCTCAGACTGGGACCTCAGTTTGGGGAACAGATAGGGGGATTAACCCCACTACTCCAGTCATAACCAGTCTGGGAGAGGAGGAGAGCAGCGGACAAATGCCTGTTACCCCAACTGGACAGTCCCTAGTTTAGGAAAGAGGCAGGAAGTATTGCCCCACTGCTACCTTCCCCTTCTGGACCAGATTTGTGTGGGAGCTTATAAGTGTTCATTCCTGGGGAAGAGTTTTTCTCACAAGGGAGATCTTCCAGGTTGTGACCTGGAAGATCTTTCTCCCAGAGGGGAAATGTTTCTTCTGGGATAAAATAAATGAATGCTTGTATGCTTTTAGATTCTACCGGGACAGCAGCAATTCTCCAGGTAGAAGTGTCATGTCTGAATGTGGCCAAAGTCACCAACTCTCTGCCTTGTACATTTTTAAGCAAGCAAGCTTGTTAATCATCCTGCAGCAGCAATACGCGCACATAGAGAGGGAGTGGGAGTAAGTCACCAAACCAACTGTTGTCTAAAGTCACAGAAATCAACCTCAATTACTGTTGAAGCACCTGCAAATCAATTTTGTACTGCTGGTGTGGGTAAACAGTCTGCTTTAATTATTTCTGCTCCTTTCTAAGAAATAAGGAGTTATTCAGGTTTGATAAATGTATTAAATTGTAGATTAAAAAAAAACATGGCACTTTCATTCCTTTTAGAACTGTTGTTTTCTTTATTATCAGTGAAATTCACTGCCACAAAGAAAACACCCACAAGGCTGGGATGAATGGGCTCATTTTACATTAAAACCAATATTATCTTGCAAATAGTAAGAATCATGCTATCCCCTCCACCACTTACCCCACACCACTCCCTAACCCAATTACCAACCTCACCCATCTTCTCCTCAAAATATCTCATCCTTCCTCAAGATGATTATCCTAATTGCATCCCAACATACCTATCAGCAAGGCTGGGTTATTGGGCATAATTAACAGAAGAATGGAAGAGATCAACTATAAAGATAGAATTAGGATACAAAACTGTTGAGAGAAAACAGTCCTTCCAAGCCCCAAAAGCAATCATCCCAATAACTGATTACTAGTAACAGTGTGTAGATTAGGTACATTCAGAAAAACCCAAGCTGGAAGCAATCTAAGTTATGCAGTTTTCTGTAAGTGGTGTAGTTTATATCAGTAGCAAACAGAACACACATTTGCCTTTGGATGGAGGGGAGAGGAGAGCGGGAGAAATCTTACACCAGGTTCTTCCATTTTTAAACCAGTCTATATGTGCCGAACTTCTGTTCTAGTATGGGTATAGACCAGTTTTGTGGGCTGCACTTCTATTCTGTCACAGGTATAGACCAGTTTCCAATCACTGATCCTGATAAAAGTGTAATGTCTGTACCCCGCCATAGTGGTCAAACCCCACTGTGTTCTGATCTATACAAATATATAGTAATACAAATTTCCCCAAAATCTAAATAGATGGGGTCCCAAACAACTCAGTGGTGGAATAAAGACTATAGAATTCAGGAGAACTGTATTCTAATTTAGTGCAGGATTCATTGAACCATAAGTTTCGTAGTTTCATAGTTTGCAGGGTTGGAAGGGACCTGAGCAGATCA
>NW_017729024.1:34364045-34366410 GCF_001723915.1 Gavialis gangeticus | reverse complement strand
GGTGTGGCCCTCCAGCCAGTTGGCGACCCATTTGACTGTCTCTGCTCCTATGTTATCTTCCTTCTCGCACTTTATCCTAACTCTGAAAGATACACGCAGTCTCTTTCGCTTGCCATCACAAATAAGCAACATGAAAGGTCTTTCCACCTAGATTGTTTCTTTCTCAATAAAGGTTTTTTAAAAAGCCATGTGTCACCTAGCAAGTGTGGCAGAAGGAGGTATGATAAGCAGTAACTGGAGGAACGGGAGGAACTTCGGACATTAGAGAAGTGCTCCAACACTGTCCCAATGCTTAAAAAGTGCATTTTTTAATAAAGGAAAATACTGGAGAATTTGTGTTGCTAGCTGAAGTCCTTACTGTTTTTTACTGCATTTTATAGAGCTGTTACTCTTATTATTCAAATTAGTAATGCTAAAGAAAAGAATCCTTTATAAAACATTGGAAAATATAAATCCTACTTCCCAGTCATGTACTCTAAACTCTCAAAGGGGTTTGCATTGCTTTAGTTCACACACACACAAATTCAATATGAAATATCAAACTTCCTCCAATATGAGAAAACTTTTTCCAAGATGCTTTTGTGAAAAGGATAATGCTGTCTGAATGAAAGCCCTTCCCCACCATCCAGAATGTTTCTTGCACTGCACAGTGTATTAAAAAATAGTCAGATCAGTTTGGTTACAATGAAAACTTGGCACCTTTTATCAAGTTCCAAAAACTTCTGTTAAGTTTTTGCTGCTGTAAAAAAAAATCTCCTTCCAAACAAAGAGAGAAAAACATCAGAACTATTGACAAAATCAGGTTTTGCTTCATTTCTCACCTCTCTGGAATCAGCAAGCACTCTTCTCTAAAAAACTGTTTATGCAAGATTTTCAGCACAAGAGTGATTCAGAGGTTTTGTGCAAAAGTCAATGGGGGCTTATTTATTCTACTCTTCGGAATTTATGGAGATGCATCATTATTGTTACAAGCCAAATCCTATAGGCTTTGACCAGGTAAAATGCTTCCTGACTTCTTCAGTAAGGATTAAACAATTTGGTTCAGGTTTGGTAACATTTTGGGCTAGCAGAGACTTAACTAACTGTAGGAGTGCCATTAACTCAAAATGATGTCAGTTCTTGATCTACTCCAACATTTATGGTCCCTTCCAGACTTGACACAGCACTGAGACAACCCTACCATCACCACTATGTGGGCTCTTTCTAGCCATACATAGAGGAGGATCGTATCCATACCAGTCATTTTAGATGAATTGGAATCTTTCAACATTTGATCATGGAGTCCTGCTCACTAGGAAGAAACTCGTAGCAGTATTAGAGATTCACATAAAACTGGCTCCAAGAAAGGACTTTTATATACAGTTAGGAAGTCTCAGCACATCTACAAATGCCCCTACCCTATGTTCATTGTGTGTCCCTTGCCATATTTTCCTCCAATGTCAAAGAAATGTTAATTTTACCTAAAGCCCCACTTTAGATAACTTTTAGACATTTAAGTCCTTTAAACTTTCATCTAGCTGCTGTCTAATGTGCTAGGTGCCTTAAGTTCATAGGGACCTCAGTTTCCAATATTAAAGTTCACTAAAAACTTGAATGTCCTTAAAGTTCCCTGAGCATGCTATTTCTAGACATGCCTAGAAAAACCTACATTTAGACAGAGCCGAACAACACAGAACATAATCCACACTTAAATCTAATTCTGATCCAGAAACTAGTAGGTGTTCATTCCTCTGCCTAAGTCTTCTGCAGGGCTGTCAGCAGGCACTCTCAGAGCATGCCAAACTCATATGAACAACTCCACAAAGAATGCTGTGGTGGGGTGTTACTTTCTTTTAAAATGCAGCCAAAAGCTGGAGGTGAGGATGGCCGTCCTCTTCACACAAGAGATTTTTTAAGAACTCACCTGGGATGCTGGAAGCCTGGATGCAGTTCCCTCCTATGGAACTGAAACGCATCTTCTAACTTACTTGCTGGCTCTCCTAACAGCCATGTTAATGCTAACCCTGACCTAAAAGGGGAAGTACTGGATCCTGAGTCATGTTCCTTTTTACAGTAAACACTAAACAGGTATCGATAGACTATATCGGGGTGCTCAACCTCCAGCCTGCAGGACAAATGCAGCCAAGGGTGCCTTGGAATCTGGCACAAAGGACTCCCCAGGGTCTGGAAATTTGGCAATAGGGGAGCAGTGGCTATTAATATGTCACCCTCCTTCTTGCCAAATTCCCAAGTCCCATACGGCCAGCTGAAGCCAGGCTGCAACCCCTTCTCCTGCAGGGCTGGGCCACACCTCCCCCTCCAGGATCAGGACCAGACCACAGACCCTTTCCTTCCACAGGGCTGGATTCCAGCCAGGCTCCACTCC
>NW_017729024.1:34354325-34359045 GCF_001723915.1 Gavialis gangeticus | reverse complement strand
ACTAAACAGGTATCGATAGACTATATCGGGGTGCTCAACCTCCAGCCTGCAGGACAAATGCAGCCAAGGGTGCCTTGGAATCTGGCACAAAGGACTCCCCAGGGTCTGGAAATTTGGCAATAGGGGAGCAGTGGCTATTAATATGTCACCCTCCTTCTTGCCAAATTCCCAAGTCCCATACGGCCAGCTGAAGCCAGGCTGCAACCCCTTCTCCTGCAGGGCTGGGCCACACCTCCCCCTCCAGGATCAGGACCAGACCACAGACCCTTTCCTTCCACAGGGCTGGATTCCAGCCAGGCTCCACTCCCCCCCCCCACATCTGAAATGGGGCTGGGCCACCCCCCCCCCACACACACACACATTTGGATTGGGGCTGGGCTGAGGCTAAGCCTTGTCCCTTTTGCTTGCAGGGCTAGGTCTGGTGCCTTTCCTCTATGGGACCACAGTGGGGCTGGTCTGCCACCTGCCCCTTCCATGTGGCTGATGGTGCCCACCTCACCCACCCTGGGCACCAGATCAGAACACCAGCCAGATCTGGCTCACCATGAAAAAGGTTGAGCACCACTGGACTATATAGCAGAAAAACTTCAACAGGAAGTGTGGAGAGTGTCCTAAACTTACAGTCTGGTTATAACACTATCCAAAAATAGGTCATTCACTTTTGAAGATAGGACTTAAGCATCTACCGTAAGGTGAGAGTTCAGGGCTATGAATCTCAAACAAAAGGAGGCACCTGTCTAGAATAAGGAGCTCATCCCCACAGAAGGGAGCTGACAAGACATACCTTTCCTCCATATTTCCCATAAGTCTTCTCAAGTCAGGTCTGTCCTCAGAATCCTGGATGTTTGGGTCCTGTTTAGATAAATCTAACTTTCCTCATGAACCACATAGAAGGTCAAGACATATAAAGAAGGGTCCTCGATTCCTTTTTGCAGCATGTGAGCTTAGGCATTACAACACTCAGCTTTGCTTCATCAAAAAGAAGTTGAGTCCAATGCTCTGGCTTATCATTTGGTTAAAACAAAATCAGAAACCATCTCCAGGACATACCGGAAACCGAAATAGCTGACTCATTAACTGACAGGCTCTAAGTCCATTAATATTTTAAAACAGCAAACTGCATACTGAAACCTGTTATGTCATTTGTTTCATAAATTCTAAAACTTATAAAATATGAAAAAATCTATTTGTAAATATCCCCTGGTGAACATTAAGCCATTTACTTTCAGAAAAGACATACTTAAGAGTAAGTTGGTGTAAGATAAATGAGTCAGCAGGATTCTCTCGTTATCATACCATTTCCCAGCAGACTGTGTCACCTTATGATTTATTATGATGCTTAGCAACTTAACTCACTCTTAAGAAATGGATGATTAAGACTGATTTACCCTAGCCTTCTATTAATTTTCTTTCATGCCATTAGACAATATCCTCTGATAAACAGCAAGCGTAATCTCTGTAGAAAGACTGAGGGCATCACCTCAAAAGGAAAACGATTGTGTAGAGTTAATGTAATGATGGATGTAAAAATATTGAATTAGAAGAGTTCAGGTACAATAGAAGTTTTTGGCAGCAATGTAGTAAAAAGTATATACATATATTTCAGCAAAATCAGTGAATAAATCAGGCAAAGGAACTAGGCTTGTCCTAATCTTATTCCTTCACTTCCATTTTCTTGTGAACACATGGGATGCATCCCCATGAGCATACACATGCAGGGATGCACATTTCCCCTGGACAAATAGCAACAGCACAGAGTAGCGAAGGATAGTGCCATCACTTGTGCTAGCCCCAGCAGCCTTACTTGGAGTCCTGGGAGCCTCCCAGGGTAGCAGCAGTGCTGAGAAAGCCACTCAGAGCTAGGCCAGCAACCAGAGTATGGCTCTGGTTGGGCAGGCTCCAGTTGCTGGTGGGACGCACTACTGCCACATGCACCACACCACTTTTTTTTTTTGGACCTCCCGGTGCCAAAAAAACCCTGCCTTATTACAAATGAGCAGTGCAGTGCACAGGTGAACGTGGAATGTGTGCAGTTTGTGTTGCCTCAAATTGCTTTGAGGCACCACAAACTGCATGTGTGTACTTGTGGAGATGCACCTAAGAAGTTTATATTTCTGGTGTATACTAAAAGACATTGGGGGGGAGGTGGAAATAAAAGCAAAAAAAAATAAAATGCTATTGATTTTGCTTAATGACTAATATTATTTACCAATTACCATATACTTCTCCTGCTTATAGAACTGGACAGGATGGTGTTTGAAAAGTTTACTGTACACCTACTAACCACAGAATCCCAAAAAATTGGAATGAGAGGAACACCACAGTGTCCAGAGACAAGGACCAGGTAAAAAAACTTTTGGACTGGAAAGAGGTTACCAACTAAGTTTCTTTTAATGGCTTTGGCACAAAGTGGAGTATGTAAATGAATGTTGCTTATGACAAAGATTGGAAGGCAACATCAAGAAAAAATATTGGAATTTTATACATGAAGAATTGAGTGGTTTTGAAGACTGAAGTAATAGAAACTGGATGAAATTTAATCTTACAAAGAGCTAGGTCATGCACTTTGGGTCTAAGAAGAATTTCTTCTATAAACTGGATGTTCATCTGTTGGAAAAGATAGAGGAGAAAAACTTAGGTATAAGTCTACCTGTGATGAGTAAGAGCCACTAATGTGATACAGTAGTGAATAATACAAATGCAATTGGGCCATATATCAGGGAAACTATTTCTATTAGATACAGGGAAGCATTAATGCCACACAAGGCTCTGTAAAGCTTCATCAGAAATGTGTGTACAGACCTGGTTCAAGAAAAATTAATTCAAACTGCCACAGGTGCATAGAAGGGTTACTAGGATGATTAAGGGACTGGGGACCTTATTTTAAGAGAGTGAAGATTAAAATGAGATTGGTTTGTTTTATCTAGTATAATGAGGCTGAGATGGTAGATGAATAACAGTAATGTATTCATCAGTGGAGTAAACAACAGAAAGGGTGAAGAGTTAGTCAAGCTAAAAATTATACAAAACTAAAAACAAAATGAACAGGAGGAAAGGGGGCATCCAAGGCATAGGCCCCATGTGCTGACTTAGAATGGGTCACCAGTATGCCCCCCTCCCCCCAGGAGTCTTTGCCATGCCAGGCGCGGTAATGTATCTGAGGAAGAAGAGTAGAATTATGCCCCGCAGAAAGGCTATGCCGTATGAGGCACTGTCCTGTGCTTGGGAGGAAGGGAAGTAAAAGGAGCAGCTTCCAGGGATCCTGTGCCACTGCCTATTCCACAGCAGCAGCAGCCCAAGCCCCCACTGCTATAGCAGGAGCCATAAGAGTAGCAACTGCCACCCAAGTGACAAGAGCTGGAGTAGCTAAGACTCCTCTCTCCCTTCTCCACCCCTGCTCTCCAGTGGTTAACGTAATTTCCCCTCAAACACCTTTGCCCTGAGCACTGAAGGAGCTTGCTACACCTCTGAAAATCAGTATGAAAACAGGCCGTGACAAATGTTTCAAACCACTGAGCCATGAGGTTCTACAAAGCACCTTACTAGTTTTAGGAGCTTGATAAATTTATGAATGGGATTATAAAATGAAGTTCTCTGTCACTGCAGGAGCTGGGCTTAAGACCCATGAAAATCCCTTTTACTACTTTGCTTTTGAAGTCCCTGGACTCTGGTGAGTCGGGGAAGGGAAAAGGAGAAGGCGGCTCACCACTATTTGTATTAGTCTCCTGTTAGCAGCTGATTGAAAGAACCTACCTCTATTCTTGCACCCTAAGGTCTCCAGATTCAGACGGGAGACAATATGAAACAATAAATACAGTGCAACAGCTACATGACGTGTAACAACAGCCATGGTCTGACCTTCCCTTTAACCACCTCCTGTGGCATTTGTCAGAGAGTTTGAGGCTCTAGGTTCAGCCTGCTTAGCCATCAGTGGACTCATCTACAACCCTTCACTTGACCCATGGAAGTGATCATCTTCGACCATGAGGGATTGCTGCTGCTGCCGAACAGCTACAAAAATTAATAAATTCCTGTTGATTTTACTCCATGGGTATGGGAAAAAAACTACTAGGAACACAAGAGGTAGTGTCAGCCTGCATACCCAAACACTGAGCCAAGAACATTCACTTCCATTGCAACTTTTACAGAATTCAGACTAAACAAATAATCAAATTTAACTTTTACCCACATTGATGTCTTACAAATACCACCTCAGTCAGGAACATTTTCCATTCATTGGTGTAGAGTGGGCAAATATGATGGGGAAAAAGAGCTAGTAGGTGTGAGGCAGAGATGGCTATTTTGTAGGTAGACATTAAGAAGAAAACAGTTTGCATTTGCACAGAAGCTTTGAGGTAAGCATCCATTAGTGATAAGCAAGGTAGCAAACAGTTGCAAAGGCTCCACATTCTTACTATAGAGCCATCACAATGGGTAATGAAATGGCAAACATTACTCATCTCAATTTATAGGGGCTATTCAGTCTGAAAAATGACTTCATGGATTGTTGCTGTGTTATTGTAGAACTCTCACATGTCCAACCTTTAGTGTTGCCAAAAAAACCCAAAAAGTGCCAAAATGCTTGCAAAAAAGCAATCAATCATCTAGCTCACACATGTCACGTAGAACAACAAGCTTCACTAAGAGGTTATTTTCTTACTTTATGACAAGAGTTGAGTTAGAAACAGTTTTCTGTCATACAAAGCTTTTCTAGATTTCA
>NW_017729024.1:34333392-34354053 GCF_001723915.1 Gavialis gangeticus | reverse complement strand
TACTTGAGATGCACCTGTGGATTCACGACAAGGTCCGGTTAGCCCTGCCAACCGTGACCTTGCATTGTCGGCCCATGTTCATCTTGGAGTCAATAATGACTCCATGATCCCTTTCTGCCTCTGTGCTCTCAAGAATGGAGTTTCCCATTCTATAAGTGTGCTGCTGGTTTCTACTGCCTAAGTGCAGCACCCTGCACTTGTCAGTATTAAAATGCATCCTGTTCATGTCAGCCCACTCCTGTAATCTATCCAGGTCTTGTTGTAGTCTTTCCCCCCTTATTTTTTCTTGTTATACATTAAGACACACTTGAGGTCTTTGAAAAGTTCTCTCCATTCAGAGAAGCATTTAAGGAAATTCTAGAGAAATGCTGGTAGTGAAGTGTGAGACTCAGGTTCCATGCTATCCATAGACAATATGTTAGTTTTACAAAGGCTTTCTAGTGCTATACTGCAGGGGTGTGCAATGGGCTATGTTCAATTCGGATTCAGATTCGGCCCGAATCGAGGACAGTGATTCAATTTGTTGATTTGGATCACTGTCTCCGATTCAATTCGGCCAAATCTGAAGATTCAATGCTGATTCAGAGAATCAGCAATTCGGCTATAGACATAGCTTTAAATGTTCCTTCTACATACCTCAAGGTACCAGGTGCAACTCATGAACGCTGCAATGGAGCATCCCACAACAGTGCGGGAGGGGGGAGGCAGCCCTCATGCTCGGCCTGGAAATGGACCGAAAGCACTTCTGGTCCACTTCTGGGTCTGCTGCCAAGTGTGCTGGAGAACCCCCCGCACTCCTTTGGGATGCTCCATCTGTCCCAGCATTTCAGCATTCACGAGCTGCCTAGTACGTTGAGGTATATAGAAAAAACTTTTAAAGCTGTATGTATGTCCAAATCGTCGAATCTTTCTGAATCAATTCAGAGGGTTCTGATTCGATTTGGAGAGATTAAAGGGTCTCCTGATTTGATTTGGATTCAGAGATTCAGCCACCAAATCTGGCCAAATCTCCACCAAATTGAATCAGGGACTGAAGCTTCACACATCCCTATTATACTGGAACTGTTCTACTTACAGAAACAGCAGTGAAAGGTGCTGTTCGTATCAGAAGATGCTGATACGAGTTCGTGTTATCTTTACTGGCTTAAGGGGGGAAAAAACCAAGATATTTTTCCAAAACTTCAATCTAGGTCAGATGTTAAGAACTGTAATTCCTATTTCTGATCTTATCCTGAACACTCTGTTACAGTGTGAAAGTCTCTCAAACTCTCTTTGCTCCAGTTTCCCCATTTGTAATACTGGAATAATATTAGATACCTAACAGGGCATTGCAGAGCTTCATATATTTTTGTAAATCCTCAGAGGACATCATGCTATCCAACCAAAGGGTTTGTCTAAATTACAGGGCTTCTGCAGCAATGCTATGGTAGCAGAGTCCTTAGTGAGATGCAACATACAACAATAGCAAGGGGTGGGGAGGGGCTTGTTCTGGTTTGGGTTTTTTTGCTCAGATTTACTGTACTGCTTAGAAAAGTTTTGCAGAAATCCTCTTCCATTGACATATTAGTGTCATATTAAAGTTAGTATCCATATGAAAGTTTCCAGCAAAGTTAAGTCAGCTAAGGGGTGACTTTTTACACCTCTTAGGTCCCTGGCAGACATGGGAGTAAAGGAGTGATGGGATCTAATGTGGGATCCCCACAACCATACTTTCTGCCATGCCACATGTGCATGACAGGTGGTGTGATGGTGGGATCCAGCATCACATCGTATCACACCTTATTGCCAGTGCAGTGGGAGCTCAGGATCAGAATCATGGCCTCCACCTGCATGGGCAAGTAGCAAGTTGCCATCCATACTGGTGTATGATGCATAGCTGGGAGCCCAGATCAGATGACAGGGCTCCTAACCATGGGAGCACATGGTGCACTCCCACAACTGGGAACCCCATCAGTTGATGGGTCTTCTAGCCACTGGGGCACAGCCCATGGCTGGGACCTGCAGCCTAGCCACACATGCAATAAAGTGATAGGGACTTATCACAAAGTTATTCAGGGATCCTGTTTTTTTCTACTTAGAAACCCCCAATTCTCTGATTAAAATATCCAATAGCCTTGTTTTTCTGTGATTAAAATGAAATGCCACTAGATATCGTTCAACACAATGTTTTATTGATATATTTACAATTTTAAAGCAATTTGGAAGCCTACCAGTGCCTAAGTCATTATAACAATATAAATTCTAAATACCTACAAATTTTGGCATTTGATGATGGTTTTTTTTATTATAGAAAATCAGAGCTCACCCTACCCCCTTTGTTCACCAGGAAGCAGGTTCAGCTGTGGCTGTCCCCCCTGTTGCTTTGTGGTGCTGAGCAAACCTGACATGCAGGTGCCCTGCCCCTGCCCATGCTGTTGCCCCTCACTCCCAACCCACAGCCGCTCAAGCCCTGCTGGTGCCCCTCACTCCAGATCTGCAGTCCCCACCCCTAGGCCCCAGCCCCCCAGTGTATGAGGAAAAGGGTAGGTGTGTAGGGTGAGGGGGTGGGCACAGGCGACATGTCAGGGGCTGGCACAAACCATGCATGGGAGGTGGGCACAAGTGATGCATGGGAGGTGGAGAGGCATGTGCCTCCCCAGATTTCTGTGCCCACAGGGGAGCAGAGGGTGCAGGGCTGCAGCCAGGCAGGACCAGCCTTGAGCAGGAGCTCCTTCCTGCACTGTGTCCCATCCACTGGGTTGCAGAGGTGGCTCCTGCCTGGAGCTGGTCTGGCCAGGCAGCAGCCCTGTGCCCTGCTGTGGGTGCAAAAATTTGAGGGGGCACATAACTTTCCCCACGCCCTATGCATCGCCTGTGCCCTCCTGCCCCTACAGACTTACCTGGAGGGAGCTGTTCTCCACCTCACTGCCTGGCTGCCACATGCATGGGTGTGTGTGTGCACGCACGCACATGTACATGCATGTGGCATCCTCAGGCCCCTGCATCCTGCTCCCCCCAGCTCCAAGCAGCCCCTTGCAGGCTTCAACTCTGCCAGCCTGAAAGGAGAAACCCTCAGCTTCCTTGGTTTTTCTCCTTTAACAAAGAAAATCCACATTTTTCCATAGCAAATGGAGAGCCAAGATTCTTGGTTATTACACGTTATTGTGTAATAACTTTGTTGTTTATTCTTTGTTTTATCATCCCACTAACTGCATTGACATGTGGTCAGGTAACAACTGGCTAATAGCGTCTTAAATGCAATGTGTACCAGAAGGCCCTAGTCAATGCAGCTCTGCAAGCAAAGCTTTCTTGTATAGACAAGCCCGTCATATACACTACAAACTGATGCACTGTTTAGTGACAGAAAAGCAAAAGAGAGACTGGCAATCATCTTAAACCAACAGAAAAACTTGAAATAACTATTTATATTATGCATTAAAAATAAGTACACAAATTAAAAAAAAAAAAAACCTCAAAGCATATTGAAGTCTTTTTAAAATCTCAGTTTCAGCTTTGACATTATGAAACACAATGAAGCAAAGTCTGTATCACCATGACCTGAATCTGGATTTAGTTTATCTGAATTCACAGCAAACCCATGGCCTATAAATAGCATCCCACCCCTCTTGTGCCCAACACACACCCTACAAAAAATATGTAATTGTGTCCTAGTTACCAAGCCATATACTTTGCCTTTGTAGCATTCCTAACACAATATATGCTTCTGAGGAGACCTGGCAAAAACATTATTCTCACAAAATCAAGTTAGATTAGGAAAGGCATCTGGTAACAAAGCCACAAAGTTTCAGATGTGTTTACAAATGAAGTACCTGAAGACATCTAAGCTAATATTAAGCTACATGTGTTTGCTTAAGATCAAAGGGGTGTGCTATCACTAATCCAGGTTTGGCTAGTTCAATTTATTAAAGCTTTGCTTGTACACCATGTAAGAAAATTCAATTATCCAGCTGAACTGGGCTGAGTGGTGTGCTGGGCTGACAAAGGTATGCTAATGCTTCTCTCTGCCATGTCCAATATTCTGCTGTGTAAATACGCAGGGCATGCAGAGTCATTCATTACTAAAACAAACACTCAAGCACAATACGTAAATGTCTAAGCCAACAAAACAGCCATTAGACTTTGCTAAAAAAGAACAGTTCGTTTTAATGTTTAGTGATTCACTGTATTGAAAACCTGATTTAAACAGCCTTACTTTGTGCTTTTTCCATTTATTTCACTGGAAGATGCGCATATGGATTGAGATGTACCATGTGACTTTTAATCCACAAATAAAATTGGAACTAACCATATATTTAACCAAAAACACAAATGAAAGCATTCACCATGAAACCAGAGGCATTCATGATGGGACTGTCAATAGAAGACATTTCCATTTACTTCAGTAGACAACAGAACAAACTACTGCTTTCTATGATCTCCATGAATGATCATATATAGCATGCAGTGATGTAACTAGGGGAGGCAACTGGGGCAGTCTCCCCAGGCACTGACTTTGGGGCTGGAGGGAACAGAAAGAAAACAACTGTTGATGTAGCCACACAAGCACATTGGTTGCATGGTAAGAACGGGATGCACTGTGACACCTCTGATAGCATAAGCAGTAAGTTTCCCTGAATTCTTACCCAATGAATTACTTTAAAATAAGAAGTATTTACATGTACTTCAGATAACCTGTTATGTTGATCTGCAATGGTGACAAAGCTTTCTTTATTTAGGAATAATTGCACAGATGAGACACTGATATTTCCTCTCATGTTTCAGCCAAAGTAGAAGGATTCCTGTGCTCATTACTGAGAAAGTAAACTAAAATGACATCCAAGAATAGGTATACCAGGCAAGAGCAGCTGCTACATCACAGATCCAACCAATGGAATTTCATTTAACAAAATTAAATCAGACATAGATCTACATGGAAAAGCAAAACATTACTGCTTTTTCTTCAAATAAATTTGCTGTTGCAAATTTAATAGATGTTTTCTTAAAGTACAAGGTCACAAGAGACATTCCCATATTTCAGTTTCAAAGGATTATTCTCCCCTTGATGGATGCCCATCAGTCTCATTAATGAGGATGGGAGTAAATCATTCACAGAGAATGGAAAAAGCTCCAGAAATATATGCATATATACCGGGTGCATGCTGGTACAGTTCATTCTTAAATTTAAGCTACAGCCTGCCATCATTCCTAATATTTATATCCAACTTTTCTACTTTATTAAGAAATATTAGCATGCTCAGTGCTGTACAAGACACAAAAAAAGATACAGTCCTTACTCTTACTGCAGTGCAAGATAAGGGCTTAATCTTGACACCCTTTCTTACTATGCAAATAAGTGACCCCATTGATTTCAGTGGGATTACTGTCCCAGGAAAGTATATGCCACAAGTCAGGTTGCCAGAATTAGGATTTATACAGACAGACTGGCATAGCAGAAGAGGAGGAATGTGATGAATATTGGCACTTTGGACCTTCTCCAAACTTTCTCCTTTCCTTTATTTGTAACATTCTAATTGTCCTGCCAAATCTCAGGTGGGCAACTTTCTGGACCCTAATTAAGATGGCAATAAGAGAGTCAACTGTCTGACATAAACAATAAACATGTAAGAAATCTGTAGACAGGAAAGTCTAAATTGTCTATAAGGTAAATGAGGCTTGCTGTTCCTAATGACAACAACTGACATGAATTGAAATTTAGGCTTCATGTGCACTGAAAAAATATTTGTCACCTGTCCTTTTCGATTTATCTCAGTATTATGCCCTTTCTTCGTCAATGTGTCTTTCAACCCCAGTTTTGCTCCCTATGGGGAAAAAAATCTAGTTGCTTTTGACAACATTTTTACCATTAACTCCAGCGGCCTAACGTGACAAATTGTTAATATAGATACCACTTCTCCAGTTAAATATTTCTGCTTGGATTCCTTATTTTTATGTTGCTTGAAGCCTCTTGTGGTTCAGAAGTGGCAATCATTTTTTCCGGAGCAATTTTACAATCTTAAATATTTAAAATGTTATGTTTAGTTCACCAAAATGACTTGTGTGTCACAGTACTTGCATCCTCTTCTCTAAGAACCACTGTAATGTGAATGCAACATATTTGGCATTGTTTTGTTGAGGATATTCAAATACATGCATAAGTGAATAACACCATGGAGAATATTATAATGCCTTTATAAAAATAACTCAGTTTCATCCACAATACCATGAATGATATTAGTCATCATTTCAAACAAAGATAATGAAGAATTAAGGGAGCTAACTGAAGGTTAATGAGTATGATCAAGGTCACAGGAAAGTCACCATATAAATAAAGGTTGAAAAACTAGACTGTTTACCTTAGAAAGGAGAAAGGACGAGACTGATAAAAAAAAAATGTCAAATAATGAAGCAAGGGAGCTTTTTTGTTTCTTTTTGGGAAGGAGAGTGGGGTTGGGGGGAGGGGGAGCGGGGAGAAGAGACGGGAACATTGTTCCTGAAAGCTTATCTCCTGATTACACAACAGGTCCAAACAAAATATAACCAAAAAAAATTGCTTCTTGCATCTTTCCTGAACCATCATGGCTACAACATGTCTACCCTACCGAAATAAAATAATGAATGTAAACAGTCTCAACTTTGTTCCAAGTTTTCTGTATGTTGAATTAACGTGATAAATAGGATGGCCTAATTCGTCTGGGATATGGACCCTTTCAAGGTATTCAGAGGACTGGTCTCTTTCTTACTACTGGAGTAATAGAATAACAAGCACAAACATGGATATTATTTCTCTGCTTTACTGGGATATTGCAAGAGCAAAACTGTTCATGCCTGTGAGGTACAGAGATACTATGGAAACAAAGGAATATAAATCCTTTGTTTGAGAGACTCTCGGCTCCTACAGACATGCAGGAAGCCTTCTCCAATGCACTGGAAATCCAGTGCATTGGAACAGACTCAATTAATTGAGTCTGCTGGAGCACAGAAGCTGACATGCTCCAGCAACCTTCCACATCACATGTATCAGCATCCCTGTGCATCCCTGTGCTGAAAAAATGGCAGCGGAGCACTTTGAAATAAAACATATTCGATGAGCTTTAGTTCAAAGTGCCCGGCTGCCATTTTTTCAGCATGGGGACGCACAGGGATGCTGATACACATGACATGCGGTCACTTTTAATCAGCGTGGCTCACTAATTAAAGCCCCCAGCACCTCGGTCCAAAGCACATGTAAAAATGCCCATTCTTTCCCACTGCTTTGTCCAGAATGGCCCTGCAGGTGCATCTGGTCTAGGACACCTTGCTCAATAGGGGCACATCTACACAAGATGTTTGCTATTAAGTAGACTAATTAGCTCCACAGTAAACAACTCAGCATCTACATGTGCAGGGCTATTAGGCTGGAGTAAACTAATAAACTCACAGCAGGGTAGTACAAGTAAAAGTACTACCCTGCTGTGGAGTTTTTTATTCTGCAGCAGCATGTGTGTAGATGCTGACCCAGCTAGCTGAGGCACAATGGTGATTCAGTGCAGGGGACTCAGCTAGCCCTACACTGCAGCACCCTGGTGCCCTAGCCAGCGCTTCCTCCCCAGACTGACAGGCTACTCTCTGTCAGCTGGGGCTTCTCCAATCCAACTCAACATGCTGCAGTCCCAAGCACATGTGTAAACATCATGACTGGGAGCAATAAACTCTGGCACAATAAGTTTATTGCAAACATGAATATGCATGTGTAGATGCGCCCAGATGGAATTTCTGGAAGTAAATGTTCTTCCTAAATAAGGAGTGCATGTTCATAAAATGCAATGCTACAGTACAAGAAAAACACCCTCCAAGGATTTCAGATGGAGAAAGAAAACATGAGCAGCTTAAAATAAATAGAACTTGGGAAAGACAGCAGGACTTCCTGACATTGAGACTCTGTTAGATCGTAGAGTTGATTCCACAAACTGGGTAGAAGCCTCATCAATGTTGACATACATTACTAAACACAAGACATTAGAAAATTCCTTAGATTATCTACGAATTCTTTTCCAATTCTAATATGACTGTTGCAGTAGTTATTAGGAAACATTGCACTTTAGAAATGCTAAAAATAACTGTATGACACGAGTACAGTGCAGTAATGGCTGTTCCTAAAGGAAGTACTAAATGATGGCATTGTAACAATGGTGCTGTAGATGAGCCCACTGGGGAGCTGTTGAAGAGAACCAGACTGATGCAAATACCTGCAAGGAAAGGTCTGACGAAACGAGGCCTGTTGTGGATGGTATGACTATAGGCAAGATAGACAGGCATGTAGAGTGTTAAAAAAATATTTTTCTCTTACATTATGCTTTGCATTTACTAAGGTCACTGTGAAATATTGGTCATGGGCACCAAAAGGGAAGAATCTCAGGTGCTGAGCCCAGTTGGGTCACAATGGTTGATAAGACAGGGGACTGTAGCCCAGGTTAGATTTGAACAGGTGGTGATGAGCATGCTCCCTATGTGTCAGTAGCATAACTATGAAACCATTCACCCAGGAAGTGGAAGATACACCTGAGAAATACTCTGGATTTGGATATTACCATGAAATAAGAAAGACTCACTGTCAAATCTATCTGCTATCTGACACAATTTGAACTGAAGACTATCTGCCTGCAAGTGAGTGTCCCTCACGCTGTATAGTATTCTATATTGGGGATCTCTCAGTCCTGCTGTTAGAGCTGTTCGACTTTGTATGAATATTTACCAAATCTCTGAAACAAAGAGAACAACTTTCTAGCCTGATGTTTGCAATGTATTTTGGCCTCAAAGATGCATAGACCAGCAAACTGGATGTACTTTTAGACATATCTTCAAAATGAGATCCTTAAAAAGTATCTGGACATTTGATAATGTACAAATGCTTTTGATATTCTTGTAAACTTTCCACACAACACATATAATGTGTTGCACCTGGGGAGGAAGAATCATCAACACTCCTATAGCCTGGGAGGTACCATTCTAAGTAGCACAACTGCGGAAAGGGATCTTAGTCACAGTCGACTTCAAAATGAACACGAGTCACCAGTGTGATGTGGTAATAAGTAAAGCTAACCGCACCGCTTCTTGCATAAGTAGGTGCATCACAAACAGGTCTAGGGAGGTGATACGTGTCCTCTATGCAGCACTGGTCAGGCCACAGCTGGAGTACCGCGTCCAGTTTTGGGCACCGCACTTCAGGAGGGATGTGGATGGGCTGGAGAGGGTTCAGACGAGGGCCACCCATGTGGTTAAAGGCCTGCAGAAAAAACTTTATGTGGATCGATTGGGAGATCTGAACCTCTTCAGCCTCCACAAGAGGAGGCTGAGAGGTGATCTCGTGGCCACCTACAAACTCATCGGGAGGGGGTGGGGAGCAAGAAATAGAGCATACAATGTTTACCAGGGTTTCTGTTGGGGTAACTAGAAATAACAGCCACAAACTAGAAAAGAGAAAATTCAGATTGGACATCAGAAAAAATTCTTTACAGTGAGGGTTGCCAAAATATGGAATAAGCTTCCAACATAAATGGTGCTGCCCCCTTCCTTGGAGGAATTTAAAAGGAGATTGGACAGACACCTGGCTAGGGTCATCTGACCCCAGCACTCATTCCTGCCTAGGGCAGGGAGTTGGGCTCAGTGATCCAATAGGTCCCTTCCGACCCTAACATCTATGAAACTATCTATGAAACTATTAAACTATCTATAATAGGAGTGCACTAGCTTCCTAAGGAAAAGTAATATAGAGTATTTACAGGACAAGTAATATATTCAAATGCTACAACCAAAGGAGCTACCAAAGGACCCATAGATTTGAAAATGTATATCAGTTCAACATACTTGTAAAAAGCAAAGCAGTCAGTCCATCCAGCAAAACTTTTTGTGGCATCACTTGTCCATGTACAGTTCTAAATGACACGGAGTATCCCTGAATGCATAACACCCATGGGATTTTCAGGAGCAAAGCAAGTAGCTAATTCATCATAACAGTAGAAACTAATAGCTTACTTAAAATAAACATTCTTTAAAATCCTTTGGTCTCCACACACGTTTTTGCCTCCAATTTCTTCTGTATCAATTAAATCCAATACATTTACCTTGAAGTAAAGACAGTGCTAATTCCTTGCATTTCTATATAAAACAAACTGGGCTTACTCCTGCCAGAGGTGACATTGGCCATGAATTAGATATGCTACCTATGCAAGGCTTAATACTTAAATTATTTACACTAACCTTGTGTGTCCTTAGTCTCCAGCTGCCTGTTATACTAGAGCTGTCTAAAAGAAGGCAAATCTGTTTTTTAGCAACCAAGGATTCAGAGTTTGTTTTATCCTTCATTGGAATGAGGACAAACCCTTCTGAATGCTTCAGTGAAAAGGGAGTGTGTGGACACCTGCTTTCACATTAAAAAAAAAAAAAGAGGTATTCAGCTTGGATCCAGTGCTCTCTGCTCATTCACACAGACAGATTGACAGATTCACTCACATAATCTCTAACCTGATGCTTAAAGTCCTGGCCTAGATAAGATTCAAGCTTGCCTGATTCAGAATTATCTGGGAGTTAACAGCTCTGAGTCCAGCAGAACAGTGATTTGAACTTGAGTCTCTCCCAGGCCACTGCCCTAACCACAAGGGTACACAGACTGCAAGTCTGTTCCTAAGTGACCAGAGAGCACTGAGTCCAAACAGTCTCCCTATCAAAACCAATTCTTCTTTATGAAACATTTTGGGTTTGGCTAAATGAAAATTAATCACAATGTTCAGACTATCTTTACTCTGTTGAAACATGCAATATTTTTTTAACTCAAAGAACATTAACTTTGAAAACTCAGCCCTTTATTATTAGTAGTAGTAGTAGTTATCTTTGATAAAAGTTAACGTTATAAAGGACATGGTTAATTTACCAGAAATCAGAATTTCCGTTTGACAGTTTCTCCTGTAGGAACAAATGCCTGTACTGTTCTGGACTGTGAGCAACAGCAGCCAGGAGGTGCTGGCAGGAGCAGGGAAGGGGCTGGGAAACTTTCCTCCTGTATCCCTTAGACTGGGGACACCCAGAGCATTGGGAGCATTGCTCTGCTTGTGCTCCCTCCCCACCCAGAGACTGAGACAGTAGGGGAGGAGGAGCCACCTGCCTGTTCCTCAGACCAGTCTCTGGGTTTAAAGAGGGTAGGGAGCCCTCTTTAAATGGATGAGTGCAACTGCAGATGAGGAATCTTCTTCATCTCCAGCTGCATGCAACTATTCGGGCACATATAACTGGAGGTAGAGGAGCTCTTCTGCTACATGTCGCTGCCACCTCATTAAATGGGAACCTAAAAGAGAGGATGGGGGAACTCTCCCAGCCCCAGCAACAATGTTGAAGGCACCTTGACCCAACATCAGAAAGCCTCTCCCAGTTGTCCAGCATATGGCAGCTACTGGGCTCCCAGCTGCACCCTTCACTTTTAAATGTCCAGGGTATCATGAGCCTGACATCAGGAAAAGGCTCCTAGATGTTAGTCTTAAAGTGGCCTGGACCTTCAAAATGACACCCCATATGGTGATCAGGCACAGGGCACTGCATCACTACTCCTGCCACTCTTGGAGACCAGAGATCAGGAAGGGAAGGAGCAGGAAGTAATTCTCCCCATGCCTTCCCCAGGCCATGATGACGTGGGTCTGGGAAAGATGCGAGAAGCCTTTCCTAGCTGCTATATTTCCCCAGGGCCTGTGAAAAGTAAAGCAGTCGCTCCTCCCCACATCTTCCCCAGACAGGAATCATCCCAGTCTAGAGAGGTTATGCAGGGGAGAGGTTGGGACACCTCTACACTGCCTGTCCTGGAAAGATTTCTAACAGTGGAAATTTCCCAGAAATATCCACCACTAGAAAGGAATGCTTATTCATACCCTCAGCTAAGATCCAACTAACTCTGTAGGAGATGTCTATGCCAAGAGAGAATCATCTCTCATCTACTCCCATCCCTACCATACTGCCAGCTTACTGCCAAGATGCCTTCTTTCGTACAGAAGTGACTGGCAAGGAAGTCGGAGATGCCAGCTTTTTCAGCTCTTATCTGTCAAAGCTCCCTTTTGAAGGAAAAATTCTGGAATGGGAACCTCCATCTTCATAAGCAGGGCGAAGTGGCAACGGTGAAACCAAATCCTCAAGTGAGAATAAGCAAAACCAACACTGCAAGAGTGAAAATTTCTTTAGGTTAACATTTGTTAATACAACCAAAACACATCTTCTGATTTCATACAGTAATCCTGCCACACGCTAGGAAAAATACCTTGATGGAACCCAAGGTGAAGTATTATATTGATCAATCAATTACTTGCTCATAAAAAACTAAAAGGTATGAACTGTGTAAGAAAATAATGCAATAAAAAGAAATACACCCTGTCCTAAAAACTGTACATCTCCTAACTTCTAGTGTAGGTGGCAATATGTTCTGGAAAGAAAGATATACAGGGACCCTACATGGACATAAGACTATGAAATCCAATGTGGCATCATATATATGGAGAGAACAGAATCAGCAAGGATTGAAGTCCAGGCCCTAAATCCATATACATGGGCAATTAAGATACTTATACTGATTTACATGCCTCATACAAGACAGTGCTTAAACAAACTTACAAGTAAGTTGCATTTGTAAATATTAGTCAACTGGTTCTCAAAAATGTTTCTGACTAGGTCTGCATTTGAGTAATTTCTACTACCACAGCTCATGTTGAAGTACATAAGCTAGTTTAAAGCTAACTCCGTTAGATACTATTCATCTTGGTACCCTGCAGCAAAACGTGGGACGCAAAATTCAACCAAGAGCTGAGAAAACGTTATGTTAATGATGATACCTTTCTTTATAGAAATCCAAACATGCCACTGTTTATGTTTCATTAACCCCATGAGCCTTAACTTCAATTAAATTATATCCCCATTTTTTGCCCTTTTGATGTATTCTTTGTTTTATTGGGCACACAATTACATAAAGCTTTGTTGTCAAGGAGGAGGAAGATGGGAACTGTTTCTGGGATGATGACAACATTTTATTCAAGGCAGAAAAAGTGAGAAGGGTTATGAACAATTCTGAAATGCACTTCAGCACTGTTTTCATTACAAGCCCTCTGCCACCAAGTGCTGCAAACTATGTAAAATGCAGAGTTTCTGCCTGGAAGATTTTGACATTCTTTGGCTCAAAGGAATCTAAATACAAAATAGTTATGTCTTGGCAATATTTCTAAACAGCATGTTCCAGAGGAGGTGCAGGGGTGGAGGGTGGTCTTAGCACCTTGATTAGCACAGGACATCTATTTACAGTACAGTTATATTACATATGAGAATTAATCAGGATGTTATGTAAGTTTTATGAGAATACCTAACACTTGGTTGCAATGCTTACCTAATCAGAACATAGATATTCTTATGCTTAATAGCTGAAGGCTATGACTAGTTTTATCCACTATAAGTGCATTACATATATTAATCAAAGCTGGCTGGTTCTAGACACTCATTCAGAATCCTATAAGAAATATGGAAAATGGGTGCTATTAACATTTGAAGCTATTTAGGGACAAAAAGGCCATGACATCTCACAGGAGGGAGAACATACATTTTATCACCTGTGCACTCCTGCCCTGGGGGTGACAAATTAACAGCATGGAACTAGAGGTAGGTTGGAGAGAAGGGCAGTCATAGATATTTGAGATTTAGGATCAGATTTCAGTCTTTAGCTTTACTTTGTCTCTACAAACTAAATTTTTTTCAGGTCTAGTAAGTGAATCTTCTCAATGATTTGTGCCACATGTAACATAACATTTAATCTTGTGAATCTTATGAAGCAACTGAATCTTCTCAAGGAGTTTTGCCACTTTTTCCAGAAGTTTTATGAGATGCTAAGATACAGAAAAGCATTCATATGCTTCCCAGCTCCAGATAATTGGCAGAAAGTCTAGACAGTTTTCAGGGAAAGTGTTCTAAAGTGCTTGAAACCACAGTAATACAAATAATGCCATATAAAATCAATACAATACAAATCCCTTACTATTTTTGTTCTGTTGTTGTTACCAGGAAACTTTATTTGAATAAAACCCCCATATCGTATCATACTTTGTACTGTTGCAAGGGTATCTATTTTACCATACTTACGTTTTGCAAAGCACCAGGCTTGTGTTAGGTTGATCACAAGACTAAGTTGTGCGAACTGGGACAGTAGCAGTAGCAATATGTCAAAATTTTGCCATACAAACCATGAACCATGACCCATGCCTTTGGATGATGACCTGACCATGGCAACGGCAAACCACTTGAAATAAATTAGTAATACCACTAGGAATCAGACAAGTAATTTGCAGCTAATGATGGTATGCATGTATGACCAAAATTAAGGGTACATGCAGATTAGGGCTGTGTGAAGCTTCAGTCCCTGATTCGATTTGGCAGAGATTCATTCGGCCCAATTTGGTGGCTGAATTTCTGAATCCAAATCAAATCAGAAGACCCTTTCATCTCTCCAAATTGAATTGGAATCCTCCAAATCGATTCAGAGAGATTCGGCAATTCAGACACAGACACAGCTTTAAAAGTTTTTTCTACATACCTCCATGTAGCAGGGGGCTTGTGAGTACTGCAGTGCTGAAGCTCATGGAGTGTCCCACAGAAGCACAAGGAGCTCCTCAGTAGCAGACCCAGAAGTGGACCAGAAGCACTTCTTGTCCACTTCTGGGTCTGCTAGAGAGTGCACATGGGGGGGCCCCCCCATGCCACCCAGGATCAGCAACTGGTGCCTCCTGGGTCAGGGGGGCACCCAGGGTCCCCCCACGGCCAATCACTGAGCCAGGTGGAGCATGGGGGGACAACCCAGCAAGCTCTCCAGAGGACCTGGAAGTGGACTGAAAGTACTTCTGGTCCACTTCTGGGTTCACCACCAAGCATGTGGAGGCCCCCCCACACACACACACACACACTCCTGTGGAATGCTCCATCTGCCCCCCTCCCCTGCAGACTCCAATCCTGCCTGCCCCTCTCCCCACACTGAGTTACTCACATTGGGTTCTCAGCATAGCTCCTGGCATCAGTAAATGTCTGCGCACACTGCTCCCACTCTATGATCACATGGCTTAAAGTAAGCAACATGATTGTAGACTAGGTTCAGCAAACATCTGCACATACCCATAGTTACATGTGGGAATACACAGACAATTTTGTTGATGGACTGGAATACTGTGCTTTCAGATGCGTTTTATACCCATGCCCCATTTATTTAGCATATTCCTATGTATTCTTGTGCTGAACAATTGATATTCATTGTACCCCATTTGTACCCTGTGTCACTATTTGGTTCTCTCTGCTTGTGTTTTCAGATCTTCATTTAGTATAATTCCTCGCTTTCACCTGTTTCCTGTATCCCATATTCTTCCCTCTTTGCTTTGCATGTAGTCTCATTTACTCAGTATGTACAAGTAGCAAAAATTAATTGCACAATTTGTTGTGGGTCACATTCACGGCTTTCTGTTCTCTTCCTTGACAGTCACATTAAGTAGAAACATGGTAAGTGTGGATGTTTTTGGGCACTTTATTCCCCCTACTGCAATTTTAGCCATAGGCAGACACATTACAGAATTCTAGTTTTTGCCTGAAAAAAAAACACTATCCCACTGTCCCAATCGACTTGAAATACTGTCCTAGTTCACTTGAAAATAGAACTACCCTTCAAATTCTTTGTTGTCTATTCAAGGTCAGTTTACAAAACCTTCATTCAGAGCACTGAACAAAGTACTTGCTTTTGGGGATTCCATAAATGTCCCCATTCATATCAATGGGATTAGATATAGAATATGGTATTTCTACACATGAGTAGGGATGGAAGAATCTCCCCTAGAGATTAACAAGATTTTGGAACAGAGACCACACTGACTGATATGTTTGTACACTGCTTTGCACATTGTGGGTCCTACTAGAAACAGAAAATAGTAAGATAATTAGCTGCATTGAGAAAGTGTTTTGTTAAAATTTCCTTAATAGTTTGCATAATGGGTACCCGATCTTTTAAAATTAATTGTTGGCAGATTGTTTTGTAAATGTAAAATTCTTGAGTTTGATGCTTTTTTGGGTGGCATTGCTTTTCTTAATTATTAAGAATGCTTTAACGGCACAAAGTACTTTGAACTCTTCATTTATCTCCATATCTTTGCTATTAAAAAGATCCCTTAGTAAGGAAAGTTACAATTTATACTACCTTATTTCAATTACTATTTTACTTGAATACAGCAGCACTAATTACTTGCATCATTCACTGATGTGAAAAGAATAGCCCTCCATTTGGGCAAAGTTTACGTGTCTAAGAAAACAAAACTCCGTGTTTATGTTCTAGTTGTTCCTGACACCAAAAATGGATACTGAAACATTACTATGCATCATTGTCCTTATGTTTGCATATTTTGTTTCTGTCTTCATTTCTGGAACTTTTAGCCCAGCTTTTACGGTTGAAAATTTTAAGAGGATCCAGGCACTTGACTTACAATGAAACATTGGAAGCGGGAAGTCCCAGTCAATTATCCAGACACTGAATGTAGCAAGCTCATGTCAGACTTCTTGATCCTGAATAGATATTCTACAAATTGTTCCTAGCCACTGTAAAAAATGTAATTTTCTGCCTTCCCTCAAGTAAAAAAAAATGTAAAGCAATTAACAAAGTGGGTGCAACAGGGAGAAAAACAGTCTGGACTGCAGCTGCTACATATACAGTATCTTACCAGACTGCTCAATACATTATGAACCTCCTTGCCCCTGGTATCTAGAGCATGAAACAAATAAGAGCACCATGCTTAGATGCCTCCGACTACTCCTGGTTGAAGAAAGCATGTAAAAGTTTGAAAAGAATTATGTGACATTTTTCAAAGCAATTAGAGACTCCCATGATAACTCTAGTTTCAGCACATTTACCTGAAGCAAATGATTGCAAGGAAAGGGAAGACCTACAGTATCTATACAGTAGATTTGTTTGTTCCAATAAACATCTTATATCCATTACATTTCTATTTGTTTGCTGAAGATATTTCAAACTGAATGAAATATATTATTTAATGATCTAGTTTTGTTTATCCAAAAGAAGAAGAAGAAGAGGAACAGGAGGAAGAAAAAGATAAAGAAAAAGAAGACTAAGAGGTGAAAACAAAGGTCATACTATTTGAAAAGTGTTGTCGAAACAGGTAGAACTCTGCTGTGGACGGAGCACGGCTACTTTTGGCTAGATCAGCAATATTTCTGACTTATACAACTGGGTCATTTAAAATAGGTGGAATTAACTGTTAGTTCACCATGGAAGTGAACACAAGTACAGTATCAGAGTTGTTCTGTAATCCCATGTGAGTTGGACTTTTCTAGGTTTTTTAGCCTTTCCTTAAATCTGTAGCATTCTGGTGAAGATTCAAGACAGACTTATTAATAATACACTTATATTGTATTCACTATGTAGACAGCAATGATGCTCCTCCTTGGCAATGAGCTATTAACATGACTCAGAATATACAGCTACATGCATGCACAAACACAGTTTTGAAATAACCATGTGGAGGTACAACTCACCAACTGGTATACAATGTTCAAAGTCAGAATTATTCCCAGCTTCTTCTTTTTTTTTTTTAACCCTTTCTCAAGTCTACCTCTGTAAAATTCTCATTTTCTGCAGCCACCAGAAGGTCTTTCTATAACTTTAGGTCTTTCTATAACTTTAGTCATCTCTCTCTCTTTCACTGCAATACATATCCTCAGTAAGAATCTAATCCTGAATGTACCTACTATCCTTCTTCTCATGAACCCTTGCCCGCCTTTTCTTTTGGCCTCCCATTAAAACTAAATCTAGTTCCAGCAGTTTTTTCCACACTAGTCTTGAGATACAATTCTCTCCTCCCTATTCTTACCAAAGTGCCCACCTAAAAGTGATCCATCTTTCTCACCAGCTGAGCTTAATTATCAACTGAGCCTGAGTCACTCTCCAGGTTTAACCAACTGATCTAAGTAGGCTTCAAAGTCCAATTAATTCTGATCAGTTGTGTGAGATTTCTCTCCCCACCCCCGTGCCCCAAAAATATATTGTATTCTGCAAGATATATGAAGTTTGAAACTACAATAATTTTGAATCAGAAAGGGTGCCAGATGCATCATTCAAAAATCACTTAGAGCCAGGAAGCCTAACAGACAACTTAGTACATATGTTTTGACTGATTAACAATCCATAATATAAGTCTTTGTACACCATGACATCCAGCTCCAACTGGCCCTTCCAAGAAGTCAGACACTACCTTAAAAATTGGGTTAAGTTAAGGCTTATCATCTTTTATTTAAAATGGCATTGAAAAGGTTTTTCTGGTCTAATGGCCTCTCTAAATATTCAGTATTAAACTGCATATATTTTATAGAAAATAATAAACTGGGTACATTAATATAAGTTTTTTGGAGCACTAGAGTACAGATTTCATACAGATCAAAGATTGACTGATAGACATTTTTGACAAGTACACGCTGGGGAATAAGATAATGGATACAATTACATTTCTATGCAACACGGAGGACAATTTTGTCCTTTTTAGTCTTGCAAAGGTAGATGAACCACTCTACACTTGGTATACATTTTGCGCTTGTTTTAGAACTGCTCTGCATTTCACTTCTGAAAGTAAGTTGTATCCTTTTCTGGCTGAAACTGGTCCCTGGAACACTACCAAAGCACTTACCTTACAAATAATTCAGATGTCCTTCCAAATTGTGTTAAGACATAGGTAATTGACTTCCATATATTGAGAACAAAGGACATTTGTTTCTTAATTCAGTGTATATGTTTTAAACTAATTTGGTTTCCATTTTATTTTAAAACAAAACAGTAGTTCTGTTTATGCCTCTGCCACTTAACTTTCTCCTGTCTTGGAGGGGTCATATAATGATAACTGCAGTGTGCATCCATTTTTCCACCTATAAAACGGAGATATTATGTCAGTACCTCAGATAAAAGGTACTACGCACAAGTGAAAACTATTTTTATTTCCAGTTATCAAATATTTATAACAAGCAAATATAATGATAAACAAATACCAAGTGCACTGATTTTTGTGAAAGTATAATATATGCATAATTCTAAAATTTAAACCTTCCTATTTCACAAGGCTTGTTTACTAAGTGCCATTTTAAAATTGACCATAAAAGTATGAACAGCACACTTCTGAGTCACACCAGTAATTAGTAATGCACAGCCTTGGGAAGATAAGAGCATAATATAAGCTTAATTTGCTGCTGCTCTGATGGAGCCAAATTTCGGTGAATTATTGATTCAACGAGATATAAATTTAGAGGCTTGCTTACTAATGGGATAGCACCTTTTGCAGAATTTAGGAGATTCCAGGTTCTTTTTTGTGATAGTTTTATTAAAGACAAAAGGCTTAGGCAGATGACACATTACCACTGGTGTGACCAGCATTTACACGAGCATAAAAAAGAGAGGACATAATATGAATCCCTACCCTGCTATTACATACTCAAATCTAGTACAGAATTATCTCAGGAAAATGACCCCAGTGTAGGTGTCATCTGTCTGCTTCTATCCTTAGGTAGTAGTTTGCTCAGTGCAAACCACCTGAGATAATGGGTTGTTCCCCATTACCTAACAGTTCCACACTATAATATATAATAATTTCTGTTGCAAACAGCTACACCAGAAGAGATATTTGTCTGTTTTCTCTGAATTCAAGTGCACATCGATGCAAAAAAAATGGAAATCAGACTGGTATCAAGGTGTGATATGTCCAAACCTCGAGTTAAATTAATAAAAAAGTAAATCAGAGGCCCCTTAATACTACTAGCCCTTGTGAGATGTCCAATTTACTTTTCCAGTTTCACAAAACAGTTCTGAATTAGAACCGTTTTCCAGATGAAAATCTAAAATCCCTACTCATATAAACCAAATATGCCAAGTATCTGCTTCTTGAGGTAGGAACCCACTGTCACCTACTGTTTCTTTTTGCTGCTATTGTAAATATCCCCCAGCATATATTAAGTAGATTTGTTCAAATTTATAATAGGGAAGCAAATAGGGTCAGACTCTAGTATTTAACGTAAAAACTAATTACAACCACTTACATTTAATTTAATATGTTGTGGTATTTTAAATAGATTCTGTGACATTGGTGTCACAGCCCCGGAGCTGGCGAGCCAAGCTCACGGTCGTGGTCACGGTGGGGCGGCCGGGTGGTGGCAATTGGAAGGGACAGGCGGGAGTTTTTGGCAATGGAGTACTGAGTGGCACGGAAGCGTGATGGTTTCTTAAACAAAAGGGTTTATTCAACTTACGCTTTTGAGGCGTAGGCAAAGTAATTCTTCAGTTACAGTGGTGTGATGAACGAACAACAACACAGGGGTCCGTTGGTCCACAGGGTTCTTGAGCCAAGCCCTTGCTATCTAACCCGGAGGCTAGGGGCGGCTGCCTGGCTCAATAGTCCTAGGACTGGTCAACGGCTCATAAAAGGAGTGAACTAACACACAGTACAATGAACTGTAACTCGTTGAGGATAGTCAGATGTGACGCCAGTCCCGAAGGACGATCGGATAGCTGAGGTGATTTCCGAGGTCAAAAGCCAGGTCAGTCGTAGTCTGTGTGTTGAGGGTGATCCGAAAGCGAAGTCAGAGTCCAAGCCAGAACAGTCCAGTAAC
>NW_017729024.1:34324777-34328392 GCF_001723915.1 Gavialis gangeticus | reverse complement strand
AATGACATCATGCTCTTAGCTGACTGAGCATGTGTGAGCCTGAGCTCTCCACTGTTACCAAGCATGCGCAGGGCTGAAAAGTAGGTCAGCCTGACTGACAGCTCTTGGGGTCGCCCAGGGGACACATGCTGGGTGAGCCCAATGGAAAATTCCATGAGCCTGTCTTGCGCATGTCAGCTTTAATTCTCTCTGCATTGGCAGCATTCAGTCAAAATTTTCCTTGACAATTGGTAGTTAGAACAAATGTATATCCAAGAAAGCAAACTAATTTATTAGCCTTTTTTAAAACACTTATTTCCTTAAACAAGTAATTTGCAAAACAGGATGTAGAGAGAGGTAATCAGCCACGTCAGTCTGAAGTTAGGCAGAAGGCAAGGCAGGACAGCGACTTAGAGCAGTGATTCTCAGCCAGGGTATCTTGGCATCCTAGGGTGTCCTGAGATCCTTTCAAGGGTGCTGTGGGGTATCACAAAGTGTTAGCACCTTTAGGTGTGCAAATATGATTCACAAGATGAATTTAGTTTTCACATTGGAATCCATCATAGTGCTAAAGACATTTTGACTTGTGATCTTTCTGAGATTTGGGTTTTTTTTAATGGAAGAATTGCTCTATTATTTTTCTGTAGTCAGAAAAGAGTGAAAACTAAAGCTGGCATTTTCTGAGGGGTAGTTCAAATCTATCAAGGGGTACCTCAAGTATAAAAAGATTGAGGATCACTGCCTTAGAGAAGCTTAAGCTTTCATAGGTGACATAATATCTGATAAAGTAGGCCTCTCTGAACTACACAGTCTCTAAGATAGGGGGTGCTATTCTTCTTAACCCTGTACCAGAGTGGTCACTTCTTCTGAATCCCATGAGAAAACTGGACACGTTATTACTTCTGATCTAAAAGAAAAATAGTGATAGTTTTTTGAGGGAGAAAATATCAATAAAAGTATTGAAAGTCTGAAAAATATGGCCTGCTTTAATGAAAAGCAACAGTCATTATCACTATTCTATGATGAGTCCTGATATGTAAAACTCATCCCTGGTCTTATTTTACTGAAGCCACTGGGGTTCACTAACCTGCATTCATATGTTTTTGTTTTTAATGTTCTTTATCTTTCTTCTTTTAGGCAAAATTCTAGTAGTTTATTCACAGTTTTATTTCTTCTTCTTCTTCTTCTACTTCCCTTACTTGTCCTGTCTAAACAGGGTCGCTGTCGCAGATCTTGGCTCTCTGTCAGCTTAGGTCAGGTATCTTCTTCCAGCTCCTTCTCTCTCATGTCCCTGTCCACAACATCTCTCTATTTCATGTCCCTCTCCACAATATTTCTCCCTCTCATCTCCTTCTCCACAATATCTCTCCATCTCATCTTCAGTCTTTCTCTTCCCTTCTCCCTAGTAGTGCCATTCTGGTAATTTATTTTCCTAGTTTATGCACAGCAATGGAAACAAAACTGAATTTCAAATTACAGCAGGAATCCTGTAGTAGAGATTAAAACTTTGTAAATTATGTTAAGCCTCTTGAAGGGAAAAAAAACCCTTCTGAATTGCCTAATAGCAACTTTTTCTTCACAGATCACTGTCAAATAGGAACGGTTTGTTCCCTATATGGAGACAGTTACTGCTGAAACACTTTAGGGAAATGACAATGAAAAATGACAATGAAAAAGGAAAACTTTTTTATGCCGTATAAAACCAGTGACACAAAGAGAAATAGTTCATATGGTGTTGCCATGTGGTAAAATAGCTTTTCACTTCATCAACAGAAAGGGCAGCATAAAGCTGTGATGTCCTGACAGAGGAGCAGATCTTCTATGTGCTATTAATGGAGTATTTTTACTGCCTAAGATTGGGAAAAATGCTACATAATTAATACCTCTCTATTTTTGTTTTATTTTAAATCCAAACTTCCTACTACATTGAATCTGGTCACCATGATTAACAGGACTTACCATGACAAAATCTCACTAGTGGGGCTGGAAAAGTAATTACTGGGCATGCCTTTAGGTGTATTTCCATACACCTAAAATGTAATCCACCTTTGCTTAAGACACATTAAGGCAATTTAAGCGTGCATCTGCACATGGGTGCGCTAATGTGCATTAAGGTGCATTAAATTTAAGTGCAAATAGTTAAGTCACATTAGCGCATGTGCAGACATAACCTTAAATTGCCATTTTTATGGCACATTAAGAGTGCGCACATGTAGACACACACCCTTAATGTGCCTTTAAAATGGCGATTTTAGGCTAGGCCCACTTAAAAGAGGCATGTGTAGATGCACCCACTTTGTAGATAAAGAGCAGTTTAGCCTTTTTGGTAAGAAAATCTACCTTATGCTGAACCAGCTAGTTACCAACATCATACCAACTGGCCTACCTAAATTTCTCCAACAGTTTCAACTGCATATATCTTATTTTTCAACTTCTGGACTAAACTGTGCTTCTTTAGGAATGTTTGCTTGTTGTTCTTTCCCCTTTTCAGTGAAAATGCTTGGAAAACAATGACTTCACGTGCATAGCTGACAGTAAATTTGGGATAGTAGCAGATGATAGAGGAGATGATGAAAGAAAAGAGAAGGTAATTAAAGATAAGACATTAAATACTTAAGCCTGCAAGGACAATGCAGGAGAAATGGAAATGTATTGATAGATAGAGAAATGGAAATTTCTTGATAGATTCAAAGCACACCTCAGAGAATGTGAGCTTTAGTTTTCACTCTTTTTTTGACTGCAGAAAAATAATAGAAAAGATAGGACAATCAGATACCTGAAATGTTTATATACTAATGTGAGATGCATGAGGGACAAACAGAAAGAACTGAAGGTCATAATAAAATACAAAATTATGATATAATTGGGATTATGGAGATGTGGTGTGATACTTAACATGACTGTAATACAGTTGTGGATGGGTATAGTTTGTTCAGGAAGAACAGGCAGGAGAAAAAAGGAAAAGGTGTTGCCATATATATAAAAGCAATGCACACAAGTTCTGAGGTGCATTAAAGTGAAAAGTGCACCTGTTGAAAGGTCCACTTCCAGGTCCACCAGAGAGTGCATGAGGGACGCTCCCCCTGCCCCTGGTTCGGCGACTGGTGCCTCCTGGGCCTGGGGGGGCACCCGGCATCCCCCTGGGGGCAAGTGCCCAGCCAGGGGGTGCAGGGAAGAGGTCCTCCACATGCTTGGCAGTGGACCCAGAAGTGGACCAGAAGTACTTCCAGTCCACTTCTGGGTCCACCACCAAGCATGCGGACCCCCTGCCCCACACTCCTGTGGGGTGCTCCATCTGCCCCACCATCACAGCATTCATGAGCCTCACCTGGTAACTCGAGGTATATAGAAAAAACGTTTAAAGCTGTGTCTATGACCAAATCACTGATTCTCCAGATCAGCGTGGTTATGAATCAACAAATTGAATCACTGTCCCTGGTTCGGGCTGAATCTGAGCCGAGTATGGCCTGTTTCTCACAGCCCTAATAATCACCTTTCACATATCTGAAGACTGTTATCAAATACCTCCCTAGCCTTCTGTTATCCAGACAAAATAACCCTAGGTCATAGTTTCATAGTTGGTAGGGTTGGAAGGGACCTTTTTTGAAAATGGGGACCACATTGGCCCTTTTCCAG
>NW_017729024.1:34318899-34324766 GCF_001723915.1 Gavialis gangeticus | reverse complement strand
CCTTTGACACCCTGTGCTGGATGGTAAATTCCAGTAGGTGATGGTCACTATTGCCCAGGTGGTTGAGCACCCACAGTCGCCTCACCAAGTCATTGCCTGTGGCCAGGACCAGGTCCAACATGGTGTTTCCCCTGGTGGGATTGTGCACCTCCTGGTTAGGTGGAGGTCCTGTAACTTGGCTAGGAACCTACGTGAGTGGTCAGACCTGGCTGACTGCTCTTCCCAGCAGATGTCCGGGTAATTTGGGTCACCCATGATGACCACGTCCCTTGAGTTAACTGCCTCCGTGAACTGACCTGAGAATTCCTGGTCCAGCTCTTCTCCCTGGGTAGGTGGCCTGTAGTAGACCCCCACAATTCTTTCAGCCTTTTTTCATAAGCCTTACTTCCCAGGCCTCAAAATCATTTTTGCCTTTCTTCTTTGGGCTCTTTTCAATCTGTCCACATCCTTCTTGAAGCGTGGAGCCCAAAACTGGACACAGTACTCTGGGTGACGCTTCACCAGAGCTATCTACAGTGGAAGAATAATTTCCCTTGAAAGCAAATAACACACCTGTTAATACTAATTAATACTAATATAAAATGCTGGTGGACTTTTTGCAACAAGAGCACTCTGTTGGCTCATATTAACCTAATGGTCCACTGTAGTCCCCTGGTCCTTCTATGCAGTACTGCAGCCTAGTCTGTCATTTTCCAGTCTGGATTTTTGCATGCAATTATTTCATTTCAAGTACAGAACATTGATTTCATAGAATCCTAGAAAACCATATAATTATAGGACATTAGGGTTTTGTAGACTCATAGATTGTAAGGGCTGGAAGGGACTTCACAATATTATTGGGCCTAATCCCCCCCACGCTAGGCAGGAAAGACAATTGGGGTCAGGTGACCCCAGCTAAGTGACTGTCCAGTCTCCTCTTGAAGATATCCAGGGTAGGTGATTGCATTACCTCTGGAGGGAGTTTACTCCACAGCCTGGACACTCTGACTGTGAAGAAGTTTTTCCTAATGTTAAGCCTAAAATTGTCTTCCAGGAGTTTGCACCATTACTCCTGGTTTTTCCCAAGAGTGCCTTGGTGAACAGTTGTTTGCTGAGCCCTTGGTGTATTCCCTGATGTAGTGGTAAGCTGCTACCAAGTCACCTCTCAGCCCTCTCCTTTTTAGGCTGAAGAGTCGGAGGTCCCTCAGCCTTTCCCCATATGGCTTGATTTGCAAATCTCTGATCATATGGGTGGCTCTTCTCATGCTTTTCCACATCCTTGTTGAAGTGCAGTGCCCAGAACTGGATACAGTACTCCAGCTGTGGTCTTACCAATGCTGAGTAGAACAGAAGAATCACCTGCTTGGTTTTGCTTGAGATGCACTGGTTGATGCATGCCAGAGTATTGTTTGCCTTGCTGGCTTTAACATCACACTGATTGCTCACATTTATACTATGGTCTATTATCACCCCTAGATTCCTTTCAGTTATGGTGCTAGTCAGTTTGGCATCACTGAGCGTGTAAGTATGTTGGGGATTTTCATTCCCAGCTGGAGCAATTTACATTTCTCCATGTTGAACTTAATCTGGTTCTGATCTGCCCAACTTGCCAACCTGCCTATATCTGCAGCATATCTTCAAGTGTGACCATGCTCCACCATAACTTGGTGTCATCCACAAACTTGGCCAGTAAGCTCTTTACCCCCATATCCAAATCAACGATAAAGAAGTTGAAAAGTACTGGACCAAGCACTGACCCCCAAAGGGCACCACTGGCCACTTCTCACCAGGATGACACAGATTACAACTCTCTGGGTCCTACCCTGCATCCAGCATCCCACCTAACTGTTGAGCAGTTAAACCCACAATCCTCCAATTTTTCCTGTGAGAATATCATGGGATACCAGATCAAAAGCCTTTTGGAAGTTTAAATATATGATGTCGACCTTCTCCCTCATAGATTCATAGATGCTAGGGTCAGAAGGGACCTCAACATCATTGAGTCTGACCCCCAGCCTAGGCAGGAAAGAGTGCTGCAGTCAGATGACCCCAGCCAGATGCCTATCCAGACTTCTCTTAAAGACCCCCAAGGTAGGGGACAGCACCACCTTCCTTGGAAGCCCATTCCAAGTTTTGGTCACCCTTAGCATGAAGTTTTTCCTTGTTTAAATCTTCTCTCTGTCAGTTTGTGACCATTGTTACTTGTTACCTCAAGAGGCTCCCTGGTGAACAGAGCACCTCCAATCCCTTGCTAAGTCCCCTAATGAATTTGTAAGCAGCCACAAGATCACCTCTCAGCCTTCTCTTGCAGAGGCTGAAGAGGTCCAGGTCCCTAGTCTCTCCTCATAGTGCTTGTCCTGTAAGCCCTTAACCATATGAGTGGCCCTCCTCTGGACCTTCTCAAGTCTATCAACATCCTTCTTGAAGTACAGTGCCCAAAACTGGACACAGTACTTTAACTGTGGTCTGACCATTGCCACATAAGGGCATATCACCTCCTTGGTACTATTTGTCATGCTTCTGCCAATGCATGATAAAGTGTGGTTAGCTTTGCTGATGATTTTGTCACACTGACTACTTGTATTCTCTTGGAGTCCACTATGACTCCGAGATCCCTTTCCACTTCTGTACTGTGGGGACGGTCACTTCCTAGCCAGTAGGTGTGCTGGGTATTTTTGGGTCCTAGGTGCAGCACTCTGCATTTGTCCTTGTACTGCATTTTATTGTGTACTGCCCACTTTTCTAACCTGTCCAGGTCTGCCTGTAATCATTCCCTACCCTCCAGAGTGTGCACTTCACCCACAATTTAGTATCATCCACCCCTCATATCCAGGGGACAAGTTAACTGGTCCTAAAAGGAGATGAGATGGAAAGGACCTCAGGAGGTCATCTAGACCAACCCCTACTCAAAGCAGGATCATCTCCAACTAGATCATCCAATGAAAACTTTGTCTAGCCATGTCTTAAAAACCTCCAAGAATGGTGATTCCACAACCTCACTAGGCAACTTGTTCCAGTGCTTTACTACCTTCCTCATGAGAGAGTTTTTCCTAATATCTAACTTAAACTTCTCTTGCTGCAACTTGAGACTATTGCTCCTTGTTCTATCAACTGGCATCACTGAGAACAGGCTAACTCCATCCTCTTTGGAACCACCCTTCAGGTAGCTGAATTCTGCTATTAAATCCCTTCAGTCTTCTCTTCTCCAAAGCCCAGTTCCCTCAGCCTCTTCTCAGAAGTCCTGTGCCCTAGCCCCTCAACCATTTTGTATTGCCCTCTCATGGACTGTCTCCAATTTGTCCACATCCTTTCTGTACAGTGGGGCCCAAAACTAGACATAGTACTCCAGATGTGGTCTCCCCAGTGGCACCTAGAGGGGAAGGATCACTTCTCTCAACCTGCTGGCAACACTTCTACTAATGCAGCCTAGTATACCACCAGCCTTCTTCACAACAAGGACACTCTCTTGGGTCATATTCAACTTATTGTCCAGTGTAACCCGCAGGTCCTTTTCTGCAAAGCTGCTGTTTAGCCTGTTAGTCCCCAGGCTGTAATAGTGCATTTGTTCCTGTGAATCTCATCTGACTGACTGTGAACCAATTTTCTGCAGAGCACCTGCAACTATATCCAACTTGCCATCCCCAGTTTTGCTAACCATGCATTCAGTCCCAATCAGCCAAATCATTAATGAAGATGTTAATCAATACAGGCCCCAGGACAGACCTCTGGGGAATCCTACCTGATACCTCCTCCCAACTAGACATTGAGCTACTGATGGTTACTACTAGTTGAGCACAATGATTCAACGAGTTATGTATTCACATTACTGTGCTTTAATCTAGTCTGCATTTCTTTAGCTTGTTAATGAGAATATCAGGGGATACAGTGTCATAAATCTTACTAAAGTCAGGGTGTATCACGTCCACTATTCTCCCCTCATCCACAGAACCTTTCACCTTATCATAGAAATAAATCTGGGTGGTTAGGCATGATTTGCTCTTGGTGAATCCAGGCTGCTCTTCCTTGGTGCTTCACAGTAGGTTCATTGAGGACCTGCTGCATATTCTTTCTAGATATTAAGATCAGGCTGACTGGTTTGTAATTTTCCAGATCTTACTTCTTCCATTTCTTAAAGATGGGCCCTATGTTTGCCCTTTTGCAGTCATTCAGGACTTTACCTGACCTTCATGAGCTCTCAAAGAGGATAGCTAATGGATCTAAAATTACCTCAGCCAATTCCTTCAGTGCCCTATAGTGCATCCTATTTGTTCCTGGCAATCTGAAAATGTCCATCTTCTCTAAGCAATCCCTGATCCATTCTTCTACTACTCTAGCTACTCTAATTGAGCTGGTAGCTGTCCCTATTTTTAAAGTTTGAAATAAAAAGACATTAAATACTTAGGCTTTCTCTACCTCATCTGCAACTAGATTACGTTCCAGTTTCTGTAAGGGACCTATGGTTTCTTTGGTCTTCCTCTTCCTCCTGACATGCTTATAAAATCCTTTTTTATGTCTCTTATTTCCATTGCCAGTTGCATCTCAAATAGTGCGTTGGCCTTCCTCATTTTCTCTGTACACATCCATGCAACACTCATTCTTAGTACTACAACCAAGTTTCCACTTGCTGTCTAGCCAGGCTTACCTCCTGGTACACTTCCCATTCTTCCATCTTATTGGGATAGTTTTCTCCTGCACTCCTAAAAGGGCCTCCTTAAAGTACAACCAGTTCTCCTGAACTCCTTTTCCCCCCAGCCTTGCTTTCCAGAGGATCCTGCACACCAGTTCCCTGAGTTTGCTAAAGCTTGCTTTTCTGAAGTCCAGTGTATTTATTCTGAAGCTATCTTTTCCTCTTCCCATTAGGATCTTGATATCTAATAATATTGTGGTCACTGTCACCCAAATCATCTTTCACCTTCACATTCTTAACCAATTTATCCTTGTTTGAGAGTAACAAATTGAGAAGAGCTTCCCCCCTAGTCAGTCTCTCAACCATCTGTACCAAAAAGCTATCCACAACACACTCCAGGAATTTGCAGGACTGCTTGTGCACTGCTATGTTTCCCTCCTAGGTAACTGATGTCCTAACAGTTAAAATCTCCCATGAGAACCAAATCCTGTTGAAAGCTTCTGGGGAATGTTATTATTTCATAGATTTCATAGACATTAGGGGCTGGAAGGGACCTCAAGAAATCATCGGGTCCACCACCAAGCGCACTGGGGACCCTCTCCCCCCCCACTCCCATGGGACGCTCCATCCACCCCACCATCTCAGCATTCACGAGCCGCATGGTACCTTGAAGTATGTAGATAAAACATTTAAAGTTTTGTCTATGTCAGAATGATCGAATGTCTCCGAATCAATTTGGAGGGTTCCGATTCAATTCAGGGTCTCCTGATTCAATTCAGATTTGAAGATTCAGCTGCCAAATTGGGCCAAATCAAATCAGTGACCAAAGCTTTGCACATCCCTAGTGATTATAGAGAAGATGAAGATAAACTATTCTCTGTGGCCATAGGAGAGAGGACTGGAGCAATGGTCTCAAGATAAAGCAGAGGAAATTTGTGTTGGAGATTAGGAAGAACTTTCTGACTATAAGGGTGGTCAAGCATTAGAAGAGGCTACCTAGAGAAATTATGAAATCTTCATCCTTGGAAATTTTCAAAACCAAATTGGACAATACCTTGGCTGAAATGGTTTAGTCATGGACATTCCTGCCTTGCATAGATGGCTGGACTAGATGACCCCTTGAGGTCCCTTCCAGCTCTACTTTCCTACAATCCTATGATTCCTAACTCTCACTGAGATTACAAATGGATTGACCCTTTGTAGGTACTGCATTTTGAGTACTTTTTTTTTTTTTTTTTTTTTTTTTTTTTTTTTTTTTAAA
>NW_017729024.1:34299564-34318724 GCF_001723915.1 Gavialis gangeticus | reverse complement strand
TTTTTTTTTTTTTTTTTTTTTTTAGAAGTGAAGCGTTTGAAACTTACTTTACCTTCAATTCACAAGCTTACATGGTCCAATTTAGAATATAATGCCTGAATAAAGATGACAAAATAACAGATGTAAGAAAAACAAGAAGCTTAAGATAATGTGGATTCATTTCTTTAGCATAAATTATACTTTGCATAACTTTTTAATACTTTTTTTGTAGCATTCATCCAAATCTAAGTCTGACAGACAGTGATCAGACAGGAAGTAATGTTATTAATCAAAGGTAAAAAATAATGTTAAATTGCTGGTATTAGGAACACCTCCTTTGTTAAAAAATGCCAGGAATTTGGCAAATGTTCTTGCTTCTTTGATAAATTAAGTTACATATTGTTCACTGTCTAATGACACTGGTCAGGAGGAAGAAAGGTATCTCTCTCTAATTGAAGAGGATTTAAAGGAGAAGTAATTTGCAGTTCATTACTTCACACACTTGAGCCTGATTGCTAAAAAGAAACTCATACAAATCCCTCTGTTTTAAAGAAATGTCTCTGTTACTACATGCAGCTACTTCCCAGGGGCTCCCAAAGAAGAGCCTGAGTCAGAAGCTGGTAGGATTGCAGTATTTCAAGCAAAGAGAATTGGATACCTTTGAAAAGGTAGCACCCAGAGGAATGAAAAAGTGTCTCCAGAAAGGACTACCTCCCTAAGGAACATGACTGAGAAAAGAGTATTGCCTGTTATATTTTATTATTTCCAATTCTAGTCCTGGTCTGGACCAGGGAGTATGAAGGCTTGAAAGAAGAAAATTGAGCTTACCGAACTGAACTTTTAAACTTCAGAAAAGCTTCTGTTTGGCTGTGGATTGGTTGGTTTTTTATCTGACCCAGTTCATCCATCCCTAATCCATAGTAAGGGTTGCATTTATAAATCTACTGAGATTTAATCTTGACAGTTCTTTGGTAGATGCATCTTATTGATTTATCACAAAAATCATTACAACAATTGAGCCGTAACATGTTGTCAAATTACTGAACCAAAGTAAAAGCAAATCCTATATTTGATGGACCAGAGGGGTTAGTAAACAGCTGAGCTTTTTTGCAGTATGAAGCCCTTATGAGGTTTTATTTATTTTATTTTATTTTTATTTTTTTGCTAGGGAGAATAAGCTTCCTTTTCCAAGTCTCTAAGGCACCAATGGCAGAGATGCACTTGTATAAGACAGCTGCAGATTAAAAAAAGATTCAGTTCCTCACAGGAAGTTTAGAGTTCTTTAGGTTTCATAAATGAAAAAAAAATCCAGAAAATAATTTGCATGAAGCTTGAAATTAAATTTGAGCATACTGTTAGAATTTCTGTTCATCTAGTTTACTTACTACTTACTACAGATGTTCATTTGGTTTGCCAGTTGCCACACACTTAGGGCTTGGTGCCTGATTCTATATGAATAGATGTTCTGACTCAGAGCTATTCACCTGAGATCTCCAAGGAATGAAAGAAGCTAAAAGTGTGACAGGATGTCAGTGTTTCCACCTATTCACATTCTCACTGATATCCTGTCATACCTTTAGCTTCTTTCATTCCTCAGAGATCTCAGAACAACAGAGACTCCCTATGCCTGAAGAAGGGAGCTTGTGCCCAAAAGCTTGCAAAGAACAGTTTTCCAAATACTGAGTTGGTGTAATAAAAGATATCACATCTACCCAAAGAACCTTGCCTAACTATTAGGCCTGTGAAAATAGGGACGTATTCAATTTAGATTCAGATTCAGCTGATTCAGAGGACAACAATTCAATTTGGAGATTCAGATCACTGCCCCGAATCAGTTCGGCCAAATCAAAAATCAGAAGATTCGGAGATATTCAGTGATTTGGCCATAGACTATAATGGGAAATCACTGAAATACCTATAACTTTGTCATATTTGGATGAAAAAATCAGGGATGGCAGCCCCTTCTGAGGGCATGAAGCCTAGCAAGTTTCAAGGAGATAGGTGCAAGGGTTTATGGGAAACTGCACCTCAAGCTTCTGAAAGCAAAACTCATGATGTGTGACTGTGTGTGTTAAGGCACAATGGGATGGAAACAGCAGGGATGGTAGCCTATAACAGAGGGTCTTCCCAGTGCTCAAGCAGAAACAGCTCACAAATGGGACAGAAAGCCTGAAGACAGAGGCTTATGTGCCATTTCTACATCCCTCCCCAAGAGCACTGTGATTGGAAGAGGACTCAGGGAAAGATCACAGTCACTAGCCAACCACATAGACTTTCATAGATTTCATAGACATTAGGGCTGGAAGGGACCTTGTAAGATCATCAGGTCCAGCCCCCCACTCCAAGGGCAGGAAGTCAGCTAGGGCCATAATTTATCACATACAATGCTTTTCTCCTCCAAAAACTGGACCCCCAAAATTTGGGTATGTGCATTAAGCAGGAAAGCTTAATTTGATTTCCTGTCCACAAAAGACCCTGCTTTGATTCCTGCTCCACAGTGCAACAACTGTTACACTACCTCTCAGGCAGCTGAGGGAGTCAATTGACTTAATGGATTAATGTTCTTCACTCCAGAGATGTTAACAATCACCTCTTCTTTTAATGGTCTTCATATTCCACTAATCAAGCTAACTTTTCTTGAGGCAATTTTGCAGTCTGCTAGGTGCTTCTAGTTTCCCTTCTCCTGTTTCAAAGCCTTGGAGACTCTTCAGCTCTTTCAAAATCATAGATCTACACATGGAGACCAGTCCTTCAGGAGCAGGCAGGGTTTCAGCTTTATTTAAGCAGGAAAGGAAGTGTGAGTCAGCTAAAGATTAGGCTCTGTCCCTAGTTTATGAAACTATAACTCTGGAAAGCTCTTTTTTCCTTTCATTCTGCCTTTCAAATACAAGGTGTGCATTATTTTCTGCAACATGTTATATGCAAGAAAATGCAAATAATAATGCTTCTCAACCAAAAAATGATCTGGACCAGGACCTCTCTATACCAGGAACTGTATACATATAGCACCACAAAATATATATAGTCCATACCCCACAATGCTTATTATCTGACTGTGATAGAGGAGATAACAGATAGATAAAGAAAAACAGAAAACAATGAGACAATGTTGGTCACCATACTAAGGAGTGATTTCAATGTGTCAGCAACCTCACTTTTCCTATTTTTTATTGTCAGAATTGTAGGAGACTTTTAAGGAATATTTGAAGAAGGATAGCTATCTAGCTTTGACAGGGAGTATAAGGAGCTGAGTGAGAAAAGGCTAGTTTGAAAATTTAACAAGTGGATGAGGCTGCCATCATGGAGTGATCATAAGCGAGAAGTGGCATATCAGTAGGGAATGAAAGGTGATTGATAGTGTGGGAGTATATTGTGCAAGCCTTGAAAATGGAGAGAAGCAAGCAACTCATGTTTGATATGATACAGAATAGAAACCTCTGAAAGAATTCAGAGAACGGAATGTCATGATCAAAGCAATGAGCAAGGAAAATGGTGTTTGCAACAACATCTTGAAGAGGACTGGGTTGCATTCATCACATCTCTGGGTGCATCTACAGAAGACACTGACTGCACAGTAGCCATAAAATACTGTGCAGTAGCACATCACAGCACAGACAGTGCTAATATGCTATTCCACAGTATTATTAGGCTACTACACAGTAGCATCACCTAAAAGACTTTTGCCAATGCTACTGTGCAGTAACTCCAGATACTGCACATTTATTTAGTACTTGCTAATACAAACACTAAATAAATGCACAGTAATAAATGCGCAGTAGTGTCTTGTGTAGACATGTGCACTGAGTAGCAAAATGAAAAGAGTCTAGACAAGAGTCCATTTTATGAATGGTTTCAAGAAAGGTCTGAAGGTTGGGACCAGGCCTTTGTGCTGAGTCCCTGCCCTCTGAAAGGGTTCCTTGGATGTGGGAAGAGCTGCTCAGTCACAAGCCCTGTTGGTGATGAGGCTGTGGTTTGTGCTTGTAGCAGCTCTTGTCCCTGGAACTGAGTCCCCTGGGGCAGAACAGACATTCAACAAATGATTGGTGTGACGATGGTTTGGATGTTATATGAAATGTTATTAGCATCAACAACAAGAAGGAAGCTGACAGAAACAATAACGCATGAGGAACAGTTCCAGAGGTGGTGTAGTAGTGGTTTTGCATCCCTTCTTCCAGACCATAAGGCAGAAGCAGAAATGGGGACCTTTTTTAAGCCAGTCCCTGAAGCAGGTAAAAATTCCTTACCTCCCTCCCCATCTGTGCTCAGCATCACATTCCCTCCCTCTCCACTTCCCATTGTTCCTACTGTCCTTGCTTTTTCCAACTGCCTCAGGAGCAGAGGGAGCTCCAGACCTGCTACTAATTCATTCCAGCTGGGCTGCATGGCAAGTCAGGCTTAGCTGGAGAGAGTAACCATAGTGACAGTGGCCAGGTTCCCCACTTTGTCCAGTCCCCCTAGGTGTTCCCCACCAGCCTGGGAAGAGACTTAGATCTATCTACCCTAGCTGTTGTCCCTAGCAAAGCCCAGCTGGAGAGGGACAGGAGCAGCTTGGGAGCTCCCCTACACCTAGGGCAGCCAGAGACTGCAACAGCAATGTGTGTGGGGGGCTGAATGGGAGGGGTGTGGGATACCTTGTGGGTGCCACTGAGTATGGAGGGAAGGAATAGGGTACCAAGAGCTGGCGGGGAGAATTCATACCTGATTTAGGGACTTCAAAAGTCTCCAGTTTCTGCTCCTGCAGCATGGTCTACCCATCCCAATGTTAGTTGGGGGAAAAATGGGGGAGGAAGGTAGGAGAAGGGATGCAGCCACCCCTGCAGTGCCAGATGTACTTTACAGATTCTTTGAAAATCTTACACCTTTACAAAATTCTTTGATCTGCCTACATGACACAGGGACATCCAGCAAGAACCTATTAAAGGAAGCGTTTTGCAGCTGACACTCATGCTGCCTGGTTACTATATGGGTGAATATATTTTGCCTAGTTTTGTACACACTTGAGTCTCCTAGATTCCAGGTGGGGTTGTGCTCTTTGATTTGTTTAAGCTCACATTCTAGCTCTGCTTAGTTCAAATGAAAGTTTACTTCCTAGTTAAAAACATCAGCTCCTGTGATCACTGGGTACTTCCTTCATCTATGTGAACTGGAAATAAAGTTACAAATAAAAAGCTATTCATGGGTAGGAAATAACTGCTGTCTTAAGGTCTTCTGCAGACTTGGGGTGAAACAATTTAGAAGTAGAAATCAAGAAAAAGAGAAGTCAAATTAGAAGAAGGTCTTTAAAATGCACATTCAAGTTCTATAAGAACAGCAGGCAGGGAAAAGCAGGAGCTTGTATTCAATTCAGAGGCCTGGAAAGGATGGCATTTAAACATAAGGAGCTCTTGTCAAAGAGCAAAGGTGAGAAATATTCTTAATTAAAAACAGGGTTTCTGAAAAAGATTGGAGAAAAGAGAAAAACATTGTTTCCTCAATCAAAAACTTGAAGTAAAAGGAAACAGCAGTGGAAAAAAATTACCAGCGCTGTGAAAATACTGGTCTTTTCCAATTAAAGAAAAAAACTGATAGAAAAACTGTTTTCTAATAAAAGAAACATCATAGGGGATGTGGAAAACAGACAGTTCCCAAGAAATAAAAGAGTATTTTGAAAATAAACAGACCACCACTTAAGATGACTATTTCTGCCATCCTCAGTTGTAGGGGGGCAGAATGCCCATAGTTATTATATCCTGCCTGTCACTACTTCTATTGGCAGATGTTGTGAAATGATAGATTTAGTTAATAAGGATCACCATGCCAGACTGACAGAAGGCACTAGCTGCCACCAGTTAGATTGTCTTTCAGCTCCCAGTGCTGCTCGGTTATAAGGCAGCTGCTACTGAGTTCAAATATGAGTTACTAGAGACATCCACATACATGTCTTCAAAAAATATCATTACATCCCATTTTGTAGGAAACAACATATTACTGTGACATCAGCTGTGCATTTTCTGACAGTTGCTCTGATGTGCTATAGAGCTGCTGCTGGGGAATAATTCATTGGATCAGCCATTAGTGCCATCATGGCTTTGGGTTCAATGTGATGATTAATCTTCTGTCACTCTATAGGTAAGATTAGCTATTGCCAATTTCCTGCCACAAAGCTGAACAGTCAAAGATATATGAAACTAATAAAGACTTATAATACCATTGATTGAATTTAGGGCATCTTCTCTGAAATACCCATAATGCTTAAGGTCTCTAGTCATGGACTTCTTTTTGTTAGGCACTGTACGTATAGGGGACCTATACATGTGCAGAGAGGCTGCTCCAACATGCTGTACTTACAGCATGTCAGAGCAGACTTGATTAATCAAGTTTGCTGGAGCGTGGTAATTACTGCACTCCAGCAGACTCCAGTGTCAAGTGAATCAGCATCCCCACACTGAAAAATGGCAGCCAGGGCACTTTAAATAAAGCTCGCTGCCATTTGCCACCAAGGGGTGCTTACACACATGAGGCTCCGGGCTCTTTAGTTAGAGTGCTCTAATTAGAGTAGTCAAAGCCTCTCTGATTAAAGTGCCCCCCCACTCCCTGAGCACATCTATAAACACCAATATAAAGTAAAATATGGTCCCCGCCCCAAAGAGTTCATAACCTGTATATAAGATAGGACACAATAAGATGTGGGGGTTCAAGAAATTATTGGTTATCCTGATTGGCAGTGAATTGGTGTATCAGTTTTCTAACAATACTCAAGGTTTTTCTTATAGGTATTACAACAAAGGAAAGTTTTAAGGATAGATTTGGAGGATGATAATTAAGTAGCTTTCCCATGTTTGCAGCCCACATGGGAGAAAGTTTGAAGGTGCCTGAAAAATAATTAAGTGAACAGTGGAGGTAGGACCTATAAAGGACCTATTAGAGGAAGAAGATAACAAGCCAGTGTGAATGAGATATGATATATCATCCTTTCAGATCTTTTCAGTAGCAAATAATTTTGCAGCGATGACATTCTTGATACATATTAATAGGTCAATGTTGCAGTTGTCAAATATAGAGATAAAGATGTTGCAGTAACCAAGTCACACTATTATAAAAGCTAAGGTGAGAGTTTTAGTTTATGGATGTACAGGAAAGGCTTATATCTTAGATATACAGAAATAATGTTTAATATTAACATGTAGTCCAGATACAAGCACCTAAAAAGATCTGCAAGCTGAAGGTGTCCGTCCAGGGCCTGAATAACAGGTGCTCTAAAATAGATGCATCCGTGGGTGGATCTACAATTTTGAAAAGGAGGGTGCAGATGATAAGGTGCCTTATCACATATAGGATGATACACATTTTTCTCCAGTTAAAAACAAAAAACCAGGAAGCTTTGCTAATATGCTAGAACCTAGGGCTACATTATTCAGTTTAAGACTGAAGCAAAAACAAATATAATTTTATTGGAATGTGCATTAATTTTCTAGATCATATATTATGGATAAAAGCCCACAACAAACTAGGCAACAATAATCAAAATACATTGTTTCTTTAGTCTTATTGTCATTAGGATTAAATCTACATGTCTTTCAAATTCATAAAACAAAATCTGACCTTCTCAAGCATGTTGACAGTGCAATGTTTTGCTGAAAGTTATTTCAACACCTGAGTTGATGTTCACCTGAGTTAATGTCTTTAGTGCTAGAGTTAAAAAGAGTCTCCAGGGCTGTGAGATAAAAGCTATATTATTAGGAACATTTAAGAGACAGCAAAACCGCAGAAGAAAAACTACTTTGATTAGTGGAACAGCATGACCACTTAAAAAGAGAGAGGGTTGTAAACATTTGGGGAATGAAGAGTTTAGAAGAAATCAGATAGATTATAATGAGCCATTAAGTCAATTGACTCCCTAACTGGTGCCCGAAAAGAAATGCTTCTGCCACTGCTAGGCAGTTTGTTTTAAATGTTGGGTGGAACAAAAATGACAGGGAGGTGCAACTGTACCACTGTGCCCTCCCCGGATCCACCCCGAGAACATCCAGGATATATGAGATATAGGCTTATGTTTTTTTGGACAGGAGAAAAGGGGTCTGAAAGTTGTCACCCTAGGGATAGTAGCTGAAATTGCATTTGGTGATGATTTTGCCCAAAGATTAATTTGTAAAGAGAGAACAGAAAATAGAAGGGATGGAGCCCAGTAGTAGTTTCATAGAAGATGGAGGGAAGATAAGAAGGATCCTCAACTACGTACTAAGGCAGTGGTGGCACATGCTCAGCAATTCCTCATTTTGTCTCAAACAGCAAAGCCAAAACAGTCAGCAAATTTGTTGTTGGATGTGTTCTACAAAAATAAGCTAACAGCAATGGTACTGGAGTAATTATAACACATTTAATGGAAAGCAAGCATACTATTTTGAAAAACAAACTGCAGCAATATAGTTTATGCAAAAGCAGCAAGTACTGTGGCAACTAAAAAGGCTCAAACACCATTGATGCACATAACTTGTTCACATTGGCATCAGGGTAGAAGCAACAGTAAAATATTACCAAAGTTCATTTCCATTGCTTTCTTCACTGTTTGGATATTATGGTAGAAAACATGCCTTTAATTGAAGTGCCATAAAAATAAATATTTCACGTATTGAAGAGAAGCCTTCAGAAATGTGTTAATTTGGTTTAATCCAGAAAAATAAACAACAAAAATAATATGCAAGATTTTTCCTGTAATCTGACTTTAATTGCACTCCTTTGATCATAACTGGCTAAATATTCTGCAGGACAGAATTCCCTCAGTCTAGGAAAATCCTCAGATGATACCAATCTGGCATAGATACCTGCTATTCAACCCCCAGGCTCTTATACCGGTAGCAGTTACAGGCAGGGTTATGACTACCTGGGGAAGACTTACCATCTGATACCACTCAAAGAAGCCCTGAGGTGGCATTACATACACAGAAACCAGCTTAGTGAGTGTAATAGTTTTAATTTACTACCTTGTATAGCTCCTCTGCCCAGCAGAGACTGGGTACATCACATCTGGACTAAAGTCTCCACTGGTGAAAGATTACAAAAAACAGTCTGCCTCAAAACTGAACCATATAATGGTAGCTCCCTCACAGTTCATCCTTCAGGAGGCAGATTGATGCCTCTATATTTAAAGATACCTCAGAAGAGGGAATGACACCTCCTTTCAGTTGCATAGCAACATACACCCAAATGATAGTTAGCAGCATTGTGATATACAATATAATCTTCCTCTTCTGAAGCATGGCAAATGGCAATGTTAAGATGACAGATAGAAGATTAGCTAGATATACAAAAAAAATACATCACCCATTGCATTGGCATCTAGAAACTGAAGATTAACAAAGCCAATTACTTACAATATCTACAAAATGTGAATTATCCCTTCCACCCATCATCCAGCAAATTAAGTTCCACATACGATAACTGTATACCCAGTTAGGAAATTGCCTGACTAGCCTCCTCACGTTAAACTGCCAGACGCAGTCATAGATGTATAATGTATTCCTGAACACACAAACCAGATGGAACTATATTACAATGGCAACTAAATAAAGTTCTCCTTTGCTAATCTTGAAGCCAGTTTTACTTGAGGTATAAATTCCTGTATGCAGCTAAAACATGTGGCTTTTTATTTCTTTAGCTATATTCTGACACAGTTTTATTTTTGCTTAATACAATTTTACTTACATAGGTCTGGAACTATTTGAATTCATAAACACCAAACAGGTGTTCACTTAAGCAACAACTAGTTTCTGCGGCATTTTAAAACTTGACCTATATCTTTCAGTTCAAGTGGGTTTTGTTTTACAAGTAATCCTGAAAGAAAATCAAACCAGCAACAAACCAACAATAATTGTTTCAGTGTTAAAATACAGCACTGATTTTCTTCTTTTCACAATGCACTAAATGTGGCTTTCTAACCTGTCGCGGTATATACTGACTATGTGATATCAGTTAAGGCAGGGCTGTCCAGCCTCTAAGGAGCCAGGAGCCCAACATCCCATGGGCTGTGTCAAGAAATCACCTGGTAGGGCTGGGGCCCTTGCCTTCCTGGGGTCTGGTATGGGTGCGCTATTGGGAAGGTGGCTCAAGGCGGTTGCTTTCCACTACTTCCTTTGGACTGCTCTCACCTGCCAGATTTGGTGGAACATTTTAACTAATTGGGAGCTGGAATGAGTTGACAGCATGCATCCTTGAGTCCCTCCCAGGGTTTTTCCAGGGGGCTCTTCCTCCCCTCGATACTCCCCCTCCCCATCCCCTCTTGTACCACATCAACACAGTTGGTAAATACCCTAGGCCAGTAGTCTGGCAGCTGGTCTTGATTTGGCTGCGCCCCAGGAGATCAACTAGTCAACCAAGGCTTAGATGATTAAGTCTTTATATTGCCTGTTTGGGCCTGACTGGCAACACCTGCCTCTGCATAGTCTCTCTCTCACCAACAGTTTATGACCCATTGTGGGTATTCATTCAACCCAGGGCCACCAAGGTTATTTCCACCAAAAAACAAACAAAAAAATCTCAATTAGGCTCCAACATGGAGATACCTAGATGGACAATCTGGCCCATCTACTGAGTCCCTGGGTGCTGTGTCCATCCCATAGTCTGGAACGTCAGATCCTGGGCTTCTCCGTTAATTCAAAAAAAAGAAAGACCATAAGGAAAAAGAAAAGAAAAGGAAAACAAAGCATGTTAGGGCAGGGATCAGCCGGCCCTTCTATCTGCGCTGTCAATGGCACCCTTCAGCATCTTTGGGGCTCAGTCTTCCCAACATGAAGACTCACATATTAGGCTTCCAAGTCCACCCTGCTCACTGCAGAGACAATCTTAATGGAGATAAAAAAAAACAGAAGAATGAAATAATCCACAGTCTGCTGACTCGCCAACCCTGGGGTGGTCTCTTCAGGTCCAGCTGAACTAATCTCTTGTCCTTCCTTCCTGGGGCTGGCAGTTTTCACCCCAGCCTCACAGTCCACCATTGCTGCCTTCACTGTTGAAGGGTGGCAATCCTCCAACTGCCTCTGCTCTGCAGGCGTTCCTCCCTGCCCGCTGGAAAACAGTCATTTCCGGCCAAAGCAGAATCCAGAAGTGCTCTGCTCCCTGGCTCTCTGGCATTCTCCCCATGCTGCCCCTCTCCATGGCTTGAAATGGCTGGCTGCTAGCTCCTTCCTCCAATCCAGAGGGAGCACTGGCTTTGAAAACAGTGCAGCACCATTGAGGATGGACCCAGGACTCCTTCTCTCCCTAAAGTGAGGCCTCCATCCTTTGCAGCCCTGGGCTCCACACACTGTTCTGCCTTCTCTCCCTCACAGACTGCACTAGTGGGGGCCGCAGCAATGGGGACATGGGCTTCCAGGACCACAGATCACATCCCCCCCCCCCACCCTGCCACACAAGATGTCTGCTCCCTCTTCCTTGGTACATTATGGACCTGAGTGCCCCTCTTAGGCACTCTGGGCTGCAGGCTCCCGCAACACTGCAAGCTGCACCATGCTGCACCTGAGGCAGGGAAAAGAAAGCAAAGGGAAAGAGAACCCAGAAACTCTGGCTGCTTCTACAGAAGTAGCAGCCAGGTTGCAGCCCTGTAACTACAATTTTACCCCTTGCAGGCCACGAGTTGGACCATGGGTCCCCCCATGCCCAATTGCACCGGCCAGGAAGTGGCCGTGGCACTCCCAGAAGAGGCCACGGTGCTCCCAGAAGCAGCCATAGCACTCCCACTCCCCAGCTGGCGCTTGCAGGAGGGGCACCGGTGCTCCAGTCTGCCCCCCATCCCCATAGCCATCGCCTGAGTGGGAAGCGTGGCCTGTCAGGGGGTGCACCAGCACTCTCAGCGGGTGCCTGTGCACTTCCTACATGTCACCACTGAGTTGAACAGCCCTGAGTTAATGCTGTGTTCCCACTGCCTCAGCCTCTATTACTTTTCTAAACATGGCTGGGGTGCATTTTCCTGTTTCTGTTGAATACTTCTATGCCATGTTCCTTAACCCATCCCTCCAATGCTCTAAATCTTTTTCTATCTTTAAATCTCCCCGAAAATCTCCCTCTCTTTAGAGTTAGTGGTAGACTGTCTCTGTGAAATACTTTCTTATTTCACCCATGCACATCTATTAGTGTAACTTATTTTAATTATTTGTTAATCATACTCACTCATGTATAAGACAGAAGAAAACACAGGCTGTGCTCTGGAGAGGTTAAGGCTTAGATACAAATATAACATGAACTGTTGTATCTGCCAATTGACAGCAGAAGCAGGAGATTGTTTAGCCAGTTAATGAAGTAACATCTTCCACCTAACTGTTGAATACACTGCTTGCATAGCATTCAAATTATAGCAGCTACAATTTCAAACCACAAATCTGTCTTCATGGTCAGGCTCTGGCACCACTGAAGTTAATGGGAATTTTGACTGGGGCATATTCAAATCATTCTGAAGTGGAAGGCTTCAATGAATTTTAAGCAAACTGCAGATGAGCCAGGAGTCGCTGTGCTAAACTTCCTTGTACTATTATTCAGCAGCTTCATTTGCAACCTTTATTCATATTAATTTCTGTATCATTCATCATCTAAAGATTATCCAAACAATTGTTATGGGTGGTTCTTCAAAGGATTTTTGCTTTAGACCTCAAATCATGAAAACTCCTTTGAAATACTAGAATGTACTTAATATAGAAAAATTGTGATATAGTGCTTCTCTGAAAATATTCTAACAATTTATCAGACTAAATTGGTTGACATTTTAATTTCAATTATGGGAGTCTTAACTCCTAGTGGAACATCTTAAGATCTAATCATAAAGGTCACAGCAGAAGAAATAATATCCTGGAATCAAACTCAAGTATGTGTTCTTGCTCTGGATTATAAACATGTGTTTATATTCTACATATATCTATACTAGGGAATATTTTAGACATATTTCTAACACAGATTTCTATATTTCTGTGGGATCCTCAGGACTGACAACCTGCAAACTAGAAACCAGAAATTAAAGAACGTATAATGAATTGTGTGCCTGAAATATTTCCAGCAGTCTACACTTGAGTTTACAGCATTGCTGACTGAAGCACCATTAACAACCGTAGTATAGATAAGGTCTAAGAAATTAATTGGTGAATATACATACTTGTTAAATTGGCCCTTCCCCTTTTCAACCTCAAATTAAATTTCTCAAAATAGGATTTAATTTGCATTTGAAAAAGCAGCTTGAATGTGACTTAATTAAATATTGATTGCTCAAAGAGTACTTATTGAAATTTGGTAGAAATACAAGAGATAAGTGGAGTTGCTAGGTCATTTACACTAAACAACTTCTGCAATAGATGTATAATTACATTCTTATTGTTTGAATGAACTCACATTGTTTCTTGAAAAGGAAGTTCAGCTATGTAATTGGTATGTAATATGGCCAAAGGGAATTTACCAGTTCTTAGTTAATACTTAGTCAATTATGCCCTTAGATTCTTGCTAAAGTCAACATATTGGGCCCTAATAGAGTAGGGAATGAAAAATGTTGAGATGTTAACAATATATTTGAAAGCATGGCACCCAAAACTTTTATGTTGCAGTTTCCTCAACTGATGCAAAGCATATTGAAGTCAATGAGGGTCTTCCCATTGACTTCAGTGATTTTTGAATCAAGGTTTTGGTGTCATCTTTGTGGAGACTCAAGAATACATATAATAGTTTCTTAGATACAAAAATACATGTAACTGTTTTGAAACAGTACTCCCCAGAGATATTCTTGGAGGTTTGTATAATCAAATACTTTGAGGTTTAAACCAGGGGTGCTCAACTCCCAGCCTGCAGGTCAGATCTGGCCCACACTACCACATCTTCAGGCCTGTGGTGGCAAGGGAGCAGTAGCACCACTCCCAGACTGCCAAATTTCTGTACCCACAGAGAGCCGTGAGCCCTGTGCACTGGATGAGGCACCTGATCCCAGCATGCAGAGCTGGGCTAGGGTGGTGCCAGGCCCCAGGGCTCAATCCTGGTATGAGGACTGGGAGGGGCAGTGCCAATCCCTAGGACCCAATCCCAGTACAGGAGCGCAGAAGGGGGTGGCACCAAGCCCCAAGGACTGAATGTCAGCACGTAGGAGTCAGGAGGGGTAGTGTCCGATCCAGCCCACAGACCAGTCCTGCACCATTCATCTGGCCTGTGTGTCCAAAAGACTGAATACCACTGGTTTTGATAGTTATGGACTGGCATCTTAAAAGAAGCTGGGTTCTGAGAAGATATTTCACTTACGAAGCGATCCACTGAATGAAAAGGTTTAAGTTGCACTTTAGAAATACTCCTATACTATAATAAACAAACAAAATAGAAACAAATGATATACAAGAAAGCTGTGCATTTGCCATTGTTTTACTTATGCATTCTGTCTCTGAGAATTTCAGGACATATCTTCCTGGCGTACAAGTGCAACATCTTTGCTACAGCCAGTTTGCTTCCCCTTGCAAACCCATTCTTTTCCTTCAGTAGAACTCAAGTGGCCTGATCCAGTACTTCCTACTACTCTTTGCAGCTAGAAATAACTTTCATATACTGGGGATGAGATAAATGCCCGAGATCTCTGTTTTGACTTTTGGCCATGGAAGAATGAAGCTATGAGGCAGGCTCACTGCATCCAGAATATATCTTATTAAGGATTGTTGGAGAAAGTCAGTCATCTGTCTCAGTATTTTAGCTAATAGACTAGTTGGCCTCTCAGTGCAAACCCTGTAAAGCAGCTAGACTTCCTAAGAGATAAGCACCAAGTGAGGGATAAAGGGAAGCCAGAGTTTCTTGGGGAAACATACCAGTAGGGGATACATTTACATTTACGTGCTGACCCAAAATGAACCCATGAACTGACTCTCTGAATATTCTCTAATCTTTAGTGTCAGTTCGGAGGAGTCTAATGCATCCTCAAGGATTTATGTCTGGCCCAACTGATGAAGCAAGCCCTCTGCTTACGAAAGCTACCCTGCCTTCTGACAATCTTATTTAACATCTTTCTTTAAAAAAAAACGAGCTGTATTTAGCTGTACTGCTAAAAAGAAGCTCATGGCACTAGTGTGTCAGAAATTAATGTATGCTTTCTCAATGCTATGTGACTGCAAAAAAAAAGAAAAGAAAAAAAAAAGGTCAGTGCAATCTGAGGCTGCAAATACACAGACCAATGTGTGTTTAAATGCTGTATACACCTTGGCCAATACTAAGAGAGCACTTGAGGGTACTGAGGGTATTATAGTCCTAATATTGGTCAAGAGAAAATGCATGCCAGAAGGAAAACAAAGAAAAACAGAAGGAACTGACTTATCAGGAAAGTCTAAAACAACTAGGTACACAGAACGTACAAATGATCAGCTACATAATCAAAGGTTTAATTAGATTCAAGGACAGAAAGACATTATCCAGGCAATCAAAAATATATAATGATAAGTAATGGGCTAGAATTGAGTAAAAAAAAGGAAGAATAAATCCATAGACAGAAAACATGACTGCAAGGGACTTTGAGAGGTCATCCAGTCCAATCCCTGCCCCAACTATAATTAAATCACTCCTGACAGATGGTTGTTTTACCTGTTCTTAAAAACCTCTAGTGATGGAGATTCCATAACCGCCCTAGGTAATCAATTCCAGTGCAAAACTATTCACAGTTACAATATTATTTTTGGGGGGAAAGGGGTTCCCTTCTCTTAAATCTCCCTTTTTGCAGATCAAATCCATTACTGCTGTTTTTCCTATCCTCAGTGAGCATGTGGAGCAATTTATTATCTTCCTCCATGCAGGAACTTTAATGTATTTGAAAAGTGTTATCATGACTCAAGCTCAGTCTTTCAATCTTTTCTTCTATATCATGTTTACTAGACTCTTTCATTCTTGTTACCCTTCCCTACATTCTTTCTGATTAGCCTTCATCTCTCTGGAAATATGGACTAAAAACTGGATGCTGTACTCCAGCTAAAATCTTACCTATGCTGCAAGTAGAGCATAAGGTTTACACCATGTGCTTTTTATGTGGCACTCCTATCTCAATATGACATTTAGGGGTTTTTGCAATAGGATGACATTGTTAGTGCAAGTTCAGTTTATGTTCTGCTGTAAACCCTAGAACCTCTTATGCAGAATTGCTGTTTAATCAGTCATTCTCCACTCCGTACTGGTACTGTTGATTATTCCTAAGTATAATATTTTGTGCTTATCCTTATGGAATTGAGTCCAATTCATTTCAGGCCAATTTTCAATTTGTTAAGATCATTTTGAATTCTAATACAAAATCTTTATGTAATATAAAGTGTCTGCAGTCCCTCCTGGCTTGCTTTTTTCTGCAGATTTAATGAATGTGTTTTTTATTCCATTGTGCAAGTCATTAATGAAGGTCCTAACTAGTCAGACAATGGGTGTGTTTTCCTCTTGTGTAGCCCCAAATGGTAAGGGTTCATTTTCAAGACCCTATACCACACCAAAACACAACCATAGTGCAGTAGTCACTCCTGACTACTTTCAGACCCCATGGAATTGTACAACTTCTGCTGTCCTCACTGGCACATAGGCTGGACATCTGCAGAACCTCACTTCATGCATCATTTCTGTCTGAGAATGAACTGATAACTACATCTTTGGTAATGTTTTCCAGACAGCTGTGCATCCACCTCACAGTGGTTTTATGTAAACCATATTTCCCGAGCATGGTTATGAGAAAGTCAAGTGAAACAATGTTGAAAGTCTCACTAAAATCAAGATATATCACATCTTCTGTTCTCCCTTATCCACAAGGCTGGTTGCCCTGTCAAAGAAAGAAGTTATATTGGTTGAACATGTCTTGCTGTTAACCAAATCCATATTGCCTGTTACTTATCACCTTTATCAGTTTCTAGTTTCTTACAAATGGATTGTTTATTGATACCAGGATCTTTTTAGGAACTAATTTAGGTCAACTGGTCTATAATGACCTCAGCTTCCTTATTCTGCAGCCCCTCCCTACACTCTGTCGTTTTCCTGTGTTCTGGAATCTCAGCCATCCTAAAAGAGTTCTCAGAAATTAGTGATAACAGTAAATCTGGACTAGGACACTCAGATATGGTAATGAGCATCACAATACATATGCAATAAGCCAAATTATTTAAAAACACACTGTAATGTCTCATTGACAGTACATATAGTATAAAATCCAGCAGAGTTTTTTATTTCTCTTTTTTTTTCTGTGCACTGTGTCTGCAACATCCAGGTCACATATGCTTATGGAAGGTACTTGAATCTACTAATCAGTCTAAAAACCTTTACAAGCCTTTTGACTTTTCCATGGATTTAGACTTAATTCTCAAAAGCCACTACTAATATATTAGTGATTGAGGAATTAATTCCGCTTTCACTCTTAACCCATATTCACTTCTCACGTTGTTTTGCTCTACACATTGCAAGTTTTTACAAAAAAAAATACTTTCAGCATAATTAATTTATTGATAGTATCCAGGCTGGGGTAGAGGGAGGAGGAGAGAAATCACTGGTGGTTACTTTCCTATACCAGTAAGGTAGACAAACTGTCCACTCAGCAACACATTTAATGACGTGAAAGACTACTAAAAAATAAATCTATTCTGCATTGATTTGTACAGCTATTATAAAAATCAGAGAACAGACCTTAAAAGGGAGCACACTCCCCATTCTGAGGCTTGGAAATACTGCACCCAGTTTCCAAGAACAGACCAAGAAAGCAACCTCATATTTTCAGTTTGTTACAAGGCAACTGGATGCACTGAACCTCAACAAACACCAATGTCAAAATTGATGTTTAACTGACTGCCTGATTAAACCTAATTACCATCTTATCTGAGGCATTCACTGTTCACTGTTGCCATTTTGTGACATTAGTTAATGTAATTACTTAACAGATCATCTGTTTACTGGAGGTGTTATATATTTAGTTTTACTTTGTCTACACTCCGATTGAGAACACAGAACTGTCCAAGCTCCAGACAGGGTAGAAACCATGAGTGGGGTAAGGAAGAGGGTAATGCCATTTTATGATGCCCAAACTTTTGGGATGCCAGAGACCAATTCAACTAATGAATACGTATAAATTCACAGATTAATGGATGAAGCAGCACACTCACCACATCCCATCTCACAAGCCATGGCTTTATCATGTTCAGGAGCAGGAAGCACATTTTGTTACCCAGCTTTATGTTACAACCAGATTCTGCCATGCAGAGAGGATTTAAATCAATGCTACATCAACTTTGGCTTTGAGAATTTTCTTGTTCCACTTTTGCTCCCCTTGCTGTAATACTTATGTACCTCACAATGGCAATATGAAAATTAAGTAGTTATTACTTGTAAACCACTAGACCACTAGCAGTCTAAACCACTAGTTCAAGTACTAGATATTTCATGGTAGGGAAGCAAATGATACTAGGAGCTGGCAAAAAGGTTGTGAAGTTATCATGGAATTATCTCTGCAGCACATACATACCTGATAATCAGCCAGAATCTTTCTTATATTCTTCAAATACTCTCCACAAATATGAGCCACTAGTAAAAAACAGATTCTGTTCTTAAGAGTGATATACCATTTTTACTGAATTCCAGGATGAGGGTGGTTTCCCCATATAACATGGAGAAAAAAGCCCCTTGTCATAGCATTGAGTATGAGGCAGTGGGGGAGCAGGCAGCTGCTGTGGCTCTAGTCCTCACTCAGGATTGGAGCCAGAGCTACAGCTGCTGCCTGCAACCCCCACCACCTCTGTTCCTGCCTCTCCTCTGTCACAGCCTCAGGCCCCCCCATTGACATGACCCATTGGTTTACCTTTGTTCTGTCTCCAGTCCAGCCTGGGGCATGGGGTACATTCAAGCCCAGCCTGGCAGAAATGGTGGTGGAGGCATGGTAGCTCTGGAGCCTAACCACAGCTGCCACCATTGCTGTTGGGCTGGCTAGGGACTGGAGCAGGAATGTGCTCCATTTCCCAAACAGAAATGGAGCTGGAGCCTGCCAGAACAGAAAAAAGGCAAGTGGTGTAGGGGAGAGATGAGAAGAGGCAGTGGGATGGGGATGCCAGAGGATGAAGCAGGGCTTAAGCAGGGGAGAAGACAGGGGGGAAAGGTGGGGAGGAGGAAAGTGGCCCAAGGATGAGGGTAGAGGGGCAGGTGCCAGGAGGAGGGCAGGGGCAGGCAGCAGAAGGCAAGGTGTGGGGGGGGGAGAGCAAAGG
>NW_017729024.1:34293681-34294564 GCF_001723915.1 Gavialis gangeticus | reverse complement strand
GGAGAGATGAGAAGAGGCAGTGGGATGGGGATGCCAGAGGATGAAGCAGGGCTTAAGCAGGGGAGAAGACAGGGGGGAAAGGTGGGGAGGAGGAAAGTGGCCCAAGGATGAGGGTAGAGGGGCAGGTGCCAGGAGGAGGGCAGGGGCAGGCAGCAGAAGGCAAGGTGTGGGGGGGGGAGAGCAAAGGCAGGGCTCAAACTGCTTTATCCCCCTGTCACTGCCTGCCTCCTACTGCCAGCCCTCCCACTGCCTCCCACCTGCCTGCCCCCCTGCCACTGCTTTCCCCACTGCTGGGGGTGGGAATTTAAGACAATCCTCCAATAATTAGATTTTAGACACAGAAAATTATAACAAATATAAAAATTTTCCATGTACACAAATCTAACAATTGAGGGGTCATATTAAATTCAGGGTTCTCTTGGTTTTAGGTAAATACAAAATTATTAATCAATTCATTGTATATGGGTAAATATACGTTCCCTCTTGGTACAATGCCTCACCCATTTAATATCTTCTCCTCCTGCAGCACTCCTACAGTCCTAGGAGTAAAATTCCATGAATGAATACCAGATTTAAATACTATTTCAACTCTCCTACAGAATCAGTGGAGGAGACTATGTTCTGAGTTGCATAAAAACTGGTGTTACTGTGCAGTAGCATCCCCACACAACCCATGGTGACACTGACTGTGCAGTAACTCATAACTACTTTGTAGTAGCTCATTACTACTGCATAGCAGTGTTGTATCATGATTTGTGCTATGCAACAATACTGCACAGTAGTAATGAGCTACTGCGCAGTAAGTAGCTGGCCTTGTCTGGATATGGCCCCTACGTAGCAATGGATGATGTGGACATTGGAGTCAGAAGTGGACTGGCCAAGT
>NW_017729024.1:34278025-34293485 GCF_001723915.1 Gavialis gangeticus | reverse complement strand
ATGATCTTCCAAGGGGCCTTCCAGCCCTAATGTCTATGAAATCTATGAAATTTCACTGAATTTATGGCCAGAAGGGACCATTAGATTGTCTTGTCTGATTTCTTGACTATCACGGAGCTAGTAGACACAGATGCATTGTTGTTTGGTTTTTCCTACATATTTTCTATCAGGGCATTTAGTGTACTAGATGAGATATATAACATTTCTGGATGACCAGGTGTAAGATCCAGGGATGGTGATGGTTTTGTTGTGGGGTGTAGTTTTTGTGGGACTTGTGGAGATGCGTTGGCAGGTTGTCTTATCTTGGCATGGTCTGGATCCATTTGGTGTAGTTTGAGTCATAGGGAGTTTGCTAACAACATTTGGTGACTAGGTTAGCAAGGTTGGTGCATGTTTAAAGGCTAGGATGGGTGGTTCTGGAAAGATCTCTTTAAGAATTGGGTCTTCTAGTCTGGGTTGCAATTGTTTGAGGATTTTTCATACAGGCTCCCAGGAAGGATGGTATGTCATAACTAATGGTGTGCAATTGTGAGGATTTTCTTTTTGTACTCCAGCAATTCTTCGTGTGATATCTGGATGGCTCTTTCAAAAATGTAATCTATCTCCCTGGAGGAGTGTCTTTTATTAGGTGATCTAATAAAATATATTACCTCTACCCAAAAAATCTTGCCAGGACAGAACTTTGAAGATGCTGGATCCAAAGAAAATGTTAAAGGCCTTAGTAGTGGTGACTTCTCAGAGGCTTGGATTCAATAACCAGCTTACAAGTGCCCCTAGGAAGGTTTGTTCCCTGGGACCCTCTGCAAAACCAAAGAATGCAGAGTTCATTTTATATAGCCCATATAACCTGCAGATTTTATTCCCCCAATTTCCAAACCAAACCACAAGCATTTTCAAATCAGCAACCTCCCACAGTACAGTTCTTAATTATCTCTCCAGGAGACCTTGCCCATACTAGTTTCCTAAGAGAAGTACCACAGACAGCAAAGAAAAACAGCAACTTGATGCCATCTCTCTTGGGCTATAGATCTCTCTCATGGTTTCTTACTCTTTGTCCTAGAGTTTTCAATAGAAACTGATGACAACTGAAATGTATAGGCAAAACAGAGGAACATGATGTTCTAGAAACATACAAACAAACAAAAAAAAATCAAAACCTTCACACAGTGCTTCATTTTTCTTTAAGAAGTTATTCCATAGAAAAGATTCTGGCTCTTGTCTTCCCCATAACTAAGAGCCAGAGGGCAACATAAGTGACCACATTTGAGCAGCTAGTTGCAGAGCGAAGGAGGACTTCTGGGGCAACTTCCACTCCATATGACCACTTTGAGGCAATGGACAGCCAAACATACACTTGCACCTATATTTTTGCTACCCCAGCAAGTATTAGCACAAGAGTGACATTTTAAACAATTGTGATTGAGGTTCTTTGGCATCACTACTTTGGCAAAGTTAGATGGATCAGGGTGATAGGGCCCAAATATGCATCGGGAGTCACAGAATTAAAATTGACCTCCCAAATTTTCTCCTGACCCACAATTTTGCCAGTACCCAAGCCTCATCCAGAGGTCAGTTACCAAGGAACCCTTTGGGATTCCAACCCACATAATTTCTAAGACCTCTGAACCTTCCTGTAGTTTTCTTTCCCATGGGAGGTTTCAATATAGTCTTCAAGTTGCAAGACTAAACTCTCTTGTCAACCTCTCCAAAACTCTAATTTCTATTCCCATAGCCCACATTTAAAAATTGAAGGTTTATCTTGAAAAAAACTTCAAATTGTAAAATTCCCTCATGACTGGCCATCATTTTCCTAGGTGCGCTTTTTTATTCTACATATATAAAAGCCTTTGTCTGTCCATAATGCTTTATTTGCACTCTGATTGGCTGTCTCGGCAGCCAATCAGAGTGTGAATACAGCGTTAGGGACAGCAGGCAGCAGAGTGTTGCCATGACAGTGGGGACAAAGGTGGTGGTGGCACAAGGGGGGGGCATGGGGTCATGGCTGCCATGATTGGGGGGACAAGGGGAGTGGCCCCAAACCCAAGCCATGGGGGGGAAAGGAGTTGGGCCCAAAGCAATGGGGGAGGGGGGCAACAGGGTCAAGCCTGAATTGTGGAGGACAAGGCTGGAGGAGGGGAGTGGGGGTGCAGGGCCGGATGCTAGACTCTGTCCCCGCTGGTCCCCTGGGTGGGAGTGGGGGGAGCAGCTCTGGCCCCAAAGTGGCAGGGGAGAGGGTGGGAGGAGCAAGCCTGGCCCCAGGCCTCTGTCCCCACCCATTCCCCCCAGCAGGTGGTGGTGATGGAGTGAACAGGCCAGCAGTGCTGGCCCTGGCCCCCCGGTCCTTGCAAGCAGCAGCAATGGAGCAGATGGAGAGGAGGCAATGGCAAGGCCAGTGCCCCTGGCCATGCCCCCCTGGCCCTTCAGGCAACAGCGATGGAGCAGATCAGGGGTGGGACCAGCAGCAGATAGAGTGTGGGTCAGCCTGGCCCCAGCCCCAAAGCAGTGGGGGGGGAAGGGGGGAAGCAGGCCTGGCCCCAAAAGTTGGAGGGATGGGACTGGACACAGGCCTCTGTCCCAGGCTGCCTCCCACCCCTCCGCCTGTCATTCTTGGTGGGCAATTGGCTAGTAATGTCATACTGTTGGATGATCAAACAGCTAAGAACTCAGATTTTCAGTACTGTTTTTTAAACAGAGAGACCTCAAACTAGCCATTGAGCATCTATACCTGGCAACCAATATATTAAAAGAATTGCTTAAATTCAGAGTATGCGGCACATCTTGTAAGCTTACATAACCTTAGTACACTTGGCACACATCTTGTACACTTAGTACACATATTCTTATAGGTACTATAACATGATCAGAGACTAGAGTGTGTTTAATGCTTGGCCTGCCCTTGAGTCTGCTGGATTTATGTAACTGATTAATGATTTCTATGTTGTGTCATGTCTGAATACTAATTCCAGGAGTACATTCTGCTTTCTTTGACACACTGAAAAGGAACAGCATGCCCCAAACAGAGGGTATGTCTGAATAATAGTATGAACTATTAAGTAGTAATTGTTACAACAATCTTGGAATAAGAGTAATTTAAATTTAAATTGTTGTAATCTTCTCTCATCAGTATATACCTTTGTTCTCTCAGTTTTAGGTTTTTTTCAGTTTGTGTCTTTCACAGTATTCTTTGACAGCAGATATCCATGTGCACTTTCAATTTTCAATAACTTGAAAATAAGCATACAGTTAAAAAGTCAGATAATTTGCCTAGTGATATAGAATGTTTTATACAGGAATAAACATGTAAGTGTTAGGCTCAGGTGCCACTAATACGGCAAACAGGTATGGATCTAAAATTCTAATCTATGAATATATGTAAAAATCTGTTCTTAATTCCCTGGAAGTGGGGCACAGCACAGAACATGTTATACTAATTCACAGCTTCAGGGTTCCCTTATTTCCTATTATAATCTCATTCTAAATCTCTGCCTTGGATATTTTTGTAACATGTTTGCAAAAGCCCGAGCACATAAACTGGTATCTGCTTAGCTGAGCAGATCCTTAGCATCATTTCATGTTTTTATTGCCAAAATTATATAGAATGCTCACTAGCATGGTTTTATTTAAATCAGCAGACAGAGATAAAGAACCAAAACCCAAAACCTTTTAAGTAAATAGATCCTTACAAACCCGTTATCACAAATATAATGGTTTGGAACCTAAACTGTGGTCTGACACATCTACGCCGCTCTGGCAGTACAAAGGAGTCAGGAAATAGGCAAGTCTATTTTCTATTCCTTGCTTTCATGAGACAACACAAGGTCTGGGACAGACATTGCATAAAACGGTTTGACCCAAATCAGTTAAGTCTGATACTACATTCAACCAGGTTTATCTCAAACCTGTTTCAGCCATTTTCAAACTGGTTTATGTGCACTGAATGTCTGTTCTGTTACAGGTTTAAACCAGTTTCTGATCACTTAGACCAATTTATGTGTAATGTCTGCCCCTAGCCCAATAGGTGGAAGGCCCTTTGGGACATGTATTAGCTGTTGCAACATTTTTACAGCTACCTAAGACTGCTACAATTCTGCTAATGATGAGATTCTACAAAACAGAACCCAGAATCATGAAATTACTTTTGATAATTTTAGGGTTCCCCTCTGTCAACTTTTTTTTCAGCCATTAATCTTAAACTATCACTAAAGGTTGCCTTTTCACCAGTCCAACACAAAACTGCTCTTTTGTACCATCTATTGACACTAAATATTAGAGCCAAAGTTTTGAAAAATTCACAGAAATTCTTTCATAGTATCCAAATAAGTATACACAATCTGAAGTATCCTTGTAAGGATTCAGGTTGAATGTTCAAAATTAAAAAGCAAACTCTGAATCAACAGATCTGATATTTTATGCTTTTTTATATCTAATAATTTTTATAAACTCTACAGACTTCCCTAGCAGCTTAGTGACAGTACAATATGCTACTTTAGACTTGGATTCTACTTTCGAGTTGGTGAGAAAAGGTCATATTGCATCCAGTGTTCCCACCAAGATATTGCACTGTATGAGGGAATTAATCCCAGCAGAATGGAAGCTTTTTGGTGCCGCCACCAGTTTCCCCAAGGAAGGAAACCTTAAATGGTGGGTTTACTATTTTTTCACAATGTTCAAAGAAGAAATAAAATTATTTCTGTGGAAAACAATCTTTCAGTGCTTCCACAAGGAAATTAAAGGGATGTTATAACTAACTGTACCTGGTAATATACCTTTTGTTCTAAACATTTCTATCAATTTTTTTACCCACCCTTAGTCCTTGAGAAATGTCATAAAAACAAAAAAATAAGTAGAGACTGCCAAACCCTGTTCTGCTCCACAAATAAAAATGATTGAAATGCTCCCTTTTTGTACAATGAATGTATTTACATTTTCATGTTGATATTTGAAAAATTTTGACTGGTGCTAATAAGATGATTTTGATTTTTCCTCCCATTAATGATTCCTGTCCATTTACTGTATCAGAATTAGGTCAAATAAATTGTGCTACCCTATACATTTTGTTTATCCTTTTTTTGATTATTTGGAACAATATGACTTTCAATCTCTATCACAAGGATTATATGTGAATGTGTTTTTTAGGAATCATGATTTATGGTTGATCCACTCAGTGGAAGTTGTGGGACTTGGGGATGTCACTTATTTTGTCTTGTTTATACAATATTATTGACATTTTTTAAAATAAAAAATATGGGATATGACTTTATAACTATGCAGGTAACATGAAGATTTGCATTTTGTTACCATCTGATTTTTCAAAGGTACTGAATGTTAATAGAAAGACTGCCTGATGTTCACATTTGGGTTGGGGGAAATTTTATTAAATTAAAGTTTGTCAGAGGGAAATATTTTCATCCAAATACCTATTAGATTTAGAATAAACATTTACTTCTGTTAAATATGTATTTTTTCTTACTTTGCAAGATCAAGATAATCACGTACAAACATTTGCTCCCAGGGTTCAAATTAAATCCAGTTGGAGAATATTAAATGTATTGTAAAAATGATTTTACTTTATTACAGTAAAAATTTTAATCAGCTTTTCCTAGTACAATAAAGATATTGTCTGAAAGGTTCTTAATATCAGCCCTGAATATGTAATACATTTATGAACTATTGAGGTGGAGAAGGATGGCGATGATTCCTAAAAATAAAATCCAAAGTATTGTCTCAAAACATTGGACTCTTTTTTAAAAATGAGTTCTTTGTAACAGTACCACTGAGTTTCCAAAAGTGCAAGCAAAGAAATAATGGTGTTTTTTAACTAGCGAATGTCCTTATGCTTTTATGGTAAAAATATCCCAAAAAACTAAAAAAAACCCCCAACTATTTATAATGTATTAAATAAAAAGCATTGTTCTGTACTAAAAATGGCAATGGAGTTGTAGTTAGCTGTATTCTATTGTGACACCTTATAAATTAAGGGTATACACAGATGTTCCTGGGAACCAATCTGTGATCATGCAGTTTACGTTAAGCTACATGATCATAGATTGGGTCCCACTTGGGTAGACATTCACTAGTGCTGGAAGCCATGCTAGGAATGTGATCTAAGGAAGCTGGGGTGGGGAGGAGGACTGGGGAGAAGGATTGAACAGAACTGGGGGCTAGAAGCCTACTTTGTCGGATGCTATAAATGGACTTGCAAAGAGAGTACTACTAAATAAAAAGAAATAAGATCATTAAAATATAAAATATAGAGAAAGGGGAATGAAAGGAAGGGGCACAGCTGAGAGAGAGAAAAGTGAGTTAAAGTATCAAAGGGGATAAACACTGCAGTTAACCCACTGAAGGGCATAGGGGTTATAAAAGCAAGTCCAGGTAATGAGATAAGAATCCATGGGCTATGGGTGGGCAACATGCAGACTGCAGGGCCCCTAAAACATTTAGAAAATTAGAATTTATCTGCCCCTGGTTGCCTGTCATGTGGCCCTCGATGGCTTGCCAAAACTCAGGAAGTGGCACTCCATCCAAAATAATTGCCCGCCCCTGCCATGGGCTCTACTGAGAAGCACAGCTTGTCAGAATAGGCTGTAGTATGTTGAATACAGTGGACTGGTCACCTGCATGTCCTTAGGTATGGTATTAATCTGCTTGCATCTGGCCAGAAAGAAGATATCTGAGCGTACCTGAGAATGTTTCTCATGTAGATTGATTGCAGTCCCTTTTATTCAGCTGAGCATTGTGCCATCCAGGAGTAGAGGGAGGTAGTCAGCCAAGTTTGAAGTTAGGTAGAAGGCAGCATAGTGGGGCACCTTAGAAATGTATTAATTCATAGAGCCAGGAACTTTGGTAGTCTACAGCCTCCATTGTCATATGTTGTGGATGGCCTTACAGGAAGTTGAGGCACTAAACAGAAAGGAATAAAGTAAATTAAATTTGCATGGCAAACAATTCTAAATGCAAAACATGTTAATGAAAAAGTATGCAAGTATAGAGAACAGCATTAGTAACCACTATAAATTTTATTGTCTTTGACATTACATGGAGAAAAGAGTGACTGTATTTCATTCACAGATCTCTGTGCAATAATAAATGGACTCCATTTGGGCTACATTAGCTAGATCTTTATTAACAGCACTGTTTTCAGCTATGCTGTCTACTTGTGCTTGGAGCTACTGTGCCATTCCCAAGCACATAGCGCTTCTTGGTGTTACCCTCCAAGTTATCCCTCCTAAAGCCCTCTTCTGACTTGCAGATTGTTACAATGGGGACATATGAAGTTTTTTTTCCTTCGTGCTGAAACTGTGCATAAAATAAGTTTAGCATATTCCTCAATTGTTACTTGGCAAAAAATGAGCATTCATGGCTAACTTTCTGTATCCTTAGAGAAGAGAAAGCACACACCCAAACAATTTTGTTGATCATGTGTAGACATGTACCACTGAAAACAGACAGATATCAAGCAAATTGGGATGTGATGCCAACTTGTCAATGAATGCTGAAAGTGCATCTTCTCCTTTTTTATTCAAATAAAAGTCCAGATTCTAACACCCAGGCTCCCCATGTACTTCTTTCAATTCAATGAAACTACTAGTGAAGCGGAAGGAACGCCTGACTATGAATAAGCATGTCAAAATCACACCCATGAAATAGTAAATAGGGGCATTAAAAATTACTATGAATTATTTGCTCCTGATAGTGATGCATTATAGTCTTCTTATTTAGATGATATGCCACTGACAGATTGACATGTGCCTTGGCATCTGACAAGAGGGGAGGGAACTCCCCTCTTGTCAGCACAGAGGCGGAAAAGGATCTTGGAGTCATCATTGACTCCAAGATGAACATGGGTTGGCAGTGTGGGGAGGCAGTTAGGAAGGCCAACCGTACCTTGTCATGCATCCACAGATGCATTTCAAGCAGGTCAAAAGAGGTGATCCTCCCGCTCTATGCGGCACTGGTCAGGCCGCAGTTGGAGTACTGCGTCCAGTTCTGGGCGCCGCACTTCAAGAGGGATGTGGACAGCATGGAGAGGGTCCAGAGGAGGGCCACTCACATGATCAGGGGACAGCAGGGCAGGCCCTATGAGGAGAGGCTACGGGACCTGAACCTGTTCAGCCTCCAAAAGAGAAGGCTGAGGGGGGATCTTGTGGCCTGTTATAAACTGGTCAGGGGGGATCAGCAGGCATTGGGGGAGTCACTGTTCCCCCGAGCACCGCCAGGAGTGACCAGGAATAACGGTCACAAGCTGGCAGAGGGTAGGTTTAGGTTAGACATCAGGAGGCGCTACTTCACGGTCAGGGCAGCTAGGGTCTGGAACCAACTTCCAAGAGAGGTGGTGCAGGCTCCTACCCTGGGGGTTTTTAAGAGGAGGTTAGATGAACACCTTGCTGGGGTCGTTTGACCCCAGTACTCTTTCCTGCCATGGCAGGGGGTCAGACTAGATGATCTGCTCAGGTCCCTTCCGACCCTAGAAACTATGAAACTATCTCCCTGAAAACAAACAAGTATTGCTGACAATCAGCATTCACTGCAGGATGCTCCTAGGAGAACATCAAGGTGTTTATCAAACAATCGCTGAACTAGCATCTTGGCCTCAGCACTCATATCTTATAAGGGCCAGCCAAGGGCAAACAAAAACCCAGAAAAACATTCTGAATCATTCAGCTGTTTGTGCATGGACTGAATGCAAAAAACAAGCTATGCTCTTGGCTACCTTTTTCAATAGCCTTCGCTTCCACTTAGGGAAAGCCAAGTCAGGTGTCATACCTCCTACAAAAAAGTAATACAAAACTTTCAGCCACTACAACAAATTCCCACAAGTCATAACTTGTGATACTTTCTCTGCAAAGATATTTAAAATGTACTTATTTTTTTAAGATTAATTTTTCCATAGAAAAATACATAAACACCAAAAAAAAAAAACCCTCAAGAATTTATTCTAACTTAACAAAAAAAAAAACCAAACAGAGCATTCGTGTTTTTTTTAAGTGCATGACACTGCCCAAATACTGGTCTTGTTGAAGCCCATGCTAAAACTTATGCTGGCTTCATCAACAAGGTAGAGTTCAAGCAAATATGAGTGCTTTTGACAGGCCCTTCCATAATTTAACACCAACGCAAGCTATTTTTCTCTTGGAGAAGCCATTTATGCCTGGGAGAAAAATCTTGAACATTTATACATTCATGGTTTCTCCTGGGAGAGCATCAATATGGCATAATGCTGTATGGTTTGACTAGGCTGCCATGGTTCTTCATGACAGTTCCATGTTCACAGTACATTACAGAAGATATAGCCCATCTGGGAAGACCAGCTCATACAGGAAGATGGGCATTCAAAGTTCAACTCCCATAAGGTATGGTGGTAGGTCAGGGAAAACTGAAATTATATGAGACTTCAGGATTGGAATATTTTAGAACTTTCAGTTCAGAGAAAAAACAAATTTCAATACTGCAACAATTTGATGCAAAATTGAATTTTGAATTCATAGCATTTCCTTTGGGCTACAAATACTGCTTTTTGGCCTAAATGGACTCTACAAAGAGGCTTTTGAAAATACAGATTGAATAGGGTGACTAAATAAGGCACAGTTACAATATAAACAAGTGAACTCTCATGGTGATGCTGAAGTTGAATACATAGAACCTACATGAAAAGAGCTCTCCTTTCAAAATGAAGCTTTAGCCTCAGGAATGGAAAGTCTAAAATAAAAGCTGATTGTGTGAATGTTAGAGGAAGTATATTTTGTCTTCATGGGGTCTGAGATGTGTTTGAGTGCAGTTATTTACTCGGTTCAGATTCACCGAAAGAAAAGCTCAGACCCCTTTGATCAATCCTCCAGGCAGATGTTATAGAAAACTGAACATCCAATAAAGGTAGACAGGTCTTCAGTCCTGCACAGAACTTCCAAAGCCTCAATTCTAAAAGGAAGACAAAGCATCAAGGTCTGGTTTTAGAGAATTTCTGAGGATAATATTTAAGTGATTGCTCAAGTTTAGGAACAAATTACTTTCAAAAGACTTGCTTTTACAGCAAAGGTAATAAGTCGGTCTTAACAAAATAAAGACAAGTACTTAATTTGGTAGAATGAATGTTCTTTTTCAAAGAAAAGCAACAAGAACTTTGATGCTGAAATTTCAAATGCTTCTTTTGAAGCTGAACCATTTATAAAATTTCCCAAGCTACAATTAGAGTAGCAGGATATTCAAAGCCATAGGAGATACTACTTCTTAGTTTTTATTTTCAGTGGGATACACTTGCCATTTTAATAATTATACCCAATGCATTACACACAGTGCGTGTACCCCTTCAGCTTAACATGCAGTAGCCTATTTTACTGTGCATTAAAGCATCATGTAAAAAAATGTACTATTATGCTAATGTGCAGTAAAATAGGCTACTATGCATTAATCATCACTTAAAAACCATGCTCATTCATTACCACACATTAAGGCAGCCTAATGAGCATTTGTTTAGTACCTCACATTGGAGGTATTAAATTTAATGTGCATTAGGGAAAGTGCCTTAATGCATGTGTAGATGCACCCACAATATGTTACCAAGTTTCTTGGGTGTACTGAGAATTTTCATGTTGTTGCTAATATAAAAAAGGTGGAATCTGAAGAAGATGGAAGCCAAAAGCAAACTATGCAAGTCATAAGACATATTAGCCAGATTCTTAGAGTTATAAAAAATCCCTCCTTGTCATGTAAAGCAAAAAGTTTTGAATCTATGACTTTAGGGCAAATATGCTTCTGTTTTCATTGACCATCCATCAAATAGGTGCTCTCAGTTTAGAAACCTATTGACAAGGAAAAAGAAGGCTGTTTTGTTTATTTGCCTTAAACAGATAAGACTGTAAGGTCCTTAGAACAGGAGTATTGGTTATAGCCTTGTTGGTCTAAGGACACAGGCAGACAAGGTTCTTCAGGTAAATCTGATATCTTTTATTAGACCAACTAAAATAGTTGGAAAAATTCTTCTTTGCAAGCTTTTGGGTACAAACACCCTTCTTCAGGCTAAGGAAGTCTGCAGGTCTTCTGTGTTCTTCCTGAATGGATTAGAATAGAATAGAATAGAATAGAATAGAAGCCCAAGGCCAGTATGCAAGAAATTGGATTTATGGCACATTACAACCTGCCTAACATCTGATACCCCTGGTAACCTCTCTATTATTTACCAGCTACATCTTATCACCAGGTCTACATTCCCCTTCCACCCCCTACCCCCACCTGTTTCTTACCCATTGACTGCCACTGTTTGCATTTTCACTAACTGGCATTCTTGCATACTGGACTCAAGCATCGATTCTATTCTATCCCACCCAGGAAGAGCACAGAACAACTGTAGACTTCCACAGCCTGAAGAAGGGTGTTTGTACGCAAAAGTTTGGAAAGAAGAATTTTTCTAATTATTTTAGTTGGACTAATAAAAGATCTCTGATTTTCCCAAGTAACCTTGTCTGCCTTAGAATAGAAGCTCATTTGTAAAGCTCTACAGCATAGGGCACTGAAAAAAATAGACAAGAGAAACCTTTTGTCAGATTTACAGAACTTTATAGTCATCAAGGGAGTAGCCAATCTTATTGCAGCAAGATCTGATCTCTAGGCTTACACTTAATTTCTGGATTTAGTGGAGGTCTGCAAGAAGATTTCATGGATTGTGTTTATATGTATAGATTAAAAAATAATTTTGTGTTGCATTAAGTCCTACATGGTTTTGTTAAACATGGACCTTATTAGATAAAGTTACAATGTTTTCATTTATATTTTCCAGTTTATCCAAGCACTTTGTGTTTAGAGCAGGTAGCTTTTTTTTATAACTATATATTTTCCTCATTGATACCAGCTGTAGATATCTAAGCATTTTGTTTGCAGTATTTGCAGGGCTTTTTTGAATCCAGTGTACAAATTTATCATCCAGCAAAGGAAAACTAGAAGCCCCAAGTACAGATCACTACATATTCTTTTCCTGAGGTCTTGTGTGGCTGTGATACCCTTAATAAATAAAGTGGCTATAACTTTATAACAGTGAACCTGAAAAAGTACATTTTTAGGAATACTTCAAATTAACAATTTATTTCAAGGTACCTAAAACTAAATGACCATTATCTCCTGCTTCTAAGGTCACCTTTTTTTTTGACTTTCTAAAATATAAATTCCAGAAGATATTTTTATTCAACCCCAGAGCTCTAGATACAAATCTTATATAATTTTAAGATTAAATGAGTCTCTTTCTTTGTGGTGGCCTTACAAACATTTTTGGGGGGAAAAAAAACCTTTTTCATTGAAAAATTACTACTCTTCTCAAACCATTTTTTTAAAGTCAATATTATGAAAATGTTTTATAATCATTAGAAATATTATTAAGAACATTATCGTGTCTGGTTCAATAATATTTGACAAACATTTGTACAATCCCTCAGGTCCTGGAAAATTTCCAGAAAAAAATTAAAGAGAAAAACGGCTCATTTCAAGCCCTTCAAAGGGCACACCACATGCAGATTTCAAATATTTCACATGGGTTTTCAGGTTCTGACTAGTCTTAATATGAAGCGACTTATTGACCGGAAGCATTATTAAAGGAATATGAAGGGTATCCCTACACAAGTAAAGCCGTATGCAAACATTTATTGCTGGTGATGGAAAAGTTCTATCATTAAAATGATTCCAGGAGTAAAAGCAGTAGAGATGTTTAGTATGCAACTGTCCCCTCTCCCTTGCTCTTTGCACCTTCCCAAAACCAGGGAGAGCCAATCTGGGAAAAGCCTGGGCTGCTCCAGTCTTCCTGTTCCTGGGGGCACTGAAGCATGGGGGGCAAAGATCCCTGCCCACTTCTCACAACAGGGACCCTACTCAGCTCCCAGGCACCAAGAACCCTGAAGAAGAAGAGACTGCATTCAGAAGCTTGCGTAAGTCTATCCCTACCACGCAATTTGTCCAAGAAAAGATATTATCTACAAAAATCCTCTCACATTAAAAAATGCATTATCTTTCACTGTGATTAAGCTTCATTTTGGGGTCCCAAACAAACAGGAAAGAAGAAATTGGATACTCAAAACTTATCACAAGGGCAGTATAAATTTTGTGGGTGGGAGTGAGTATGTTTTCAAGAGAAACCACCTTAGCCAACAATCTCTTCAAGCTGCATGCTGTAATCATGAGCATAAGTGACTGAATTTTTTACAATAGTATGATCTGAGCATCCTCCCCCCCCCCGCCAATATATTAACTTTCAAGAAATGCCTTAGTGAATACTTCAAGATTTTTGTTGTTTCCCCTTTCAGACAATGGATATTTAAAGCCACCAAATTTCTGAGAACTAAAGGGACAGCATGGGATTTATATTAGGCACTGTGTTCAGCACTTTGCAATCATCTTTGTGTGGAAAGGGGAAATGTATGATGATAAAGACCTGCTGCTTAAAAGAATACGAGTCAAACTTCTGATTTTGATATGAGTCTTAATTATCATTGGCACAAATAATGACATTTCACCCTCCAGCCATTCTTGTTTAAAAAAATGTTTTTTGGTATTTCAGTTCTTTTTGGTGCCTAGTTTGTGACACCTACAGCTTCCAACCTTGACTGACTTTCTGCAACTTCCATTAACTCTAGTTGTTATGAATACTTAACACTTCTAAATATAGGCTACGGTTGTCTCAAGGCTGACAGGTAAACTTAGTGGACACTTGAAAAATTGGGCCCCAGCTATGTAATCTGAGGATGCAATTATGTGGCTGGATGTCAAAATGCAACAACTGAATGCAAACACTTTCTGTAAATTAAGTTCAGCATTTCAGGCTCACTCCTCTTACTATCTAGCAAAGTCACAGAAACACCATCAGTTCAAATTGTGATTAAAAAAAAGAATGAAAAGAGTCTCAAAAATAGATTTTGCAAATTGATCTCTAAGCTACATGCACAACTGATTTTCTGTAAGTTTTAGTGGAAATGCACCCCCTTTTGAGAGAGATCCACTTTTCACAGCACCCCTTAACACAATCCAAGAAAAATTACATTCAGCTATTACTTTTGCACCCAAATTTCTTTTTGCTTCTGCTAAAGACATACATTGTAGTTGTTAAGGAAATATAAGTATTTTTGTTTTATAAAGAAAACCATACTTGCTTGAGGTCATGAAATCTGAGGAATTTGATTTTAAAAGTTTGCTTGGGCAACTGTCATGCTGTTCCAGTAGAAATGTACATTGTAAAATGGAGCAAGTAAACACTGTAAGAGCTTTTCTGGTAGTCATAAAATGTTTAATGATTTCAGTATTTACTTCATGTCAGAAAACATTCTGTAGTAATTCTGATGGAGTAAATTATGCAAATAACCATTAGTCATATTTTGAAAAATACAGTTCATGCAAAATACATCCCTAGTCTGTTTTGCTCACTGGTTCCTGTTATTGAACTGTGGCCAAGTGTTTTTTAAGGATTTAATTAGCTGCACTTACTAAGAAATATTTTGTAAGCCTGTACTACAAAGGATGGTATATGAAGAATTTTTCCTGAGAATGGAGCCCAAATCTTATTTATGTGGAACAATGCCATTTTGTCAAAATGGTGTTTTTTGGTTTCAGCAGTGGGATACCTGGACATACTTGAAAACATTGTTCTTCATAAATAAGTTCAGTAAAGCTAGACTTAGCAGAAAGTGGTCAACTGGAATTTGAAAAGACTCTCTTTTTTGTTTGTTTTGTTGTGGCCATACAATAAGTGGTTATCATTTGACTTTAAGCTATGTGCAGATAAACAGATCCAAAAACATAATTCATTCAAAATGTTAGCAATGCTAAACTGTAAAATGCAGTAAAATACTTGACTTACTATTGCATTTAAGGGCTATAGACCAGATACACTTTGGTCCTAGAGGCACTTAAAAGGGATTAGGTGGGATTTAAACACCTATAATTCAGTTTGGCCCTGGCCCCACAAGCCACAAAACTTAGCAGGCATCTACATTTATATAGTGCCTCCACTTCAGACTCACTTGGGCTTCTGAGCATGCACAGACACAATCCAGTTTAATCACCTAGGCACTGAACTTCCCATGGCTTGAGATCCATTTTGCTACTTGCAAAGTATGTGATCCAAGTCAAGTCAGTGTCCAAACATGCTTTGCCTCAGCAATGCCAATAGCCCCACCAAACAGCCTAGTTCTTAGACATCCAGAAAGTGGAATACCTGGGTTGTAGGACTCTCTCACCAAAGGGGATTTAAAACTAGGTCTCCCATTTCCAGGGAAGTACTCTAACCATCAAAATACACAGGGTAGGCTAAAGAGAGTGCTTTCCACTGAAGCTGGGCCACTAGGTAAACAAAAAAACACTCAAGTCACAAAGACAGAAAGGACACAAGAAAAGATCTCTGCACTGGTTATAGTGTTTACCTGGGAGGAGTTCTCCTTTGTCCCAGTCCCTGCTAATCAGGGATATTTCTTTTTTTTTTTTTTTTTTT
>NW_017729024.1:34269320-34277957 GCF_001723915.1 Gavialis gangeticus | reverse complement strand
TTTTTTTTTTTTTTTTTTTTTTTTAACCAATGCCCAACTGACGTGAAGTGTAGAAACAATTCTGGGAGCAAGACAGGGCATGCCTCTCTTGAGTTCCTGCTGCCAGGACTCCTCATACATTTTTACATAAAAATTGTTAAAGCAACTTAAAACTGGCTTCTTCAGAAAAAAAAAAGTAGTATTTATTCATTAACTGAAACCCCCAACACCACACAACACATGGAACAAAGGAAAACACAAAACATGTCTGTGTATATGTCTCCCTTTAGCTAACCCTTTTTGCAAGCTTTAGAACATTTCAGTCAGCTCCTTTTCCTCCCTATGTTGCAAGAACAAAGTCAGCACGCAATGGTTTCTGCCTTGCTCTTTGTCTCCTTCCTGCCTGTCTGCTTCCACTGACTTTTTGCTGGCCTCTGGCTACTCACTCAGCATTCACTTTTTTCTTTGTCCAAAGTTCTTTATATCCCTATTCATGTCATTTTATATTTCATGCTGGGTTCATTTAGCAGTCCTTTCTGATCTAGGTCCTTAGCAAATAATCCATCACAAACATAACCATAACATTCATAAAAATAATACAGATACTTCCCAGGTCATTCCAAATACATCCTTATAGTGGGACTGAAATAAAGATGTATGGGCAGACTTAATTCTGACAGTCTAATTTTTAAATGCACTTTTAACAATGTTCTTTTACTTTTAGCATGGGCCACATTTTGTGCATGTGTGCTTGTGTGCATGTAATATAAGAAGAAGTTGTCCCCATCCAAGGAGCTTATAATCTTAAAAAACATAAAGGCACATGAAAGTATGGCTGTGCAAAGCTTTGGTCTGTGATTTGATTCGGTGGAGATTCAGCCTGATTTGGTGGCTGAATCTCTGAATCCAAATTGAATCAGAGGACCCTTTAATCTCTCCGAATCAATTCAAAACCCTCCCAATGGATTCAGACAGATTCGATGATTTGGACATAGACACAGCTTTAAATGTTTTTTCTACATACCTCTAGGTAGCAGGGGCTCTGAACGCAGTGGTACTGGAGCAGATGCAGCATCCCACATAAGCATGGGGGAGTACCCAGCACGCTCGACAGCAGACCCAGAAGTGGACTAGAAGCACTTACAGGTCCACTGGGAACCATGCAGGGGGACACCCCCTGTGCCCCTCCTGGCTCAGCGACTGGTGCCTCCTGGGTCTGAGGGGCACCCAGAGTCCCCCTGCAGCCAATTGCAGGGGAGCCATGCTGCTACTTCAAGGTATGTAGAAAAAAACTTTTAAAGCTGTGCCTGTGTCTGAATCACTGATTTGCCAAATCAGCATCAAATCGTCAGACTCAGATTCAGCCAAATCGAATCAGGGACAGTGATCCAAATCAACGGATCAAATCACTGTCCTTGATTTGGGGTGAATCTGAGTCCAAATCAAATATGACCCATCTCGCACACCCGTAGTTGAAAGGTACAAGAAAATTATACAATGTTCCAGCAAAGATCAGGGTGATAACTATCTGCTGAGAATTGTGTGGGAGTGCTAGCCTCAAAAATCAGGAAAGAATCAATGTAGACCTACCCTAGGGAGACATAAAACATCTATCTGGTACTGCCTGCAGCTGACCACAACAGGATTCTTGTGAGAGAAAAGTCTTTGCTGATGCTGGGGTGGATCCAGGCCCTACACCTCTGACTCCTCTCCATCCCAAAGTATTTGGGGTATGGAGGAGTTCTGGTAAAGAAGTCCTAAACAGTCAGTTTTCTAAAAGCTATGTTCTTGTTTCATGGAAAGTGGGAGGGCTTACAGTGAAGTCTGATAAAGCAGAGAGACAACATAAAATCTTCCAAAGTGGGGAGGAAGGTTACTAAATAGACTTCCTGGACTTCTTCAGCAGAAAAATGACAAAAGGAGAATGAGTGGAAAAACAACACCCTCTTAGAAAAAATGTTAATCAAGCAACCACTCAAAACTTTTTACATTAAGTTGTTCAGTGGTGGTTTGCTCTTCCCCTCAAGAGGGGAGGAGATATCTCTTCTACATTTACCTACTTTTTCATATAAATTTAATACCGGCACTGCCAAGATCCTGAAACTCTGCTACGATTTGTGGTAGTAAATGATTCCTTAATCCAGAACAGAGGCTGACCCCTGAATTAAACATGACATGCTTTTCCTCATCTACTGTACTATGATGGTGATCTACAGGTACATTTGAGAGCATAAACTGGTCCATTAATGATGAAGAGGTACAAGAAGGAAAGGGCCCAGGTTGTCCTTGACTGCATTTACAGGCCTGGCAGTTGAGAGAACGGTTTTCAAACAGAATAAAATAGATTGAGAAATCATTGAAAGCCAATACACTTAAAAGCTTGTAATGTCAAAATAAAACATATATCGAGTTTGTAAAAGTCTTCAAAATGTTTGGGATTCAAGCAACAAATCTTTCTAGATTAAATTTCAGAAAATGTTCTCAAATACTGCTATGATCCATTAAATATATTACAGTATTGAGCAAAATGTATAGTAACTCTTTAACATGTTCTTATATTGTCACATCCTTGTAACTATGCTATTCTTTTCCTGACAATGACCCTTGTTCTTTTGCTTTCTCTTTTTCTTTTCTGCATTAAACTTTTCTGTCATTTTAGTACTAAGCGCAAACTTTTAAACAGTTTCTAACAAAAGTAGTGTGAAGCTGTAATGTTTTACTATGTATTTACCTTGGTTGTTTATGATCATTCTTTTACTGATGCTTTCCCAGGCTCAGTTACTGACATTGTAATAAACTTTTAGTTATAAAATGATATGCCTCCTGTGTTCTTCAGAAAGTTGCAAGAGCATACAGATAATACTCCTATTATAATGTAAAGCTCAACAGACCAAATACTGCAGCAGAAGAATCATCATACTTCAGACCAAATTATAACTCCACAGTCAGGTGTCCTGGTGTAATTCCACTGGCTTCAAAGATGTTATACTAGCAGACAATTTGGCCCAGTCTACTTATCTGCCAGCCCCTTTCTTTCATTTTTTCATCTTCTTTGGTCTTACTATTGGATCTATATTTGCAGTTTTAAAAAAATCAGTGAGAAAATCTGGGATAACTGTAAATAAGAGATCAGCAGGAGTGAGCCCCCAGTTTCGTGGACAGAAGACAAAGATGAAAGGAGGTGGACAGGAAAGTATTCCACTGGAGTAAAAACAACTGATCTGATGTGATCTGCCATGTCACTGTGTTCTGATTTGCCCTGTTGCAGCATAACATAGTCTGAATTGGTATGTAACGGCTAGGTAAATCTCTGTGCTTACTCCTTACCACTTGCACGTACAATTCAAATAGTAGCCATTTATTATATATCTAATACTCTCATGGGTCTTGATGTAAAAAACTTAAATATGTCCTCTTAACCCCAGCTCAACTATTCAGTGATCTGAGAAGTCACATGCCTCACTTCCTTATACACTTTAACATAATAGTACTCCAAAGTACTTTTGGAGTGGCAAGTGATCCTTCTTGATGAATTAACCTGAAAGCATTTTCTTCTGAAGAATATGGAAGAAATGTTGTGGTAAACAATAAACAAATTAAAAGATGTAGAAAGGTTTGCCTTTTCCCTCTAGTTATTTAATTTACCATACATGCCATGGTGATTGTATCAGGTTTTCAAACAGGAACTTTCCAACTTCAGATAAATGCTTTCACCTAGGTGTAGGTAGCATCAATAGAAATGTTATGCTAAATTTATTCAAACCAAATAACCCATCTGAAAACAGCTCCAGGTTTGGGTAGCCACATAACTGTGTCAAATCTTTCATGAAACTTTAGTTCATTTTGTATAAGTGTCTATACATAAATTTTAAAATTTAAAACATGGAACAGGTTAGAATGATGTTTATATTACATTTTAAATAGTCGCACTGAATTTTTGAGAAAAAGCCAATGAGGCATTTTATTGTGGTTAGTGGTTATATTATCATCAGTGTAAGCAGTAATGAAAGTCACCATAATAAATTCCACTTTCTATGAACAGCTAATATTTTGGTGTCATAAGCAATGTCACCTTTAAGAAGTGGTACAGATTTTATTGCATTTTAACTTTACTATCTGCTATTGAAAACTAAAAAGAAAAAAAGAGAAAAAAAAATGTATCTGGTAAATGGGAACAAAAAAACCCAAAAGAACCTTGGCCGTGTTTGAGGCATAGACTATATACTAGAACAGATTAAACATGTTACCATGTGCCAAACTGTGGCCCAAGTGCCATAAGTGGCATAGGAAGCTTCTGTGTATGGCACACTGGAAATCAGAGAGGGGACAGGAAGCCCAGCAGGAGATCAGACAGGAAGCAGAAAGCAGAGCAGGAGATCAGGCAGAGAAAGGGTATTGGATTGGCACTTGGCAAGGGTGCAGAGCTAATTTTTAGCATGCCTGCCAAAAAGTTTGGCCCCTGCTGTGTTAGTGTACCAGCAACTGTGGACAAATGGCATTAAAGTATAATACACCCTCTCATTTTCTTAGAATAACCAGAGTTTGTATTATGAGTATCCAGATAAAGGAAATGAGACCCTTAAAATGAAGAATCCCTTAGTCCTTCCATGTACCTCAGGTTTCAGGACCAACAGATACCTAACAGTTGGCTACAGAACTTCAAAACACTAATTTTTCAGTTCCCTAACCACACCTATCGGCAAGTTATATATAATCAGTATATTTATTGATTTGCATTTGTAAATAAATTCTCATTGGCCATTTTCACGATTTCTTGCCTCCATAAAATCATCACATTTTATTGAAATTGGCCAAAACATGACTTGCCAAGACAATTATGTATTTGCTGAAATAAAATTTTAAATTTGCAGAATAAATTATTCTTTTGGAAAATTCTCACATTCTTACCCAATTACAAAAGAGAAAATATTATAGGTAATTTACCTAAGTTAGAAATCTTTATTTCAAATGTTTGTGATGACATCAAAGAGTAAAGAAAACTGAGATATTCCCAGAATAAATAGAACACAAAATTCATAATATTCTTATAGAGACGTTCCAAGCTAAAAAGTAAAAGCGACAGCAGCAGCTAGGTTCTGTGAATAAATCCTTTGTGATTTTAGTCATTCAGCCCTTATTAAAATTCACTTATTTAATTGGTATAAACTACTCCTGGGTATCCCTTAATGCATCTTTAGTGGTCCCTTACATGTGATGATGCTGTTCAAACTGTGTCTTTCTCCATTAGCTGATCTCACAATGGAAAGAGAAACATTGCATATTTGTCATTTTCTGTCAGTTTTGAATTGTAAATACTGTAGTTTATAGCACAGGTCCTAAAGGGATTTGGAAAATTATATATAATATCCATTTAGATCTCAAATGCATGTTAAAGGAACAAAAGAACAAGTTACTTATAACAATACCAGGAATTACGTACAAAAAACCTAGGTAATGAAGAGGGGCTATTTCGAATGTAACTGTACACATGTCGGCAATGTATATAAATATTTTACATACAAGTAAAATGCATAGACTTTAAAATTAGTGGTGGAGAATTATCATTCCAAGAACAATAGGAGGATGAGTTCCTATGAGTTAGTGTTTTCATCATAAATATAAACCCAGGACCAGTTCTTTCCCTTCCTAGTCCTTAAGTCAAACTATAGCCAATCAAGAAGCTCTGTTTCATAATCCCAAATCTGCATCCAGTGACTGTGAAAACATAATATGTGCAGGTAACAGGTAATAAACAGGCATGCATATATCTGTTATAGACTAGCTGCAATTTTTAGCATATCTTTACTTGCAGAAACCAACCAGCCTCAAGTTTATGAGCACTTCAAATAAATGGAGCACATTCATCACATTTGCTGGCATTCCCTGTAGAGAAAATGTGGCCAAATTTCTCCAGGACATCTCATTCCTAACCCTGTGCTGATTCCCTTTCCTGACGGCTTATAGAAATGTATCATTCTGCTCACTGGAAGAACTACTTTTCCCTGGTTTAAAAAGAATTTTTTCTATCTTCTTTGTCGGCAATCCACAAGCTCAACACAATTTTCTCAAATTCATTAATCAGTTGAATTTACTCAATGCCTCTATCTGCCCAGGTTTTCCTTTTCATTCTGTGGTTTGCAAGCAGGCAAGACTGAAAGAAGTGTTCAAAATCTGAGCTGTGCTGCTTAGTTGTAGGCAAAAAGTTGCATGCTATTTTGGGGTGACCCTGCAAGCAGTTGTAGAGATTACGTTCAAATATCTGAATTAAAATTCTGTTTCCTCAAATGCAAACACATACAGCTATGCTATTTGGTTTCTTCAAATGTGTCGATAAATATTGTAATTTAAATATTTGTGGAAAATAAAAAAGGCACAAGGACTGACCAATTCAAAACTACTTACATGGGAAACATAGTGAGGTATTTTCCCAGATCTACCTGTGATGATTTTAAAAAGCGTGCCATGTAACATAATTATTGTATCTACCATATTTGCTTAATATAAGGTGACACTGAATATAAGACCACTGCCCAATAATTAGATTCTATATATGGAAAAAAATACAAATTTGTTATAATTTTTCAGGTAGGGAATCTAATTATTGGAGCTATGCCTTGAATTTTTCCCCCTCCCATAGCTACAGCAGGGAAAATAAATCTAAGGAGGGTCATATAGCCCCATTGCCTTGTGCCCCCACCCCACCCCCACCCACAACTTCTCTCCCTTCATCCCCTCCACTCTCCTCTCCTTACTGTCAGACCTACTCTCCTTGAGCATATGGAAGTGAGGGGCAAATATGAAAACTCTAGGCTCATCTCCATGAGATGTGTATTGCAGAGTAGATGAATTAGCTCTGCAATAAACTTCTTGCATCTACACATGTAGGACTATTAGGCTAAAGAAAACTAATAAACTCTGCAGCAGGGAAGTACTTGCAAATACAAGTATTAACTTACTGTGGAGTTATTTACTGTGCAGCAATGCATGTGTAGATGCTGACACAGGAGTAAATAGCTTCTGGTCAGCCCAGCCAGCAGCAGGGCACACTTCTGCCTGCTGCTTAGCCACATAGCTCGATAGCTGCAGGGGCTTTGTGGCCCAACCAGCTCCTCCACCACCCAATGCAGCCACCCACTGCCCATGCCTGACCCCGCTGTACCGTCTGCCAGCCCAAGGCTGCCTCCCAGGCCCTGAGCCACACTACTGCCACCAGCTGGAGCCTGGGCCCGATCCTATACCCACTGCCAGCCTGGGACTGACACCTGGGCATCTGCAGCCAGAGCCTGGAGCTGCAAGGGAACAAAGTTATGCAAAAGCAGCCCTGGCCTAAATTGCTCCTCCCTGGCTCAATTTGCTGCTGTAGATGCTATAGCTGGAAGTAGTTTACTGTGGTAGAAATTGACCTGCAGTTTATTCATGCACATTAATTGAATGCGTCGATGGACTCACCTTAAAATAAACATACCTGTAGTAACTTCCATATGGGCAAATAATCTAGTTCATCCAGAATGATGAATTTTACCTTTTTTGAACCTACTGAAAATCTTAGCATAAATACTCCATAAACACACTTTTAAACCCTCTTTTGTAGCTATTTATACATCTGCATGATATTAGTCCAGAGCCCAAAGGCTCATGGTTTAACATATAGCATATTGTGCTGGGCTCTGGCAGAGTCAACAGCATTTCAAGCCATGGTGATCCCACAGCTCAGCATGGCTCAAAATGAGGGTGCACTCCAGATAGACCTCCCCCTTCTCCTGCCAAAGAAGCCATGTGCTAATTTGTCCTCCACTCATGACTGGAACCAGGTGTCTTTGTCATGAGTCTTAGGATCCTCCAAAAATCTATATGCAGATGAGGCACAGGGCAACCTGATCCAACTCCATCTCATGGAGGGAAAGACCAAACTAATCATATGCAACAGACTGAAAAAGGGGAGGAGGCCAACAGAGGAATTCTGAGTGAACTGTTTGTTACTTTATTTGGTGATAGTAGTCAGATACTGCGGGCTGGTGAAGAAGCAGGAATCATTGGAAATAGGGAGATGGGGGGAGAGAAAGGCACAGCTTAGCTTTGGGAGTAAAGAGAAAGTTAAAAAATATTCAATGTCTTGGGTCACCATTGTAGCAGGCAAACTGAGTTATGCTCAGGCTCAGCATAACTTTAGGCCTTCCTGGAACTAAGCAATTAAATTGTACAGAGTACTGGGAAAAGTGAATTCTGTGATTGATACAGTGGGCTAACCAGGTACAGTCATTTCCCTAGAAGGAAAGGAAACCAAAAACAGATTAGGATTTCATAGATTTCATAGACATTAGGGCTGGAAGGGACCTCAGACGATCATCGAGTCCAGCCCCCCGCCCAAAGGGCAGGAAGTCAACTGGGGTCATAGGATCCCAGCAAGCTAAGCATCCAATTTACTCTTGAAGGTGTTCAGTGTAGGTGTTTGAACCACCTCCGATGGCAGGCTGTTCCAGACCTTGGGGGCTCAAACAGTAAAGAAATTCTTCCTTATGTCCAGCCTGAAACATTCTTGCAGTAGTTTATAACCATTCAACCTCATCATCCCTTGGGGCGCTCTGGTGAACAAACATTCCCCCAGATACTGGTGGCCACCCCTGATAAACTTATAGGTGGCCATCAGATCACCCCTGA
>NW_017729024.1:34252399-34269128 GCF_001723915.1 Gavialis gangeticus | reverse complement strand
TTTACTAGCTGCAGCATCACATTGCAGGTTCATGTTCATCTCGTGGTCAATGATGACCCCCAAGTCTCTTCCTTCTGTAGTACTAGCCAGCATAGCACTACCGAGCCTATAAGGTTTTTCCTGCCAAGGTGGAGAACCTTGCATGTTTCAGTGTTAAACACCATCAGGTTCTCATCCGCCCATTTGCTGAGCCTGTCCAGGTCAGCCTGGATCACCCGCCTGTCTTCAGGTGTGGATGCTTTGCCCCAAAGTTTGGTGTCATTGGCGAACTTGGCCAGTCCATTTCTGACTCCAATGTCTACATCATTAATGAAGATGTTGAACAATATGGGTCCAAGGACAGAGCCTTGGGGGACCCCACTGGTCACAGGGCACCATGACGATTGACCTCCGTCAATTACCATCCTCTGGGTCCAACCATGGAGCCAATTTCCCAGCCAGTGGATCGTGGTGGACCCAAAGGCACAATTGGCCAGTTTCACCAAGAAGTGATCTTGGGATACCAGATCAAAGGCTTTTTTGAAGTCAAGATATATGACATCAATCTCTTCTCCCTTGTCCAGGTGATAAGTCACCTGGTCATAGAAGGAAATGAGATTGGTCAAGCAATCCTTATATAAAAAGTACCTTATATAAAAAGATGAGGTAAGAAACTTGAGGATTGGACAGGTTGAGGTGAGAAATTTACAAAAGTAATGGACAAACAGAGAGACAGTGTATCTGTGTTGCCACCCTGGGGAGACAGCAGTAACCTTGGACTTCTTGTTTGAACAACAGGGAATCCAGAAACCAACATCCCACACACCCAACAGGGGATCTCAGGCTGGTACCACCACAGGTTGCCGTTGTCACGTCTGAAGGAACCACTTGTCAGGTCATATTATGAAGAGAAAACTTGTAATAAATCCTAGCAGTTACCATTAAAGTTCACTTGATACCTAATCTGATGAGGGGCCATGTCAATCCTTGGGGGGGTCTCTGGTACAAGGAATCCTGGCGCAACAACCTTGACTTGAAAAAGAGTTGGCACTGAAGGGAACTGCACATAATGGGTCCTAACATAAATCTTATTCAGTTGTTTTGCATTAACCTACTCTTAAAGGAGGTTCCTTTCAGCATCTCAGCCTTTTGGCTAAGCTCAAGCAATTTTGGCACCAAGGGGAGGGGTGCCAGCGTGGTATTGCAGTATCTCCAGGTGTTGTGCCAGTTACTTCCTGGGGGAGCAACTGCCTGTTTTTTTTAAGGGCCACATAGAAAGAAAAAAAAGTTCCCATCAGTATGTTTACCCAGCATGGGCCATGTGTTTTATAGTCAAGTTTAGTGTTGCCTGCATTTAATCAACTTCATAGTAAGTTTTCATTACTGAGCATATTCTGCTTTTGGCAGAAGCTTAATGATAGACAATGTATTTAATGAGGTTACCTTGTATGCAAATATAAGATGAGGGGCTTTTTTTTTCTATGCTGATTGAGTATGGGGAAAAAAAACTTCATCTTGAATTCAAGTACATACAGTATTTACTCAGCAAGCTATGAACAGTTTAAAATGGTCTCCCTATTTTAAACATTTATTAAAATTATAAATATACTTTTCAGGAAATTAAATTGCATTTTATTACATGATGGTTTGAGAGGTTTTGTATAATACTGCAGTGACTCTTTATCTTGTCAGAGGTCTGCTGGGGAAACACTGATATACCATCAAGGACAAGAGGAAAGGTAAACGTGTCATAGGCAGAATAATTACAGGGAGTGTCTACACATGCAATTAATTTGAAGCAATAAACTCCAGCGCTTATTGCCAGAGTTGTTGCTCCCGGAAGTGCCGTTTGAACATGCACCTAGGACTGCAGCACATTTTGCTGGGTTGGAGCAGCCCCAGCTGGCAGGTGGCCTGAGGGGTCAGCCTGTCAGCCTGGGGCTGCTCCAACTTGGCTCAGCATGCTGTGGAGAGATTGGCTGAGGCATGAGGATGCTCCAGTGCAGGGCTAGCCAGCAGACAGACCCCACACTAAAGCACCCTCATGCCCCAGCCAGCCATGTCAGCATCTACATGTGCGCTACTGCAGAGTAAAAAATTCCCCAGAAGGATAGTACTTGTATTTGCAAGTACTACCCTGATGCAGAGCTTATTAGTTTACTCTAGCCTACTAGCCTACTAACATGTAAATGCTGAGATATTTATTGCAGAACTAATTAATCTACTCTGCAGTAAGCATCTTATGTAGATGCACCCAAGGTGTTTTGCTGTGGCTTCAAAGTCATGAATTCAAACCCCACTCTGAACTTGCACTGTAGGCTACCCCCAGGTAAGCTGGGCTGGGCTTGAGGGGCTGGGGGTCAAAGACATCCAGGTAACATACAGTCACTTCATTCTCTTCTCTTCATTCTCATTAGCTACAGAAACTGGTATGCCTTAACCGCATTATGTAACCTGCCAGATTTGGAAGGACCTTTGAATTTTTTGAAACAGGAGGTGAAAAAGGTGTGCTGGAGAAAAATAGCAAGCATTTGAGATAGCTAATCTGTGCCCTGAACGTAGCACAGTAACTTTAGAAATGTTCCCTTAGTGGCTCATTTGAGCATGTGAATGGCATACCAAGGGCACCATGCATCATGTTCAACTTAAATTTGAGTGGTTTAAAATTCAGTTTCCATAGGTTTGGTGCAGTTATGCCAAACAAGGAGAATATAGCAAGTTAGAAACACAGACTCTTAAGAAACCCACAAAGATTAAGAAGAAATTAACAAAGGAGGTATGATGAGTACAGCAGGCATCTTGAAATCACTGGCAGTGCAGTGCAGAGACAAGGTAAAGAGAAAGAGCAGAGCATTCAGGAAGACTATATTTATTGTTATTCCTACTCTCCAGGAACCAGAACCATAGTACATTGACAAGTATTGGGGGAAAGGAGATACTATAGGAAGAGGCTGCATATGGAGCAAGGACCAGCAAATTGTGTCTGACAGAAAGGAAAAGAGAGAACAGTGAGATGTGCTAAGAAGAGGTAGGGAAGAATACTTGTATTTTCTAATTAAAGAGATCGATGAAACAGGCAGAAATTTCGTAAATTCAACTTTTAACTAGATGTCTTTGTTTAATAGCTGAACACAGATAACTAAAATGCAGATTAAACTGGAATCAATTCTTAATTTTAAATATACATGAAAGATCCTATCATGTAGAACATAAGTCTCTGGGTAATGCTAATGTCTCGGAAAAGGTTTTGGGACAATCAGTTAATACAAAGAAAGGAATGGATACTTTCTAGTGTAGTTGGAAGGTATATTTGCTAATTGTATTCGTGATTCTATTTCCCGGCCTCAAGTATCTAAAATGGATGAGGTTTACAATGAACACTCAAACTAAAGCAATGAAAGACTGTAAAAAATATAACAATAATATTTTCAAAGCCAGAATAATATTGCAGAATTTTTTTAATGTACAACATGAACTAACAACCTAATATGATGCCTGTGTTACAAATCAAGTCTAATTATAACCTTATCTACAGTAATGAAAATTTTTGTGCACTTAAAACTAAAATAAGCCAATCCACAGCAGCAACATTTTTTCTCATGGGCAAAAGTTAAGGAACTAAACTCTGGCATATCACAAAGATGAAAAATAGCTTTTCTATATTTAAAGAGGAAAGATGCATTTCTATCAGGCAGAGTGATAAGCTTATGTAGCTTACAGTTTCAAGGTAAATAGCAGTCATGTTTAAGGAGAATGGTGTTGCTTATGATGCTCTTTTTACTTTCATACTAACTCAGATTTCATGGTGGGTATCTGTTAGAAGAAACAGGGGAAAGATGTTGCCATTTTCCATCTAAAATCCATTCTGATCAAAATGACAAAATAATAACTGAAAATTACAACACACCTAGCCTCAAAATTATGCTTGCTGCTCTCCCCTGCTGAGTATTAGTACAGTCCAGCTAAACATTTTTAAATGTCTTTGAATGTAGGACTAGAAGTGACCTTTGAGATGATCTAGTCCAATCCCTAGCCATTAGGCAAGATCACACATGCCTAGGTCATACCTACTTGAAAACTGTGCAACTTAAAAAAAATCTCTAATGAAGGAGATTCAACAATAACCATAAGTAGATCATTCCAGTTTTTACTACCCTAACCCATATGAAATTTTCCTAATAACCAGAGATCCTGGTTTTCCCTGGTAAAAAATGGCAAATTCTCTGATAAAATCCCCCAAATTTGTGATTAAAATCAAAGACCACTATATATATATAGGTAACCATTGAATACAATGTTTTATTAATATATTTACAATTTTAAAGCAATTTGGAAGCCTACCAGTGCCTCAATCACTCTAATTGTAGCCCAGGCACAGCCAGGGGTGTGCCCTGTCTGCCAGTGAAAGGGATGGTGGTCAGGCAAGAGTGCTGAGAGAGGGGCCTGCCACCTGGGAGCAGTTCCCTCTCCTCTCTACAGAGTCAGGCCGATACCAAGCGCTTAAATATATACACATTTATTGCTACAACAAACAAATATAAATAAGGAACATTAAATATTTACAGTAAAATTAGTATGTGACACCACATACAATAACCTGCAATCAACGTATTGTACCACTACAAGGGACTGAAAAAACATAAACTGGGTGATTCAGAACATATACAATAATTAACCTACCTGCACAAAATAAGCATTAACATTTTAGAACAGGTAAGTCAAGGCATCAAACACAATAAATACATATGAGCATCAACTTAGATAATCCAGGTAAGCTGAGCTAGCAATACCATAGACGTACACAGGCAACAATACAGGTATATTCCAATATTAGGCAATAAAAACATATTGGCAATAAAGACAGATAAACCCATATAAACTCCCCTAAGGAGTACCCATAATTATATTAACCTCTACAATATAAAACAACAACAATCACAAAATAAGGGGATGCACTCAGCGCCTCACAGGGTGTTCCCCAGAGCCCCACCCCTTTAGGGCCCGGGGATGCGGACACGCCCCCTTCCACAATGGAGGAGGGTGGAGGCGGCAGACCCTCCTCTCCCAAGCCCACCTCCCCTGCAGGAACCCCCTTCCCCAGTAATGCACTCTCCCACTCTGAAGCAGCCAAGGCTCATCCCCTGGTGGTCAGTCCTGCGAGGGCCTCTGTCTGGCTGCACCTCCGGCTCCTCTCAATGGCCTAGTGCACCGCACTGGGCACCCTAGACACTCCCATGAGAGCTGAGCCCTTACGGCTCTGGTTCCATGGCCTCACACTGGGGGTCCTTCCCTTTCCCAGGCCCTGCTCTGGGCACTAGGGCTCTTTTAATTTAATGTGGAGCCACACAGCGGGGCCCTGGTTACTCAGCCTAGAGCCAGGGCTAACTTGAGCAACCTCAAGCTGCTCCCAGGGCCAACTCTCTGTGTGCCAGTCTGCACATTGGGTGGGGCCCGAGCAGCCTCGAGCTGCTCCCAAGGCCGGCTCTCCATGCACCAATCAATGCACTGTTGAAGCTCAGGTGGGATCCCGAGTACGGTCATCTCCAGAGCTCCTCTCTCCTCACCATCCCTCACTGCATCTCTCCCCACAGTGTGCTGAGCACGCTCTCCTTTTATACACTTCAGGGCTTCCACCTGCAAGTTCTCCGGACCTGGCAGGGCGCAGTCTCGAACCAAGTCCAGACTGCTCCTTGCACCCTCCCTTTGGGGAAAGGGTGTGGCTTTGCTTTCCCTGGCTTGCTTCTGATTGGCGGATGGGCTCCACCAATCACAACTGCAGAATCTCAAGTGCAGGACTGATCCGGAGCTCAAGAGGTAAGTCTGCTACATAATAAATACTAAATACCTATCAAATCTGGTATTTGATTTTGGGTTTTTTATCAAGGAAAAGCAGAGCTTTCCTGCCCCCTTAGCTCACCAGGATGCAGGTCCAGGCCTCTCACTCCCAAGCCACAGCTCCGCAGCCCTGCTGGTACCTCTCACTCCCACCCACATCCCCCCAGCCCTGCCAGAGTATATGGGGCCAAGGATCAAGGGCCACATCCCCTTGGCCCCGCAGGAGGTGGTGACTGCTGCAACAGGGCAGAGCATGGAGCCCGGCTGCCACCCCCACTGCGGGCTTGGGCAGGTATGAAACTGGCTCTCTGGCACTGCACTCACTCTCAGGAGGCATGGGGGGGACCCATGACCCCCAGATCTGTGCATGGGGTGGGCATGGGTTGCCTGAAGTGGGCTTGGGCTCCCCACCCTGCTGTCCTCCCCCAGGGCCTCAGCAGCCCAGTGGGTGTGACCCACCCCTGCAGGGAACAGTGGGGCCATGCAGGGAAGCTTATTGCCATTGTGAGCTCTGTGCTACCCTGATGACATCCCCTGCCTGTGCAGCAGCAGCAAGGGTGGCAACCTAGTTTTGTGCCCCTCGCTCCTGCTATGAGAACAGGGGATGGCTCACCAGGGCAGCATGGGACTTGCAGTGGCAAGGAGCTTCCACTCATGGCCCCACTGTGCCCTGAAACTCCAGGTCACACCAGCTGGACTACAGATGCCCCACAGGAGGGCAGCAGGGCGAGGAGCCCAACCCTACAGTGGGCAGCCTGTGTCCACCTATAACCCATGCATAGGTCTGAATGGCACGGATCCCCACTGCCACCCCCAGGAGTGCACAGCACCAGGGAGTTGGCCAAACCCTCCTGCCTCCCCAGATGAGCCACCCACTGCCCTGTCTCACTCCCTGCTGGGGCCCTGAAGCCATGCATTACAACCCCAGGCCCCAAATCCCATGCACTACCCAGCTGGGCAGCAGTCCCATCCCCAGCCCTGCCCAACTCCCTCCCTATGGGGGTCTCAATCTCCCCCCCGCCACCCCAACCTTACCTGCAGGAGCTGCTCTCCAGGCTGCCTGGTGGCCATGTGCTTATACCAGACTGCAGAGAGCTCTTTGCAAAACTGCAAAATCCATTGGTTTCTCCATTAAAATAAAAAATCCCAGTTTCTCCATTAAAATGAAAAATTCCTTGGGTAAAGGAGAAAATCCCCATTTTTCTCTGTTTTTCCATGGGAAGTGGAAAACCTAGATCCCTGCTAATAACCAGCTTAAATCTTCTTTGCTGCAAATTAAGTTGTTTTCCTTTTGTCCTTCACTCTTTGGGCATGGAGAGTAATTTATAATCAACCTCTTTATAATAAGATCACCTTCCCCAGACTAAATAATAACACCAGTTCCTTAAACTAATTCCCATTTCTTTTCTTCTCTAAACCTCTCATCATTCTTGTCACTGTCCTCTGGACTCTCTCCAATTTTTCTGCAAATCTCTTAAAGAGCGGTGCCAAGCAAAGTGAAATATTTCTCATATCTGCCAGGTGATTTTTCTGCTAACACATCTGAGGACCCCAGGACAAGATTTGCCTTTTTTTTTTTCTTTTCTTTGTTGTTTTGCAAAAGCATCACATAGTTGTGGCCCACTATAAGCCACTGATCACGGATTCATTTTTTTCTTTTTTTCTTTTTTTTTTTTTACATATGCTCCTAGACAGGTATTTCCTACTTTATATTTGTGCATGTGATTTATCCTTATTTCATACAAAATGCCCTCACACACCTACATGCCCATGCAAGTACCCATGGCAGTAGTTGACAAAGGGGGGAGTGTCTGTGCAATGCAGCAGTGGGTGGGGAGAAGCATCCATGTGGCATCATATTCCCTTCAATCAGCATTCAACCCCCTGCTGGTACAGCCCTAAGCTATGTGGCACCTGGGTGCTTATAAATTGGACAGACCTACCTTAGATAAGCTTCCCAAGAAATCCTATCTACCAGTTCCCCAAGTTTGTTAAAGTCTGCTTTCTGAAGTCAGTCACACTTATTCTGTTGCCCCCACACCTTCCTTTCCTTAGAATAAGGAACTCTATAATTCCATGATCACTTTTCCTCATTACCTTCCGCCATCAGAGGCTCAATTCATTCTTCTCTATTAGTAGCTAATTCTCTTAAAGTTTCCTCTACCTTCTTAAGCAAAAAAATGTCCCTATGACATTACCCCTTCACCTCTTCCCCTTTTTATCTTTGCCCAGAGACATTCAACAAACCTGGCTCCTAACTGTTCCTAAACTATTCAGGCACAGAGAAAATAGTTTAAAGTAGGTAAAAGCTAAGCTAAATACCAACTTTAAAAGCAGTAACAGGCTTGACATTTTGGACCCTATGTGTCAAAAAAATCTGTAGGTATAACATCTGGAGGTATAACATCTGGAAATCCTGAAGCCATAAGTCTTGCTGTGGTAGGCAGGACCTAGTAGAAGAACAAAGCTGGCAGAATTCTTGGCACAACATGACCCCCAGGCTATAGCAAGATCATTCAAACCAAGAAGGCTCCAAACTATGAAACATTTTTCCAGTTAAGTGTTCTTATCAACATGTTTTTAGTAGGAAGTCAAAGTAACCTTTCTAGCAAATAAGAAATAATCTTTGAATGCTTATTATGAGGGAGAAAATCTTCTAGGTTTAGAACCTATTACTCACTATGAAACAGGTTTGAAGTTACATAATTTGATGGACACAAAGAAATGTTTTGACATTATTCTGCAAGAGTGGACTTTGTACCCTAACGCAGTTCCTCTGGGTGATAAAAGAAGAGATTCCATTCCTGTGAATAGTAGCAAGAAGCTATGAGCTCATATTATTATGGCTGAAACAGTGACTTATGATTTGTGCAAACTGATATTAAAGATATGATTTTAATGACTTTGACTTGTCCTAATTTCTCCACCTGCTTCCAGAATTGTTTGTTTCAACACATGTAGGACCAGATTCCATTCTATTTTTTAGGCTATGTCTATTCCACCTACATTGAATGAGGTGCCTAAGTGTGATTTTATTTCACCCTGAGCATGTCTACACATTCATTCATGCACCTTAGATACTGCACAGTTTGTTTAGTACTTCCTTAATAAAGTACTAACTAAATGCACAGTACCTAGAGTACTGTGCAATAGTGCCGGCACATGGTTATTTAGTGCCACTTACTGCACATTAGCCTAATAACACTGCACAGTAGGCTATTAGCATGATTTTTGCTGTGACATGCTACTGTGCAGTCTTATTAGGCTAATGTGCATTAAGTGTCTTGTGTAGATGTACCCCCTGTTCAAATACTGAAAATACACTAACACATCTACTTTTATAACACATCATCATCTTACCATTAAGACTGAGTCACAAAAAAAGCAGAAAAGAAGGAACCCTCCTTTTTGTATTTTTTTTTTTCAGGGATTCAAAAAGGGTGGATCAGAATCACACTTAGGCACCTAAGTTCACTTACATACACACTGCATTTTTCCTACCTGCTCCTTGGCACTGGGCTATTTTTAGCCTTGCTCCACACTGCTGGACAAACTGCTCAGGGCCTGCCAAAGGTTCCATCCCACAAGCTGCTCCCAGTGCTGCTGTTACCAGTGTTCACCAGTGCCAGGAGCTGAATAAGTCAGTCAGGCTAGGGGACAGACGGGTGGAATTGGGGAGCTGGTTCACTCAGGGAGGTGTTGTCTTCTGAGGTAGGGAGAGTTGGGGGATAAAAAAAAACCTGTTCCAAAGGGGTGGGGGAGAGAGTCCCCCATCCCTGCAAGTCCTCCCACCCCAGAGATCCTATGAGCCTCTCTAATCCCACCAACACCTACCAGACACCATGAATCCCCTTGTGGATCCCATCTGCCCTCCAATCTTCCTGTGAACCTCACCTGCCCCCCATCCCTCTCATGGACTCCATTTGTCCCCCAATTCCCAATTCCCCAATCCTGCTATGGATGCTGCCTATTGCCCCGATCCCCCCAATCCCTCTACAAACCTCGCCTGCCCCTGCAATCCCCTAAGGATTCTGCTTGCTCCCCAATCCTTCCTGCAGGCCCCATCTGCCACCCCTGATCCCCTAACCCTTCCCATTAGCCCTCCCCATTCTGATTTACCTTAGAGTGGGTGACCATTTTTAACTCAATCTAAACCTCCCCTAAACTCCTTGAATGTCTCTACACAACCTTACTGTATGTCTATACTAGAACTAGGGAAAGCGGGCAATCTCATTTAGGAATTCTTGGTATTGCAACAGTATGGTATTACAACCATATTTTCTTGCATACAACATGCTCTTAAATAAGCACCTTGTTTTTGAAAGGCTGAACAAAGAAAAAAAATGCCTCTCCTTGAAAGCTTCTGCAAGGGAGGAAATAAAAAGTGTCCATAGCCAGCAACCAGGAAGCCCTGTATGTGGCATGTGCAACTTTATTTATACTTTGCCTTAACCAAGGCTTAAATGCAGAAACTTCTTTTACTATATTTCCTTAATTAGAATGCACACCCCAATTTCCATTAGCTAAATTTGAGGGGTGGGGGATGTGTGCGTTGCATGTAAGAAAATACAATAATGGTAATACACTGAATATTGACTATAAGGATGATTTTTTATAGTTAAATAATAACACAGATTCACAGAATACAATGAAATCCAACTCCTTATTTATTATGAATGCAAATTCTGAAAAATATTTGACCACAAATAGTTCAAAGTGTTAAAGAGAACTAGCTCTAAGGTAATGGATTGGAGGCACTGTGGCCAGATGAGGGTGAGATACAGGTAAAAGAGGTTATATTACACAGTTGAAAAAAAAAGTCTTATGTGCATTTATTGTCAAAAAAATTCCTTTGCAGTTACCTTTCCTTTATCACGTATATTCAGAAGACTGACAGGACAGATACCACTGAACAAAGATTTCCCAGAGAAGAGAAGCCTATTAAGCCACATCCTGTTAGCAAGGAATAGAAAAAAAGTTATAGAAAGCTATGGTTATTGAAGAATATAAGCACCAGTGCAGGGGCTTAGCTGCTCTGTATTTCATAGAAATAACAATCCAGAAAGTATTTACCTTGTACTACAGTGATAAAATGGCTCCACTGAGGTAAACGGAAATGAAAATGTCAAAAAAGTGCCCAAAGCATCTGCATCAAGCACCATATATTTCATGAGAAAACAATGCCACAAGGGTGGTAAAAGTTAAAGAAAATTACAAATAATACAAATGATAATGTTATAAAATCCACTCTGCTGCACATGAAAGCCATCATAAACCACTCTCTCATTAAAGCAGATTCAGCACTGTGGTCTGAAACCAAATTCTTATAATTTAATCTATATCAAATGACAAAAAATAAGACTGCATGCGTCTCTGTATTCCTCTTGCACTGTTAGGACCTTTGCTAACGATCAACAGTATCTGACATAAGGCAGAGGGGACCAAAGATTAAATCATTCCAATTAAAGTGGGGCTGGAGTTTTTGATAGTTGGTTGTTTTTTTTCACTACTTCATTCTTTTTAATAGAAACTTGCTCCAAGCAGCTGTCAGAGCTTTCTCATGCTGACACCAGTGACACACAATTGAGCCACAAAGCTTTGTAAGCTGCACTGCTCTATCATCAAAACCCTCAGAATTAAAGTTTTCAGGGAAAGCAGAAAAATGGAATTATAGCATGCATCTGGGCTGTAGAATCTCGTCATCTTGTCAGCATTTCTAGAAATATATTTATTATTTAATGGAAAAAAAGTGTAAATGCCACATTAAATTCTGACAGTCCCACATAATCCAATATTCAGAAGCAGTTTTGATTTAAACTTTTCTCCAGGTTCCTTACATCTACCCATTTGGTTTTCTCAGAATTGATGAGGGTGACATATTGTTTGGCAACCACTTATTTTTGAGATTGGGATTATTTAGGTGCTGATTTTACAAAGCACTTAAGCATGTGAGCAGTCACCCTAAACTCATACTACTTTTTTTTGGAATATGATAAAAATGACATAATCCTATGTAAAGGATGGTAAAATATGTACATGTGTAGAAGGGCTCATTTTTGGCTAGAATGTCAGGACCAGAATACCTGGAATTTCAGAAGCAGGTTAGTAAATAGTTTTAAAACCTTTGTTACAAACAGTTATACTAAATTGCTGCTCTGAAAAGCAAATCATCATTACATTCTTAGGAACATTGGATTACATTAATTGGTAAGAGTAAAATTAAACTGATCTGAGTTTATGACACAGGAAAAATGCAGGGTTTTCTCACTGGTAACTTGCAGGTAAAAGTTCTCACTCCGTAGGACAGTACAAAGTTAGCCAGCCAAAAGCATGGGTGCTACAAGTGGCACAACTGTTTTGTTGGGCACATGGCTGATCCTTCAGGGAGCAGGGAGAACAGAGAACAGCCACAAAAAAGGCAGGGAAGAGAGAGCAAAGCAACAGATTTGGCAGGGAAGAGCAGAACAATGGATCAGGATGTAAGGAGAAAGCAGAGCAATGGAGCAGGCAGAGAAAAGAAAGCAGAACATGAATCAGGCAGGGGAAATGGACTGGAGTGACATTTGGGGAGAGAGCGGGGCCTGCTTTGTGGCATGCCAGCCAAAACAGTTGGCCTCCACTGAGACAGTCCACCCACAGGCCAACAAAACAAGCAGTGCTTTATTAGATATCACAAACTATGAAGAAGTTTCATGCATAAAGCTGAATGAAATCCATATTTATAAGCAGGAACAGAAACTTTTCGCAAAGATATTAGTAAATAGATTCTAGGTATTCTTGTAGTCTTTTCTGGTGTTCCATCATTTTATAAAGTCAGTTATACCATTACAGTGAAGCATAAGAATGTCATGACATTCCCAGATGTATTCATTTTATCTGGAGTAGAGCTAATGTCAACCATCTGGTTTACATTGTCTTGCCTTAGCATTTGCCTGTTCCCATCAACTGGGTTTTTTTCTACTGGATTGCTAATTCAGTCTTATGAAGAGTTAAACGTTGGTATATTCTTGTACTTATTTGATGCTGATGCATGAAAAAAATCTATGGATCTAACTTCTGTACATTCGCGTTACATTGTCCTCCTGATTAGTTAGCAGTTTATAGATACGTAATAGTATTTATTAACTTTTAGCTCTGACAAACAAATGTCAGGAACAGCTTATCTTCAAATCCTGACAATCCTGACATAAATATAAATCTATTTTCTATAGCAGATCTTTCCAACTGGTAGCCCACAAGCTGCATCTAGCCAACAAGTCTAAACATGTGGCTCCTGGGCTTCTACCCAGCCATAACAACCCCCATTGGTTCTGCTGCCGCAGCAGGTCAGGGTTCACTACCTGCGTGACAGTGACAGAGAAGGGCTTCAACTTCTCACATGATGACAACAGAGATATGTTCTGCCTATGCAGCAGTGATAATGAGGAGAGGCTCATGCTGCCTACCATGGAGGCAAAAAGGAGGGGCACACATTGCCTGCATGGCAGTAGCAGGGGTCCCAGGAAGTCCTGTTCTATAGTGTTAAGGACTATAACAATGGAATGGAATTGCCTATATAAATAGTTATTTCTGCCATACACATTCACCTATACCTGGAGGAGAAAAGGCTGATCACAAGCAGCCAGCAGGGGGTTATGAAAAACAAATCATGTCAAACAAACCTGATTTCCTTCTTTGGCAAAGTAACTACTTGAGTGGACAAAGGGACTTCAGTAAGGCTTTTGACAGGGCCTCACATGACCTACCCATAAAAGAATCTGAGACGTGTGGGCTAGATAAAATTACTAAAAGGTGGATAGATAATTGACTCAATAGCTGCAAGCAAAGGGTAATTTTTAATGGGTCCATGTCAGAATGGCAGGAAGTTTCAAGTGGAGGCTTACGGGGGTCTCTCCTGAGCCAGGCGCTGTTCAAATTATTTATTCAAGATCTGGATGCTGGCATAGAAAGCATTTTGAGCAAGCGTGCATATGACACAAAACTGGGAAGGGCTGTGACCATGTTGGAAGACAGGAGTGCAATTCAGAAGGATCTTGACAGATTGAAAAGTTGGGTAAAAACTAACAGGATGAAGTTCACTGCAGACAAATGCAAGGTGCTACTCCTCAGGAGAAATAGTAAAAAAACACAAATACAAAATGGGTAACACCTGGATGGATGGCAGCTCTATGGAAAAGAACTTGAGTCTTGGTAGATCACAGACTCAGTGGGTGCGTCTACACATGATGCTATGTTGCCATAGCAACATGCTACAGAGATGTACCATCAGTAGTCGCAAACGGTGATGCTGCAGCTATGCCACCATAGCAACATGCTCCCTCATTATACCATGTTGCTACAGCGACATAGTGGTCAAAAATAACTGCACTGCCAACGTAGTGCAGTATGAGCTGTTACTGTGCCATAGGGACACATGTAGATGCACCCAGTTTGCAGCATGATGAGTTTGCTGCATGATGCAATAACACAAAGGTGAACATTAGGCCTGTGCAAAGCTGCAAGTATTCAATCTGGATTTGGATTTGGCTGATTCAAGGGACAGTGATTTGATTCAGTGTTTCAAATCACTATCCTTATTCAATTCGGTTGATTCAGATTCAGAGATTCAGCTGCCAAATCAGATATTGAAGCTTTGGACAGCCCTAACAGATAGGGATAAGTTCCCAGGTGATGAGGGAGGGAGGGAGGGAGGCTGGGACTAGGGAAGAGGTGGGGGGAGGGGTGCTGTTCCCAGGGCTGCATCAGTGCTCAGCCTGTCCCCTGACACCTGGGCTCCACCTGTCCCCATTCACTCCAGCTCCTGGGCTACACCGTGCCATGGTGCAGGCAGTTTGTGTCAGCTGCTCCCAGGGCCACTGCAGCAGGGGCTGGGTGAGAGTGGCAGCAAGCAGAGCCCTGGACGATGCAGGACGTGGTGTATCTTGCCTGTACTCACCCTAGCCCCCACTGCAGTGGTCCCAGGAGCAACCGGCAGCAGCTGTAACAAGAACTTTCAGTGGATGCAGGGGGGGGCGGTCAAGGTGTGCCTCTTGCTGCTCTGGGCCCCCCGGGAGGGCTGAAGGCTGGAGGGCTGTGTCAGGCACTTCCCCCCAGATCTGCACACAGGATGACAGCAGGCTGCCACTGCAGGATGGGGCTGGCAGCAGCACCAAGCTGAGTCTTCCTGGTGCTTGGGGCGGGCATGCCAAGTGCCGGGAACAGCCCAGTGTTACCACTGGTCCCAGCCTGCAGTGGCAGCCTGCTGTCATCTCGCATTCAGATCTGGGGGCACTAGGCTGTTCCCGGAGCTCGGCACACCCATTCGGAGCACTGTGAAGAATCAGCCTGGTGCTGCCACTGGCCTCAGCCTGCAGCAGCATTCTGCTGTCATCTGGCGCACAGATCTGGGGGCATGCATCCCCAAGAAGAGCTCTACAATTCCCCCCAGCCCACAGCCCTCCCAAGGGGCATGAGCAACAAGAGGCATGCCCTGCCCCTCCCCACCGCATACCCACTGACAGTTCCCATTGCAGCTGGTGTTGGCAAATTCCTGGGCTGCTGCAGCAGGGGCTGGGGGGGGAGCAACAAGTGGAGCCCTGGGTGGTGTGGGACATGGTGCAGGTTGTCCACACTCACCCTAGCCCCCACTGCAGGGGCCTTGGGAGTGACTAGTGCCAGCTGCAATGGGAACTGTCAGTGGGTGTGGGGTTGGGCGGGAAACACCTTTTGCTGCTCCACACCCCTGAGGAGGACTGCAAGCTGGAGGGCTGTGTCAGGCTCTTCCCGGGGGCTCATGCCCCCAGATCTCCATGCAGGATGACAACAGGCTGCTGCTGCAGGATGGGGCTGGCAGTGGCACCAGGCTGATTCTTCCTGGTGCTCAGGGCAGGTGCACTGAGCACCAAAAACTGCCCAGTGCCCCTGGATCTGGATGCAGGATCACAGCAGGCTGCTGCAGGCTGGGGCCGGTGGTGGCACTGGGCTGTTCCCAGTGCTTGGTGTGCCTGTCCCAATTGCTGGGAAGACTCAGCCTGGTACCCCCACCAGCCCCAGCCTGCAGCAGCAGCCTGCTGTCATCCCACACCCTTCAGTAAGAGCCTGACAGCCCCCAAAGCTGCAGCCATCCTGGGGGGCACAGAGCAGCAAGAGACTTGCCCCATTCCCTAGTCCCAGCCTCACTCCCTCCCTCCCTCACCGCCTTGGGAACCTATCCCTGTTTGTTACATTATGAAGTGGGTTCGCTTTATGCAAGGGAAACCTGTATAGCCTATGGGCGAATCTCCAAATTGGCCCTGAATCTCTCCAAATCAATTCAGAGGCTTTTGATTCAATTCAGACCTCTTAATGGGTCTCCCAATTTGTTTCAGATTTGGAGATTTGGCCACCAAATCAGGCCAAATCTCCTCCTAAGCAAATTGGCTACCAAAGCTTCGCACAGCCGTACCGAATGTGTTTTTGGGATACATCATTAGGTGCAAGATAATGAAAGTGATAATGCCTCTCTACTTGGCACTGATTAAGTCTCATCTGGAGTAGTGTGTACAGTTATGGGCTTCATATTTGAAAAAGGACGGGGAAAAGTTGGAGAGAGTCCAGAGGCGGCAACAAAAATGACCAAGGGCTTGGAAAGCAGGTCAAATGAGGAAAAGCTGAAAGAGCTAGGCATGTTCAGCTTGCAGAAAAGGCACTTAAGAGGGGACATGATAGCAGTCTTCAAATACTTGAAGAGCTGTGATTAAAAAGAAGGGAAACACCTGGAGTATTGTGTCCAGTTCTGTGCGCCCCATTTCAAGAGGGATGAGGACAATATGGAGAGGGTCCAGAGGAGGGCCACCCGCATGATCCGGGGACAACAGGGCAGACCCTACAGTGAGAGACTGCAGGACCTGAACCTATTCAGCCTCCACAAGAGAAGGCTGAGGGGGGACCTGGTGAC
>NW_017729024.1:34238464-34252216 GCF_001723915.1 Gavialis gangeticus | reverse complement strand
CTACCTGGCTGGACTCATTTGAGTCCCGTTTCTCTTTTTGGGGTTTTTTGTTGTTCTCCCGCCCTGGCGGGGGGTCGGGCTAGAAGATCTATTAGGTCCCTTCCAACCCTTAATCTGTGAATCTATGAATATGAATCTATGAATCTATAAAACCTTTTCTTTCTTGCTACAATGAGAAAGATATGGACCAATGGCTTATAGTTGCAGCAAAACAGGTTTAGATTGGATATCCAGAAAAAAATGTCAGTGCTAGAACAGTGAGGTATTTCCCATGCTTTGGGGCTTTGCCGGTTGCTGCCTCTCTTCCCCCCCTTCCCTTTTCTGCTATATGTGTTAGCGTGTTTTTCAGCTTTCCCCATGGGCACTGGGGGTTGACTACAGCTAAGGGTGGGGACTTCAACTGGGATGTGCCAATGTTCCTGCTGGGAGCAAAGCCAGAGGTTCCTGCCTAAAAGGTCTTGCCTCTCTGCTCAGGGTCAGACTGATTGCCATATTTGGGGTCAGGAAGAAATTTTAACACATAGTCAGATTGCTATGGACAGCAAAGGGCATTGCCCTCTACCTGGGACCTCTTGAGCATATATTAACAATATTTTATAGAAGCGGGATGTTGACTGCTGTGGTTCCCCTGCTTTACCTGTGGCAAGTTAGTATGTTAGGTCTATGTTGTGTCCGAGCTGATGGTAGTCTTATGAAGACTTTAGATTATGGTTGCATGGGATGGCTTGGATAGGGATGATCCTGCCTCAAGCAAGGGGTTGGACTAGATGACCTCTGGAGGTCCTTTCCAGCCCTACTTCTCTATGACCTGCCATTAATTTGCTTGAGACAGGTCCAAGACTTTCCCATAGAAAGGACAGTGGAAGTCCTGGTAGAAGTAATTTCTATAAACTTTTTAATGAAAAGAATCACATAAAAAGAACAGAGTAAATAAAGAAAGTAAATTAGTTAATGCAGTTGTTAAGAGGGTGAATTCTGTGCCAAATTCTTCATTGATTAATGTTCATTTATCTGGAGGTTTTGCATATTGGTTGCTATACAGTCCAGATTTTAAACATTGCATATTTATCAATTAAGAACACTAACTAAATTCCCCTTCCACTGATAACAAATTCTCAAAACTAAGACTTTTCAATATGAACTGAAAGTTTAGAATAGAACAACTGCATTAAACAGAATTAAATAGATATATATTCATGAATCCAGCACTGGATACATTTTATCAAATAATAGAAACATATCCAGTATTTATAAAAAAAATTACAAGATTAACATATAGGTTATGGCTGAATGTTCCCATCCCCACTTCTCTCTGCCATTTGGTGCAGGGAGCAAGAAAGTCAAAGGAGGGAAGCAAGACACCAAATAAAGAAACCTTTTATAACATATTAATTTCAACACTGTTCATAGCACAAACTATGCCACAAAAGATGTGAGGGACTGATATGAAGCTGTCTATAATAATTCATGAACTTTTTAAAAGAAGGTGATTGTGCTGTTTACCATATGCATATATTGAGTTAATTCGACAGCAGGAATGCCAAGAAGTGTCACCAGGAAAGAAAACAGACAAGAGTTCAGTATCAGCCCTCTCTCTGAGCCAGCCACACTGGTTTACTCAGATTCAGGTAACACAGGAAAACAAAAGACTTGAAGATTTAAAGGAGAGGAGACTGGGGAAGACTACTGGGAAACAGATGGAAACACTCCCCTAAGCAGTCTGGGATCTTCTCTGAGACAGGCATGTAGCCTTTTTACCTCCTGGGTAACTTTTTATAGTATGTTTTGCTTTTACTGGTAAAACTAAGCAATAACCTGTTTTCAGAAGGCTGTTTTGGTTCACCAAATTCACAACTGAAGGAATGAACCACAGATATCATACCTAGTCACAATAGAATAACCAGGGGTGGGCAAAGGCGCACAAGCCCTGGAGCTTGTGGGAGCCCACACCACAATACCCACAACCCACACTGCAACAGCAGCAGCCTCCCTCCACGGAGCCTGGGCCATAGCAGCAGCCTGTCCTGCTGCACCTGCATCCCATGTGCAGGGTGATAAGAGCCACTTCCCCCACTCTCCAGCTCTCAGCACCCCTCCCTGTCCCCTACACACAGGACCCCCAAATTCCTAGTTACACCTTTTCCTAGTCAGAGCAGTTAGACAAAGAATCATCTAAAAGTAGCAGAATCATGATGTTCCAAACCAGTTCAAGAAATGACATGAGGACTAACTGCTGCGGGGTACAACCAGAGAAGCCCGAAAGAGGTTCAAAAGTACAGGCATCCCGGAAACCATGACAACGTATTTTTATTAAAAGATTTTAAAACTATTTGCCTGAAGTGACTATTATCACACAGCTTTATTAAAGCAAAACAAAAATAGAAGCATAAGCTTAAAATATAAGTCCCAAATAATATTTGAATCACAAAGAGCTGGCAAAAAAATAAATCCAAGTGAGTTTCAGTCATGTAAGAGATCCTCCAACAACAGTAGATTTATTGCTAATACATAATGAATAAATAATCTGTAGGATGACATTGCCAATATAGCTGCCATTATTAATAGGCATGCACTAAAAAGTGTTTAGCCACACCATGTGAAATTTAGATCTAGAAAGTGTCACTCTAGAGGTTTTGCAGATTTATTCAAGATAATGGTCTGGAAGTTTCATTTATAACCTCTGTTAGTACTTGAAACAAATAATAAAACAGCGCTTTACTATGAATGATTTCTCCTCCCAAATTTGATATGAGATTTTCCTTATGATATTCCAAATTTGTCAGTCTTTTTACTTTAAAATACCTTGTTTTTCTAGGTATAAATTATCATATAGTCAAATAAAAATTCCTGTTAAACCTATAGGTATTTTAGAATTTCAACAGCAAAGAATATCGTATTTTTCCCCCCTTCCATTGACTGCCTTCCTTGTGTAGATTTCTAAATTGCACCGTGCTCACATAGGAACCGTAATGTACTGATTACATCCAAGAAGGTCCAACAATTCAACAGTTCATTAATTTATTAGCTATTCAGTTGAACATACTTAATCATAAATCCAGCCACTTTTGAGAACAAGCCCTCAGCCTCACTACATAAACAGTACCTGATAAGTTCATAAAGGTTAAACTATTGGGGGAAAGACAATACAGTGAGAATAGCTAACTTACTCACCTTGATACATAGATCTCTTTTCATATAATTCAAGAAGTACAAAAGCCTTGCGTTAGTCACTATGACAGCATTTTTTCAGATTCAAAGATTCACATAAAATTTTAGTATTTCATTTAATTGTTTTACATTTATTGCTTATATAAGATATTTTATGGACACTTCACTGGTCATTGAAAACCAAATCAATATGCACAACTCTAAAGTGCTTTCTGCTTTCAAAGTGCTGTAGATAAAAGTCATGCACTGAACCTATAACTATTCTTTTAAAATATCTGGCCTCCTTGTCATAAAGAGGAAAAAGTTATTGGTAAAAGTAGTTGGTAGTAAGAAAAGAAGTGGAGTTTTACTATATGTTCATTGTCTTAAGTTTACTTGAGCATTCCCTTTAAAATGGTGTCAAACTCACTTGGCTTCATGAGCCAAATGAGGGTCTCTGAGACAGGCCATGGGCCAGACTGGGCCAGGCCAGAATTAGTGTACAGGGCCAGTCCACAAGAGTGCCACGTACCAGCCCCCTGTGCCATGTGCAGCACGTACAGCCAGTCCTGCCACATGTTGCACTCACTGGCCTCATTCTGGGAATCAGTCTGCATGTGGTGTGCAGAGCCAGCAGAAGGCATGGCCTGTATATCATGCCCCACCAGACCGGCCCTACACACTGATTCTGGCATAGCCTGACATGGACCAGCCCCAGAACCACCACTGCACGCAGCGTGTGGCCTAGACCATGGTTTCTCAACCTGTGGTATGTGTACTCCTGGGGGTACGTGAGCACCAAAAAACCCCATGGAAAGGGGGCTCTGTTGCTCCCCCCACTGCTGCCGGGTTTGCGTTTGGCCACTCGCCTTTCCCCACCCCCCCAAGCTGGCCACAGGCTGCTGCAGGAAGGGGAGGGCGGGCACACAGATACCAGCACCCCCCCCACCACCCCCGCCACAGGCTGGTAAGTTTCTTTCTTTATCCTGCTTGGGCTTGAGGGGGGAGGAGGGGACAGATGGAGACCCACACAGTGCAGGAGGGAGTGCAGTTGGGGCAGGGCACTGCCCCGCTCCCTGCTGCACTGTGGGGATTGCCCCATGACCCGGCCTGCCCAGGGTCCAGTTCACTGTGTGCGAGAGGGAGCAGGCTGCCACTGCAGGCCAGGGCTGACAGCAGCACCGGGCTCTTCCCAGCACTTGGTGCAGGCTGCAGTGATAGGAGGGGGGCTGCTGCCACCTGAAAATTCACCGTAGCCCTCCCCAATCTGCCCCCCCAGCCCCACTGCCAAACACTGGGAAAAGCCCGGTGCTACTGCTGGCCCTCGCCTGTAGCCAGCCTGGGCTCTGGGCAGCTGCAGCAAGCAGTGGGCAGGCTGCAAACAGCTGCACCAGGCTCTGCACCCCTGGTATCAGCTCCATGCTGGCAGTGACTGCACGCGCGCTTCAGAGCAGAGAGCAGGGATAGGGTCTGAGGCAGCACAACCCTCCCCTGCTCTCTGCTCTGAGGCGCATGTGCAGTTGCCAGTATGGAGCAGATGCCAGGGCTGCAGAGCCTGGTGCAGCTGTTTGTAGCCTGCCTGCTGCCTGCCACAGCTGCCCAGAGCCCAGGATGGCTACAGGCAAGGGCTGGCAGTGGCACCAGGCTTTTCCAGGCTGTGCTGCCTCAGGGCCCTACCCCAGTTGCTCCAATGCATGGGATTCTGGAGCCCAGAGCAGCTCTTTGCAGCCAACCCAGGCTCTGGAAAGCTGCTGCCAGCCACAGAACCCAGGCTGCTTGCAGCAGGGCTTGTAGCCTTCCAGCTGCGTGCTGGGAACAACCCGGGCTTCATGGCTGGCAGCACCTGCCTCCTTGTCCATTTCTCTCTTGCCCTCTTTTCTCCTCTCTCTCACCCTCTTTTCTTCTCTCTCTTGCCCCTTCATCCTCTCAAGACTATGGCAAAAAAATTGGCACACTGCACATTGCACAGCGCTTTAAATTCCCCAGTAATAATTTGGGAAAATTTAAATGTCCCTAGTAATGATATCTGGGTTCAGCCCTCCCAGCTTTGGCCAACATAACCTCTAGCCCAGGTACATACTTGAGTTGTGCACCCCTGGTGTAAAAGGTGGCAACCCTACCTACATCAGATCAGACATCTGTCATGTCATGGCCTTATATACACAGCCCTTCTTCCAACATATGGTACACATTAGTCTGTAAATATAAAATCCCCTGGAAAATTGTGTGTTGGGGTACCTATTAAAAATTTCAGAAGTTAGGGGGTACTTGTTACTTAAAAGGTTGAGAAACACTGCCCTAGACAGACCCCTTGTGCTGTGTGCAGTGTCCATGGTGCCAGGTCTACCCCACATACCAGATCTGGCCTGCATGCCATATGTCTGACACCCCTGGTTGGAAAAAGAAGGTGAAAACATTATCCTTCAAATTCAGAGCTCTATGACTTAAATAATAATGCACAAACATGAAGAAAGACATGAGGAATGCCACATACCAACATTTACTTTCATCCACACATCATTAAAAACAAATCTGTTATTAACTTTTTTTTTAAAGCCTTATATGGACTCATGTAGCACCCATTCAGGGGAAGAAAGATGATACGTAGTTTCTATGTAACTATTAACATCAGTGGATGTCAAAAGTGCTTTATACAAAAATCATCATTGTTCTTATTAAGAAAACTAAGCCTGAGAAAATTGATTTGTCAAAGCTCATGAAGGTCACTGACAAATCATAAATAGAAATCATAGCTTCCTACTCCTGGTTCAAGGCTTTGCTTTGGACAGCAGTGTCATCCAAAGATGAAGGACCCTCCACCAGTTCTCTTCTGCTATGTTTCAGTCCTCAATCCCCATATTTTGCTAAATTATTTGGGCATTCTTGTAAATGCTTTGTCTTTTAGCTATTCTAAGAAATTATTACAGTTCAGTATGATATTTTGAGAGGCATCAGAGACTTCACTAACTATTACATAAGATTGAATAGTTCATGACATATGTGACTTCAAAATCCTATCGTTTCAATTCTCAACCTGTTCTACTCATTAAACACTTCAATTACAACCTGATTTACATAGTTGTTGCCCTGGGAGTGGTCTATGAGAATCAGCTGTAAGAAATATCTTTTTGACACATCATACCTGTCCAGCAAGATGATCAGTTTTGTTCAGGTTCAGGTCCACAGATTTATCCATGAATCTGCCACAAACTTGAGGTTTGACTGCTAACATAAAATACAGTACTTGTTGCCCATATGACCACAGGTGAATGTTTTTATCTTGGTATTTTTGTCTCCTAAACTTCTATACATTTAATGTAAGGATTATCCCACAAACTGATGTACAATGAGGGGTAGGTTTTTGTTTTGGGGGTTCTTTTTGGCAGGGGTTTGTTTTATAGGTTTTTTAAAGAAAGTCTCAGCAGACCTCCCCCCTCCCCCCCATCCTTAGAATGAGGAATAAGGAACATCACCTCTCAGAAATACAGTGGAAGGAAGTTCTATTAATTGCTCCCACTCTTGTATTTCTCAATTAAATTTGGTCATTGTGTTTCATGATATCTTCTTAAAGAGTGATTCCAGGGAGAAGAGACTTCAGGATATAAATGTACAAACCTCTTGGGGTACTACACAAGATTTGCACTATGATTTAGTCAAATTAAAAACAAAATAGCATAATATTTTTTCAAAAGAAACAACTCTTGACAAGCTTAAAGTCTCTTCTCCCTTAGCAGTGAGCAAACTCTTCCCTAAAGAAAACATAATACAACACTTTTACTGGGTTTCTTATACTTTCCAACATTAGAATTACATTTTTGGCATTAAAAGTTTGGACAGCATTGGAATTACTTGTGTCCTGCTGTTTCTTCCTAGGCTGGAAAAATGCTGTGGAACACTATTATTCACGTGGAATGCCTTTACTAAATTAATACATCGAGCAGTCTCCCTCCCTTTTGCTTCAGATCTCATCTCAGATTCCATTTCTTCTGCCCCACATAAGAAAAGAACTAGCACTATGACACACATTATTATTTTAAATATTTCCAGCTGTTTAGAATCAGGAAGCTATAGAAGAGTTTACATATCCAGTTTAATATCGTTATGTTCCTCCTCCCTCACCACCATCTTCCCAGTTACCATTTATTATGCTCATTTGCTGTACCATGTCTAGAGTTAAGATATGATCATTCCATGACTTACACATTTGCCCAACTGTAGGTGCTGTGAGTAGTCAGCCCTATTAACTTCAGCACATTGGCTTATCCTGCATAAATTTAAACACAGCATCAGAGCTTTAGACTGTATATTCTTAGTGGAAATAACCATATCTTACTAGATATTTTTATATATCTAGTACTCAGTCCATGAGGTTCTGAGATTTCTTATGGCATTTTAGCATGACAGTTATATTTAAGAATTTCAGGCTATTACAGAAACATGCATGGAATAACAACAAACTATCCGCTAAGGTGAAGATGCATATCTAAAAGACTTGCGTGCTGTCATCCTTGATTTATGGTTCAGAAACACGGACTACATATGCTAAGCACATCAGGAGATGCCTGTGCAAGATCCTGAAAATAAAGTAGGAAGACAAAATGCCAAACATAAAGGAGCTGGAGCATGCAGGACTGACACACTTTGAAACCATTATCAGGAAGAGTAGGTTGCAATGGCTCAGCCTGTGTGAGGAGAATGGGAGAAAACTAAATCCCCAAGAATATTTTGTACAGCGAGATTTGAGATGGCTCTAGAATTTGGGGTCACTCTTTATGGCAGTATCACAATGTGTGCAAAAATGATATGAAGTCATTCAACATCAGCATAGAAAGCTGGGAGGAGCACGTAGTATCCTGTTCAATCTGGAGGGAACATCTGGGACTGGGTGCAGCTCAACATGAAGCGGCTTTGATCCAGAGGATAGCAGTAAAGTGAGAAAGAAGGAAGCAGCATGCTGTAGACTCCAACCCAGACAACATATGGATCAGTGCAGCTTGTAACAAGCTGTGTCACTCTCCAGTTGGGCTTGTCAGCCACAAGCAGATTCACCAGGAACTGACTAGGCCTCTTATGTGTACACCATGATCCAGAGGATTGACAGTTGCCTATATATAATAAGAATCACATAGATTTTGGCCAGATCTTCTGGTAGACAAAAAAGTGGAAACATTCACTATAAAATTCTGTGTTTACAAAGCTATTCCCAGAAAACTGCTTGTTTTTAGTCACTTTTACTTTTTCAGAGATTGTAAGGATATTTATAATAACAATAGGGAAAGAGTCCTTTTCCTCTAGGAAAAGACTCTGAATCAAGATCTTCTCCATAATGGAACATTAGTTCCCACTATTGTATTATGGGACTATGTTTTGCTGGCTTAAAGAGAAGGCCCAGTGGAAGAGCTGGCAGGGGCATGGCAACATGAGCCCCAATAGTCGTGCTATCTGGCTGGAAATAGCTTTCTGAACAGCTCAAATTGCATAGAACACTGTTACAAGCTAACACTAGGAGGGAAAAGGTGGGAGAAGTGAGGAGAAGGGAAGGGGGAGATAGACAAAAAGTAAAGCCAAACCACAATGAATTTAACCTGTTACAATATTTCCATGTAAAAAGGGCTAAAGCCTAAGAGTTTCCTGACCAGCATGGTTGACAGACCTGTGGGTGACAGAGCTGCTAATATCATAGAATCATAGAAAATTAAGGTTGAAAGGGACCCCAGAAGGTCATTTAGTCCAACCCCCTGTTCAAAGCAGGACCACCCCCAACTAGATCATTCCAGCCCAGGCTCTGTCAAACCAGGGCTTAAAAACCTTGAAGGATGGAGATTCTACAATCTCTCTGGGTAGCCTGTTCCAACGTTTCACCACCCTTCTAGTGAGAGTTTTTCCCAATATCCAACCTAGACCTCCCTTGCTGCTACTTGAGGCCGTTGCTCCTTGTTCTATCACCTGCCACCACTGAGAACAGTCCAGCTCCATCCTCTTTGGAACCACCCTTTAGGTAGTTAAAAGCTGCTATCAAATCCCCTCTGACTCTCCTCTTTGCTAGACTAAATAAACCCAGTTCCCTCAACTTCTCCTCTAAGTCATGTGCTCTAGTCCCCAAATAATTTTCTTTTCCTTCCACTGGACTCCCTCTGACTTGTCTACATCCTTTCTATACTGGGAATCCCAAAACTGGACACAGTACTCCAGATGTGGCCTCACCAGTGCAGAATAGAGAGAAATAATCACTTCCCTTGATCTGCTGGCAATGCTCCTACTAATGCAACCCAGTATGCTGTTAGTCTTCTTGGCAACATGAACACTGCTGACTCATATCCAGTAGGGCTGTGTGGTTGCTGATTTGATTTGGAGGACTTTTGGCCTGCTTCAACAGCCAAATCTCCAAATCTGAGTCAAATCTAGAGTCTCATTAAGAGGTCTGGATCAAATAAGAAGCCTTCAAATCGATTTGGAAAAGATTCGGAGATTTGGATCAGCCAGGGAGAGGCAGGCACAGCGGGCAGCTGCAGGTTCTCCTGCAGCTCCTCCATCTGTGCCTGCCTCTCCCCAGGAGGGGGAGCCGGAGGAGAAACCCCCCATGGCTGCCCCGGCTCACCCCATCCCTCGCCTGGCCCCAGCCTCCCGGCACTTTAAGAAAACAAAAAGCCCCACATTTACCAGCTGCAGCAGTGGGGAGCAGGGCGTCTGAGGACTCATGGAGAGCCCCCTCCCCCTTGCAGCATGGGGCAGTGGGGGCAGCGGGGATTCCCCCTCCCCAAACTGGCAACCATGCAGCAGCTGCCCCATGGTGCGGGTGCAGCATGGCTCAACAGGGTACCACACGCTATCTGGGAGCTGTGGGGGATGGGGCCAGGCTGGGCATGGCAGCCATGGGGGCTTCTCCTGTGGCTCCCCGCTCCCAGGGAGAGGCAAGCAAGCACAGCCAGAGGAGCCATGAGAGAACCTGCAGCTGCCCGGCTGTGCCTTCCTCTCCCCGGCTAATCCAAATCTCCAAATCGCACTGAATCTCCGATTCTGATTCAGCTGAATCGAATGGGGACAGTAATTTGAATCACCGAATGAAATCACTGTCCTCCAAATTGGCCGAATCCAAATCTGAATTGAATACTTCCCTATTTGCACACACTTAATATCCAGCTTATTGCCTACTGTAACCCTCAGGTCCTTTTCTGCAAAGTTGCTCCTTAGCCAGTTAGTCCCCAGGCTAGTGGTACATGGGATTCTTCTGTCCTCAGTACAGGACTTTTCACTTGTCTTTATTGAACCTCTTGAGATTGCCTTTGGCCCAATTATCCAATTTGGCTAGGTCAGTCTGAATCCTTACCCTACCCTCCAGAGTATCTACTATACCCCTCAGCTTGGTGTCATCCTTGAACTTGCTGAGGGTGCACTCCATCCTATCTTTAATATCGTTAATGAAGATATTGAACAAAACCGGCCCCAGGAGTGACCCCTGAGGCACTCCACTTGATACCAGCTGCCAACTAGACAGTGAGCCATTGATTACTACCCACGGAGCCTGATCATCCAGCCAACTTTCTATCCACATTACAGTCCATTCATCAACCCACACCTCCTCAGCTTGTTTGCAAGAATGCTGTAGGAGATGGTATCAAAAGCCTAACTAAAGGTAAGGTATGGTATGTCCTCTGCTTTTCCCACATCCACACATCCAGTTATCTCATCATAGAAGGCAGTTAAGCTGGTCAAGCATCACTTGTCTTTGGTGAATCCATGATGAGTTATATCCACAGAGAACAAAGAACAGAGAACATAAATGTTAATATTAAACTTAAAAAAGAACACCCCACCATCAGAGCCAACTGAGCTTACAAGGAATATGCATATTTCTGGATAATCTATATTCTAAAATATAAATGGTGCTCTCTTCAGAGAGCTGCAAACTCTAAACCAGTGGAGATTTTAAATGTATTTTTCAGAGCATTCAGACTTAGCAAGTTCCTGTGATGAGTAAGAGCAAGTTGAAAGGAGGAATATAATGGGCAATGTGCCAAAATCCATCCCGAGTCATAAGTATGTGCATTAAGCAGGACAAAATTTCTCCCATTGTTTTTTAAACTGCCAAATCTTGACTTTCTTCTTGATTAAGATGCAGGTGCTCAGGTTTGCAGACCTCATTTTTTACCTGCTTGCAACCTCTTGAGGAGTATATCTCCTCACTAGAGAGCATTAGCAGAGCAACAGGAATAGTACTGGCACTAACAGACGCTGAAAGTCACAGTGAAAGGCAGTGGGAAGAAGCCATTAAGGACAGCTGTTCTCATTTATGTCTACTCAGGCATAGTCTCTCAGCCAGTTGGGGACAGCCGGCTGAGAATACCTAGCTCTGAGGAGCAATTTCACTTTCTTTTCACTTGTCTATTCAACTGTATATTTATTTTTATCTTGGTATAATGTAAATACAAAAATATGCAGTAATCTATTTCTTTCAACATATTAAAGGATAGCACCTATTTCTACCTCAAAACAGCCATTTTTTAAAAATTATAGATATGTAGATATAGATAGTATATAGATATACTTTGATTTAGATAGAAATATATTAATAACAGGAATGTAAGTCTACATATAGAGCACTTCTTAAGACAACTATTATGAAAATATTCTGCCTTCTCCTCCTAGAGGCTATTAGCACAATCCAGACCCTCTCCCAAAGTCTGAACAAATAGGTTTTGCAGCATGTTCTAAACATGGGAGCAAAGGATTCAATCCCAAAGTGAAGCAGCCTTCATATGGAATTCTCTGCCAGTAGCAACCTCACCAAACAAACCAAACCAATAGCTGGAGGCATGGTCCTCAGATTATATAAATTGTCACATTTCCATTGAAGTCAAATGCTCCACCAATTGAGGCTCTGTCCCTTGGATTTTTGCATGCCTATTAGGAGATGTCTGACCAATGGAATTAGTGCGATTTGTGTACTGAACTCAGGTATTTAAACAGATAGACAAGAGAAAGATACTAGGATGGCATTACCTGGAAAATGGTCTCCTAACAAGCTTCTTAATAAGTTTAACCTTCATCTAGCTAGGTAGAAATTGTTCAGATTGTTAATACCAAGCTAGGATTTCTTGAAAAGAGGCTACCCAAAGCTTTCTGAGTTACAACTAGCATTCCTAAAAGCAGATATCTATGAGCAATGGGCCCAGCACTTTCCCCTCACCCGCACACCATAGACAATACAAGCAGCAGAGCAGGGGCAGTGTGGTACAGGAACTGGCACAAGGCACATGCTGCATGCAGTGTCCTGCTGGACAGCCTTGTGCACTAGCTCCAGCATGGCCTGATCTGGACTGGCCCCAGAGCCAATGCACAGGGTGGGTCCAGTGCAGGGTGCTTCATGCAGCTTGTGCACTGAATCAACTTCTTGTGCTGCAAGCAGTACCCACAGTGCTGGGTCTAGCCTGCATGCCAGTCTGGTTCACTGCCTCACACAGGCTGTGGGGTCCATCTGAGACCCATGGGCTGGATCACGTGGCTCTATGGGCTGCATCTGGCCTGCAGGCCATATGTTTGACATCCCCGATTTCCAGCAACCTTGACATGAGTCCACAGCAAAATTTATAACATGAAGTTCTTCTAGAATGGGATACCCCTGGGGTACGCAAAACACCTCTGGGTGATACACAGGAGAAATTGTGTTCTGGCAGATTTATTTTTCATTATAATAATTGGCATTTAAGGGGTTAAAATATAAAATGTATGCTGGTAGAGGTACACTGGCAGTGGTGAATCTGGAAAGGCATACACAATAAGAAAAAGTTTGGTAACCTCTCTTCTAGAAGACTTCAGATACAGAGGGATGTTTAAAACAGTATCAATATCGACTGATACCCATATAAGCTATTACATGTTCATGGCCCTCTAGCAATACAAGTACAGCAAAATCATTGCAACTTTAATCCTGTTTCATTCAGCAAAATCATGCTGCGACTTAGCTACCTTGTATCATTACAGGGACACACAAACCTAATATGGGGGAGTGCTATCTCCAAAGAGGAGTATACCTCCTCTGCACGGGCCTGTAGGGGGGCTGTCAGGAAAGCTAAGGCAGACATAGAGCTAGGACTTGTGTCCAAAATCAAAGATAATAAAAAGTCCTTTTTCAAATATATAGGGAGGATGAAGAAAGCACTGGGAAATGTGGGGCCCCTGCAAGATCCTCTGGGCAATCTGGTGGTTGCGCCAGGGGAGAAAGCAGACCTCTTTAACCAATTCTTCACCTCTGTTTTCTTGTGCAGGGACCAGGACTTCCCCACTGTGATGCACAATGGACTCAAGGGGAACACTTCCAGACTTCAGGATGGGGAGGACCGGGTTAGAGAGCTTCTGGAGGGGCTGGACATGTTCAAATCAGCGGGTCCAGATGCTCTCCACCCCAGGGTGTTGAGGGAGCTAGCAGCGGTTATTGCAGGGCCCTTGGAACGGCTTTATGAGTGCTCGTGGTGCTCGGGCCAGGTGCCAGATGATTGGAAGATAGCCCATGTGGTCCCCGTCTTTAAAAAATGGAGGAGGGAGGACCTGGGCAACTATAGGCCCATCAGTCTTACCTCAATCTTAGGGAAACTCTTTGAGAAGATC
>NW_017729024.1:34228873-34238240 GCF_001723915.1 Gavialis gangeticus | reverse complement strand
CATTGAGAGGGTCCAGAGGAGGGCCACCTACATGATCTGGTGACAACAGGGCATACCCTACAATGAGAGACTGCAGGACCTGAACCTGTTCAGCCTTCACAAGAGAAGGCTGAGGGGGGACCTGGCGACCATCTATAAACTCACTAGGGGGGGCCAGAAGGGTTTGGGAGAGACCTTGTTTCCCCTAGCGCCCCCTGGCATAACAAGGAATAACGGCCATAAGTTTTTGGAGAGTAGGCTTAGATTAGACATGCCTAAGAACTACTTCACAGTCAAGGCAGCTAGGATCTGGAACCAGCTTCTGAGGGAAGTGGTGCTGGCTCCTACCGTGGGGGTCTTTAAGAGGAGGCTTGATGCCTACCTCCCTGGAATCATTTGAGCCCAGTTTTTTCTCCTGCCCTGGCAGGGGGTAGGACTTGAAGATCTACAAGGTCCCTTCCAACCCTACTTCTATGATTCTATGATAATATTTACATCATAATAAATGATGTACACTCCTGCAGATTAGCTTCCGCTCCTCTTTTAGAGCAGTTAAAAGTTACCTTTGTCCATAGCCTTAGTCTTTGGTTGCCTCAAGTTATTGCTCGGCCTCTAGAGGCAGGATACCTCTACTGTGTTAGTGGGGGACTAACACTGAACAAACTAGATGGCCAGACCCAACAATGTACAGAACCTAGAGAAGCAGCATTGCTCCTGAAAAAAAGAACTTTTGACTTCAGGCTTATACCCTTCACCTTGAAGTCCACCTGCATCAACAGGTAATTTTAGCATTGCATTCTTTCAGATTATGACGTGTCATGGACATCCTATTGAACTTCTGTCCAAGCTACTATTTACCTTATTTTTGTTAGATTAAAAAAAAAAAGTTAGCTAATGGTATGTAATACTCAGTGGGTGTGTCTACATGTGCATTAGATCTGAGAGTGGTTTACTCATGAGTAAACTACTCATAAGTAAATGCTCCCAGGCAGATATCTACACATGCATGGAAGTGGGAGCAGATTTGCTAATGGCAGCAAACTGTTCTCATTCCATGGGGCCCTACAATGGTGCTAGCCCAGGGGCTGGCAGGGAGCACTGGGCCAGGACATTGCTCCCTGCACCCAGGGACATCACCCTGCCCCAGCAGCAGGGAGCTCCTGGCCCCGGCTCCATGATTGGGGCAAAGGACTTGAGGGGATTCCCTGCCCAGCTGGGGGATCACTACTAGTTACCCCACCAACAGATGGGGCAGAGGGCTGGAGCCTGCCCCATCCCTGCATCTCTTTCCAAGACCTAAGCCTGGATTGCCTGATCAAGACATGGGACTGCTCTGCTCCAGGATCATGGCATGGGGGCTGGAGAGCCTGTTCCCTGCTCGTCTCCATGAGCACAGAACTGGGTGGGGAACAGGCTCCCCAGCCCCCACCAGCAGGGAGCTGCCAGCACCAGCTCCATGGTCTTGGGGCCGGCACTGGGAGATCTTTATCTCCTAGCCCCACTACTCCTTGATCACAATGGCAAATGGGGGGGCTGGGAAATAAGGACCTCCCAGTCTCTGCTACCCCACCATGATCTCGGAGCCAAGGGCTTGGAGCTGTCTGCTGCTGAGGCAGGGAGACATAGTCCCTGCCTGGGTTCCAGTGGTAGAGCCTGCCCTGGCAGCAGGAAATTCCCAGGGGCAGGAACCAATATTCTGCTCCCTGGTGCCCAGCTGACTGGGAGCAGATTTTGGGAGCAGTAGCAAATTTACTTGCGATTAACAAGGTTTTCTGTGCAGTAAGTATGTGCATGTGTAGATGTACATGCTTACTGTGTAGTAGAATATGCTACTGTGCAATAAAGTGCCTCATGTAGATACACCCAACTACTCTAAAATATGTTTGAGACAGTTCTAAATTGGTTCAAATACCAGTCTTGTTTTTGCTCAATAGAAGCCAAGGAAACATTGTTTGATGACAAAAATAACATTTGGTGAAATTCAAAACAGTAATGTGCTTTTATAAAATGGTGTAAAGTGAGGCTGATGATAAAAAATTGATTTTGCTTCTTCATGTAAATTGATTTAATTTATTACAGTTGCATTATGAAAACCTGTAAAAGAAAGTTCATCAGTAAAACAATTGAACAGGATGCATACATGTAACAATACAAATGCAGGGCATTTATTATCTTGCTTTTCACATCCTGCCATCCTCTGAACAAGCAGAAAATGTATATTTCTGTTTTTAATTGTACAAAGTTTGACTGAGATTTACAATTGAATATTGTTGAGGATGAGAACCAAAACAATTTAAAGTTTTTTATTTACTAAAATGTAAAAGTGTACCATCAAGAGAAGTCTGAAAAATTCAGTTTGTGGATCTTAGACATTAACTAGGGAATAGAGAAAACACTGAATAATGGTCCTTTTCATGATTTTCAAACTGTTTCAATATGGCTTCATAAACAAATGCAGTTAAAAATGAACGTGATAGTCCCACCAGCAATACATCAATACCAACTGGCTGTTAGGAAATAACCTTTCCCGCACAGCAAGACATCTTAAGCAAAAAAGTGCTTTATGAATGTATAAGGATCAATATAATGAAAATTGCTTTTTGATTCTCTGCCATTTAGAATAACAAATAAAATGCATTGAAAAAAAACATGTATTCAGTAAGGTCTATATTTTCAAATGTGTACACTAAAGTTAATCTGAAGAAAGGCATTTTATGCCCAAAAGTTCATCTAGCCTGTTTCCTGACTATATAGTTGGCTCAGTAAGAGACACTACCAAACAAACCTTGTTTCTTATATATCCCCTAAATCATCTTGACTATAATAGCATTCTGAACCCACTAATGTTAAGCCCCACAATTTGGGGGTGCATAAATTGAGTAGCCTAAGGTCTTAGTTTCAGAGGTACTTAACACACCATAGCTCTACTTGGAGCCAAAAAATTAGAAACGCAAACCAGTTAACTCTATCAAAACATTTAGACCCTGGTTTCAGAACCTAGCAACTTAAATAAGACACTGTACAGCAGAAAATGGATCGAGAAAGAACATTGCAACAGGCTACACTGAGTTCCTGTCTGGTTCCTGCAGATAAGTCAGTGTTAAATAAATAATCATTTCTGACGTGGCATAGAAAGAGGTAGGTCAAATATTGTTGCATGGAAGAACCTTCAATTGAATTACACTTCACACAAAAGGGGCAATCTGCCTGATGGTGGAGTTACTTGCACTTTGTGACCTGAGCACAAAGTGCAATTTTTTTCCCTTTAATGCCATCAGTTCTGTTATTCCTTCCACTCTAATAACTGAACTTCCTTTCCCCTGCTCAGATTCATTTGAGTATCTGTAGCAGTTAAAAATGAGATGTAAAACTTGAAAGAGTAGAAGTGTGGTGCATATGAGCTATTCACGTCATTCCAAACATAGTTCCACAGTATTCAAGCTGGGTAGGTAAATCTACCCTCTGTGTAAGGTCATTATTGCTGTTTTGCAGCTTAACACTGTCTTTTCACAAAAGTGGAGCTGTCACTGCATGAATTCCATTTAGTCCAGGCAGTTCTGAAGGGTAATGAGTCAGCACTCTGGAGAGTAAGACAGTGGCTGGGTTGTGAATAAAAGGGCAACAAACTGCTCGCAAGTTGTTTCAGTCCATTATTAAAATATATTCAACAGCCAGTGAAATGTCACTTTCTTTCCTGACTATTTACAATGGTAAGATGAAAAAAAAAAGAACTACAATATTACTTTACATGTACATAGAACATTATTTACATGTACATAGAATAATGTAAGTGTTCTTTACATGTATATAGAATATTACTTTACATGTGCATGTACATTATTTGCAAATCACTTGGAAGTATAGTGTATGACAATAGTCTCCAACCATTTTAGGTCAGAGATCACATTTGGAATTTAAAAGGAATGAAAAATCTACGACCCCACCCCCAAGCAGGTAAGTCTGTCTGTGGGAAGGAGAGCAGAGAGGGAAAAGGGCAGGGGGCGGAGTGGGGCAGATCAAGGCCCCAGCCTTAGCCCCGCTCCCTCCCTCCCTCACCACTTGGGCCTCAATCTGCTCCCCCTCATGGCAGGGAGGTAGGGAATGGGGCAGGGGCAGGGGCAGGCCCTACACAGCCAGCGTGAGGCAAGGGACAGAGCTGCAAGTGGCTCATTCAGGGGGCGCAGGAGGGAATGGCCCCACCACCACTGCCACTACAGCCTGGCCAAGAAGAGCTGATGCCACCCTGGCCCCAGCCCACAGCCCACTCACGGGCAGATCTGGGGGCACACACCCCCACCCTTATCCTGCCGGGCTGTGTTCCCCTTCTCCCTGCGCCCCCCAAACTAGCTGCCCATGGCTCCGTCCCCCACACTGCACCAGCTGTGCAGGGCCTGCCACTGTCCCATTCCCTACCTCAGAATTGCTGCAGCTGCTGGCACTGCCCCACATTTGGGGGGGCATGTGCCCCCCTCTCCAATCTGAGCACAGCGGAGGCAGCTGCCCCTGTGGGCTGGGTTTTGTGCCCCAAGTCCCGCTGCATGTGCCCCCTGGACCTCTGGCCCTTCCCTCCCCACCAACTGACCTGCTGGTCTAAGGCGGGGGGACACACATGCATGCACAAGCATGCTCAGCTCCCCCAGCCCAGGATTGATTTCAAGAGGCTCTAGGATCCACCGATATGACCACTGCTGTAGGAAATACACCTAAAATGCCTGTGGGAAGGAGAAATTAACCCATTCTTTTCTTTTCTATTTCTAATGCTAGTATCCTATAACATATGTAAGAATAAGAATGAGAGAGGTTATTCCCACCACAAACCTATTATGACAGCCATGAGGGAGGAAAATCATGTGAACTATGCAATTTTTGTCAGAATTTTGCAGTTCTTTGCTATTCACAGAAATAGCAATAATTTCTATTCACAGAAATAATAATTTTAACTATAAAACCAAAATCTTAACTCTATTATATTATGTGAATATTTTGTTATGTTTTGCTGAAGATTTGTAGTTGTTAATTAGCAAAAGCATCTAGGTGCTACCATAGTACAGGTAATATAAACAAACAATTCCCTGTTACCCTGTTGTTGATGATCTCCAAATCATCTTGGTGTACTAGAATAATGTGCAATGAGTAAGCTCTTAACCTTTTTTCCAGCTCCGTTTTCCTTAATATGGTTTCAATTTTCATTTGAAAATGATTGATTCCCAGTCTCTCTTTTAAATACAATAATCCATTTAATACACAGTCATTCCTTTAAGGATATGTTTACTGCCTCTATAGTGAGCTCAGGAAATTCCATAGGGTAGTACAACCCACTCAGTCTTGCTCAGTGTGTGCCAAAGCCTAGAAATTAGGCTGTGCAGTTGATTGAAAATTGCTTGAGCATATGTCCAGGTCGTTTTTCAGGTATGATTCAGTTCAGGCCAAAAGCTACACTTAAGTAGCTACACCGTCTGAATTATGAGCTTTGGCATGTGTAGGAATGAATGGGCAGGGCATGCTACTTAGTGGCTTGCAACAAAGGAGGTGCAGACATGGCCTGATCGGGGTTTGAATTACACTCCAATTCTTGGGGGGGGGGGGGGGGGGGGCGGTCTGCGGCGGTGGCAGTTGGAAGCCAGAAGGAGTTGCTGTCACCACTGCCTAAGCTACTTAGGTGCGGGTTGGGCCAGGGGCTCTCATCTCCTATGGGGGGGAGCTTTGGGGGGCTCCTGTCTCTTATGGGGGGCTCTCATCTCTTATGGAAGGTCATCCCCCTCAAGCCCCCACGTATTTCCAATCCTGGGCGTGATTGTTCTTCCTCAAGCATATTTCATAACTGTGGCCCACTTAAATCCCAAATGGAATTTAAGTAAACATATTTTACCATTCATAAATTTCTGTTCGTTGCAGTTTTCTTTCACTAATTAACAACTCAAAATAGTAAGTTTTATATCTCTTTGCTTTGTTTTCAACATACAGGAAAGACTCTTGTTTGCTCACAGATACTCTGTAGGGCCCCAAATCAGGCATGAGGTTTGTAACTTGGAACTTAAGCAGGTGCCTAGAGTTGACCAGGTGCATAAATGCTTTCCTGGATCAGGACTATAGGTGGATCTGCCCTAGGGAGAACAACCACTCTAGCCCTGCTGGCATTTGTACTTTACAAATGAAGAGAATTGTTTGATTAGCTTACAGGTGAAAGATGTTGGCCTCATCAACTACAGTAGGATGAGGATTGGCCATGAGAATGATGAGAGCACAGGCTTTCTGAGTGTAGTGAGCATATTTCTTAAAGACAGTATTCCCTGTTGGGAATTTACAATATTTTATGTATTATGATCTTAATAGTGTATGATTAATGGGAAGGGCCATTGTTAGCCCAGTTTCAACAGGATTAATTTTTTTAAAATGCTTTTACCACTATAGCAGTATGTAGAATGGAGCAGCCATCACTTTATGTTTATATATGAGGTGGTTAAAAGAGAAAAATAAAGGGATGGAAAGGAAAAAAATACTGTAATGGAACAGCATCATATTCATGATGGATGGAATGCTTAATTAGCAAAATGTATAGCATTAAAAAAAACTTAATGGAATAGAAAATAGCTTCTCTGATTCAGAATGGGAACTCCAGGATGTGTCTACCTTGCTTCCATGGTGGTTTTGAGAAGCAAGCTTTTTCCACCCACTCCCATTTTGCATGTACCAAATGTGGAAATGAAGCAATTAAACCTGACAGGCTGGCACTGCCATTTCTTAAGTTCTCTGTCCCCTGTATGCTTAAAAACAGGAGCAGTAGTCAGCAGTTAATCAGCATATTTCTAGGACTAATATATGCAGAGTGGGAGTGGATGAGTGGGGTGTACTTCTTGGTGGCATTCTCAAGAGCACTTCCATGAATAAACATATTCTCAGTAGCCCCCAACTTTCCATCCATCTGTAGTCACAACCACCAAAATAGTCCCAGAAGTCTGTGCATTTGGTCACCTTGTCCATGGTATGAATTGTTCTCAGAATATAATTAGTTTACAAATAAACTAAAACAGAAAGTTCTACCCAAAATTTTCACATCTGCAAGAAGAAAATTAGTAAGTGATAACCATGTATACATAGGAACTCAGTTTTTAGGAACATTTAAACCAAGATACTGAAACATCTGAGTTCCAACTGCCTTCTCCAAACTAGACAGGCAGGTTTTTTGAGTAGATGTGATATCTTTTATGACTATTGAATGTTTGGTGGAAAAAAAAGTCAACAAAAAAATTCAATAATCAACAGCCCTCCATCAGACTATCACTTGAATACTCTAACACCAGCATTTCCTTTTTGGACACCATAATCAATATCCAAAATGGTAAAATTCGAACCACCATACGTAAGAAACCTGCAGACCAACATGCATATCTACACAAAACCAGCAATCACCCTAAACACACCAAGAAAACTGTAATTTACAGCCAAGCTCTCCAATACCATTGACTTTGCACCAAGGAGAATACTCATGATTGCCACCTCACAAATCTCAAAAGGGTCTTCAGCCAACAAGGACACTCCTCCAGAGAGCTAGATTGCACTTTTGAAAGAGTCACCAGGACACCATGTAAAGATTTGCTGCAGTACAAAAAGAAAATCCCTACAAATCTCACACCATTAGTTATGACATATCGCCCTTCCCTGAAACCTACACAGAAAGATCCTCAAACAATTGCAACCCATACTATAAGACCACCCAATTCTTAAAGAGATCTTTCCAGAATCACCCATCCTAGCCATTAAAAGAGCACCGAACTTCGCTAAACTCATCACCAGAAGCAAACTCCCTATGACCCAAACCACACCAAATGGATCCAGAGCATGCCAGGACAAGAAATGCAAAACCTGCCAACACATCTCCACCACCCCCACAATTACTACACCCCGCAACAGAACCATCTGCATTCCTGGATCTTACACCTGCACCTCCAGAAATGTTATATAACTCATCCAGTGCACTAAATGCCCTGATGGAAAATATGTAGGAGAAACCAAACAATAACTGAATACCAGTATGAACGGACACCAAAAATCTATCAAAGACAAAAATACCCACCTACCTATGGAAGCACACTTCTCACAGGACAATCACTCCCTCTCTGATCTCTCAGTTCTAATCCTCCAAGGGAACTTACAAAAGACCTTTCATAGATAAGTCTATGAACTTCACTTCATAAATCTACTGGATACACAAATCATGGACTCAATATAGACATTGGATTTATGACACATTACAACCTGCCTGACATCTGATTCACCAGGTGCCTGCCAGACCTGACCTTTTACACTTTTCTTCCTGCCCCACTTTTTTCCCCTCCCCTCCCCTACTTGTCTGCCCTTTGTCTTCCTAATTTCCAGCTATTTCCTCTTTCACAGACAGACTATTTTCTACCTTGAATTACTATGACTGTAGAGTCTCCCTTACTCACCTTTGGCTCTTCTTCACTCCTGCTTTCCCCACCTCCCTTTTCTGTTTTACCTTTTGTTTTCCTAATTTACATTCTGACTGACATACTGTCACACTTTTAGCTTCTGTCATTCCTTGGGGTCTCAGAATAGTAGAGACTTCCTATGCCTGAAGAAGGGTGATTGCACCCAAAAGCTTGCTAAGAACTCTTTTCCAACTACTCAGTTGGTCTAGTAAAAGATATGACATCTACTCAAAGAACCTTTCCTGTCTATATCATTAAACCAACACAGCTACAACCAAAAACCATTTTCCAAACTAAGTTCTCTATGAATTTCCTTCTGCCTTCATCTCACGTTTCATGAATTTAACCTGGCAGTAAAACTTCAACCACATACTTCATGACATGCACACCCTTTCAGAGTATGCATCTTGGCCATGTCAAACAAAAAAACAGACCTTTGTAGAAACAGACTAATATACATTAGTCTGAGCATTTTGGAAATCTGTAGGTGATCAACTAGAATGATTCCTGGGAGAACACATGGTCTTATGGTTAAGATGCACACCTGAGAAACTGATTCTACTACTGGTTTCATAGATTTCACAGACATTAGGGGCAGGACCTCAAGAGATCATCGGGTCCAGCCCCCCCCCCCCACAGGTGGGAAGTCAGCTGGGTTCAAGTGACCCCAGCAAGAAATAAATCCAGCTGTTTTTGAAGGAATCCAGAGTAGGTGCTTGCACCACCTCTAGGGGGAGACCCTGGACACATGCACCGTAAAGAACATTTTTCTAATATCCAGTCTAAATCAGCCTTCCTGAAGTTTGTGGCCATTAGACTTCATTATCCCTTGGGGAGCTCTGGTAAACAGAAGTTCTCCCAGGTCCTGATGTACCCCTCTTATGAAATTATAGGCTGTCACCAAGTCCCACCTGAGCCTTCTCTTCTCCAGACTGAAG
>NW_017729024.1:34223576-34223873 GCF_001723915.1 Gavialis gangeticus | reverse complement strand
GTCACCAGGACACCATGTAAAGATTTGCTGCAGTACAAAAAGAAAATCCCTACAAATCTCACACCATTAGTTATGACATATCGCCCTTCCCTGAAACCTACACAGAAAGATCCTCAAACAATTGCAACCCATACTATAAGACCACCCAATTCTTAAAGAGATCTTTCCAGAATCACCCATCCTAGCCATTAAAAGAGCACCAAACCTTGCTAACCTCATCACCAGAAGAAAACTCCCCATGACCCAAACCACACCAGATGAATCCAGACCATTCCAGAACAAGAAATGCAAAACCTG
>NW_017729024.1:34194255-34218576 GCF_001723915.1 Gavialis gangeticus | reverse complement strand
CCTGAAGTAGGGGACCCAATACTGGACACAGTACTCCAGCTGTGGTCTCACTAGGCCCGAGTAAAGCAGGAAGATGACTCCCCTGGTTTTGCTTGAGATGCATTGGTGGATGCATGCCAGAGTTTGGTTAGCTTTGCCCACCACTGCATCACATTGGTGGCTCATATTCATCTTGTGGTCAATCAAGACTCGAAAGTCCCTTTCAGGCGTGGTGCTAGAAAGCATACCACTGCTGAGCTTGTAAGTATGTTGAGAGTTCTTCCTACCGAGGTGCAGTTCCTTGCACTTCTCTGTATTAAAGGCCATCCAGTTTTGGTTGGCCCACCTTGAAAGTGTGTTCAAGTCAGCCTGTATCCCCAGCCTGTCCTGTGGTGTGACAGCCCTCCCCCATAATTTGGTCTCCATAAACTTGACCAGTTCACATCTGACTCTCGAATCTAGATCATTGATGAAAATGTTAAAGAGTACTAGCACGAGCACTGAACCCTGAGGGACTCCACTGGTAACACTGCGCCATGTTGATTTGCTCATTTCAACTAGTACTCTTTGGGTCTCACCCCATAGCCAGTTGCCTAGCCATCAGACTGTATGATGATCTAGGCCACAGTTCCCCAGATTAACCATGAGGACATCATAGGGAACTAGCTCAAAGGCCTTCTTGAAGTCCAGATAAATGATGTCCACATCATCTCCCTTGTCCAGGGCATATGTTACCTGGTCATAGAAGGAGATGAGGTTGGTCAGGCAAGACCTACCAGTCACAAAGCCATGCTGGCTGGCATTCAGAAGCTTGTCTTCTGTTAGTCTAGCATTAATGGATCCCTTGACAATTTTCTCCAGAATTTTTCCAGGGATGGATATTAGACTGATTGGTCTATAGTTCCCCAGCTCATCCCTCCTCCCTTTCCTGTAGATAGGGACCATGTTGGCTCTTTTCCAGTCATGCGGGACCTTGCCTGAGTGCCACAATTTTTCAAATATCCCTGCCAAGGGGGATGCAATGATGTCTACCGGCTCTTTCAAGACCCTCGGGTGCATTCTGTCTGAGCCCGCAGACTTGTGAATGTCCAATATCTCAAGGTGTTCCTTCACCTGATCCACATTAATTTCAGGCCTATCACCCACTCCCAAATTGGTCTGTGCCATTTCTGGAAGTGTGATCCTCATGGAAGGGTAAAAAACTGATGTGAAAAAGTCATTTAGGAGATTGACCCTTCCTTGGGCATCTGATGTCAGTTGCCCCATTGGATCTCTCAGGGGCCCAATACTGTCCTTGTTTTTTTTTCCTATTTCCCACATATCTAAAGGAGGACATTTTGTTGTCCTTGATCCCTGTAGCAAGCCTAAATTCAGTTTGTGCCTTGGCTTTTCTTGACTGCTCTCTGCAGGTGCAGGTGAGTGCAGAGTAAATCTCTTTGGTAATGCTTTCTGTTTTCCAGCTGGTGTAGGCTACTCTTTTGAGCTTTATGAGGTCCAACAGTTCCTTATTCAGCCATAGAGGCATCCTTACTCATTAACTGCATTTTGTGCGAGAAGGGATGGCTTTGCCCTGTACTTCAAGGATTATGTTCTTGAGTAATGACCATTCCTCATGTACTAGCTTTTCTGGGGGGTATGGCCTCTGATTGCCTGACTGACCAGTTGTCTCAGTTTGCAGAAGTTGGCCTTCCCAAAGTTAAGGACTTCTGTTTTACTGAGGTGTTTGCCTGCTCTTTGGTGAACTAAGAAAATGATCAATTCATGGTTGCCGTCACCAAGCTTCCCCTTGATCCACAGGTCATTCACCAGGTCCTCCCCTTTGGCCAGGACCAGATCCAGCCATGCCTCTCCCCTAGTTGGCCCATAGACTTCCTGGGTTAGGTAGAGGTCATCGACGCACATGAGAAAACTACACAACCTGTCAAATTTGGCCATGCAATCATCCCAAGAGATGTCAAGGAAGTTGAAGTCTCCCATGACGATCAAGCATTGGGAGCATGCAGCTTCAATCAGTTCCCTAATAAATTCCCGATCTAGGCCTTCCTCTTGGTCAGGGGGATCTATAGTAGACTCCTACAAGTAAGTCACCCTCCCCATGTTCTCCTGGTATCTTGACCCAGAGGGTCTTAAGACGCCCTTCCTGGTTTGGAAACTCAATCTGCAGGGAGGTGAGCTGATCTTTGACATAGAGAGCAACTTCCCCACCCCTCTCCCCCACACGGTCTCTCCTATACGCAGTGTAACCCTCTACTGCCACAGACCAATCATAGGTGGAGTCCCACCAGTTCTCCGTAATTCCTACAAGGTCGTAGTCATTATCACATAGGAGAAGGGCCAGATCTTCATGCTTGTTCTCCAAGCTCCTGGCATTTGTGTACAGGCAGTTAAGTCTGCCATGTGAAATCCAATGCTTCCCTGAGGGTTTAAGAGAGGCCTTTCCTTGGGCTGTTGCCAGAGTGGGATCCATTAGGCTTCACCACAAGACCATGCCTCTTCCTGCCAAGATGTCCCAGTTGATCATATCATAGGGAGCTGTCATAGTATAATCTACTATTGCAAACCTTTCTCTACAACTATTCATTCAACTTTAAGCACATTTGCTTCATGCACCATTTGTGTCTACTTTCTGTAAATCAGATGGTAAAAGTTTGCTGGCAGAAATATTTGCAGAAATTATGAGTTTTAAATAAATATTGGAGAATAATATGGAATTTGTTTGTACTCATCCAACACTGTTTCAAGGTGTTACATTCAATCCAGTGTGGAAATGGAAAATACAGGAGCCACAGTCTGATTCAAGGAAATGTAAATATATATATATATATATATTTAAAAAAAAAACCCTCTCAATGAATTACTTGCACCTAGAGCTATTCACAGAAATAATAATAATAATTTTTAGTTAAAAATACAGTGAAGAAACATACAGTCCTGTCACGGAAATAATAATAATTTTAAATAACAAATACATTGGAGAAACATACAGTCTTATCACAGCCATTTCATAAAAACAAGCAAAAAAGGAGGTCAAATGGACTACATAACTATTTACATTATATTCCCTTAGCATATCATACAAGCTATGCTAGGAGATAAAGTACCCTCTCTTTAGGCTGGATTGAGAGCTGCTTACTTATACTACTGAAGTTGTTCATATGAATAGTATATCTAAAATCAGTTGAATTATTGACATTGGTAATAACTCACCAGTGAGTAATGGGGTTCATGGTCTGTTGTTGATGACTGCACTCAGTTTTCCATATCCAGTTTTAGATGTTTCAGTGCCAAGAATGGCTGCCAGATTTTTTTTAAAACCTCCATATTTATATACAAAAATCAAGTATTTGTACACATAGATGCCTTCTTTGTGATTTAAATTACATTTGCACATACAGAGAACAAGTCTATACTGTACTTATAAATGTTATAATTGGACACAAGTTTGGCACACATTAGTAGTCCTAGACTTTTTTTGGTCCCTTATTGCCTATTCAGAGGCTACCTGATTACATAATACTGACATGTTCTGGCTTTCTTCCAGTCAATGCAACTTTTAAAGCCAGGTGCTATAAATTGTTAATTTTGCAGATTAATTCTCATCCTTCACCTTTTCACTGCAGTACTCCTTCTTAAATGATGTTCTAATGGACCTCCTGCCATTTTAGAAATATTATTCTTTTTAGATGATATGGAATTTGAGTCTCACTTTTTTCAAAATCCTGTGATTAGGAGGTATTCTTTTAATTATTTTCCACTCTATTTTCCCTAACTAGTCTGCATTAAAATAATGATCTTATTGTAGTATTATTAATATGTTAAAACAATACCAGAAATACAAGCATTTCACTAGCACCACCAATTTAGGTTTTATTTTTGCATTATTGAGAAACTATATCAATGAAGTTAGAGTCAGCTGGGTAGTTCAGCTATTGCTATGAAATTTGATAAGTGTTCAAATGAAAGAAAAACTGTCAAAAGCCTTGTTAGAAGTTGATCTGGGAATTAGAAGTGAAGCAACTTCACTGAACCTGGACAGCACATACATAAAGATTTGCCCTCTGTTTAGAAATGGCACTGAGAAGCTATCCACCGGATGTCTTTGGATGTGAAGACTAAATAGACCATAGACCATGAAAAATCTCTTTAAAATAAGAAAGAATCCATTTGAGCCTTTGCCCTCCGTTTGAAACAGAGTGCAAACACTTTTGAGCTCTAAAACAGAGTTTAGAAAAATATGACTGATTTCAGTTGTGACTAGGATCCAAACTACTGCAAGAAAGACTATTCTCATTCATTTTTACTCCTATTCAAAAAACTTGTTGTTATGAGATTCCTTGCCATTAGTTTTAAAAACCGTACCAGTTCATAATGTGAACTGTTAGATGCTTATACTTTTTAAAATTCTAAATCCATCCAATTCATCTCTATTTCTGTACATTAGAATCATAAAATCATAGAAACATGAGGGCCAAAAGAAACCTCAGAAAACCATGTTGTGCAACGTGCTCTGCTCAAGGTAGGGGACATCATCTGTCTGAACCATCCCAGACACATGCTTGCTTTAGCTTGCATTTAAAAACTTTCAGAGATGCCACTACCTCTCTAGGTAAACTCTTTCATTATGTAGAGCCACCCGTGTAATTAGAAAATTCTGATATCTAACTTAAGTCTCTGTTGTTACAAGTTAAGCCCATTACTTCTTATCTTGTCTCCTGAACACAGAGAACCATTAGTCACCATACTCATTAAGGCAACCCTAAATAAGCTCATTTCTTTAAGACAACCCTCTTCCAAACTTTTCTTATATGTCATGTTTTCAATAAATGTCCTCTGAATTCTTTCCAAATTGCCCACATCATTCTTGAGGCACAGTGCCCGAAACAGTGCCTCACCAATGAGAAATAGAGTAAAAGAATCACCTCCCATAACACTGTTCCTAATAAATCCCTTGAGCATCTTGAGTCCCAGCTCCTGAAAGGGCTCAAAACACCCACATGCCCTCAGGCACCGCTGCAGTCATGCCCCTGCCCCTGGCAGGGTTCAATGGCATGCTTCTCAGGCACCCCTGTGGTTCCTCATCACCCCTTACAGTCACTTTTGGTCCACCAGCAAAACTTGAACAAAAAAGGCAAGCAATCATTTGACAAAACTATCCCCTTTACTTGGAATTAAACAAATATTTGGCCAACCACCAGCCATCCTCCTGTGGGACTCTCACCTCACTCCCTCCAAGCATTTAGTGCCTGCCAGGGTCTCTCAGGCAGCTCCTCCCTGCTGAGGGCTTCATCCTCTTTAGAGCACCAGCCCTCCTCTTTCTTTCATCTAGGGTCGGCTTTTAAGCTCCTTGGAGCATGGCCCCTCATGGATCAGGGGAGCCTCTCGCATTGGCACAGCTGTTCCACTAATTCTAATGGGCAGTTGATGGCTGTCACTCTACCTGCCATAGCAGTGCCCTTGCTGCTCAAATAGAGGTTCCTCCTTACTGGCTTATTGCTGGACAGGAAGCTCTGCAACAGGCACTCACTTATACCTTTGGGGACCCTAGCTGCCTACTCCCCTGCAGCCAGCCCATAATGGGCAGTGTTTCCCACACCTGAGGACCTTACTGCTGCTGCTCCCCCACTTAAAGTAATGGGAGCCTCTGGCTCCCTGTTACTGTCCCACTGAGCCATTAGCCTTTTTTGCAGCAGTGTTACACTGATGGTTTGTATTCGCCTTGCAGTCCACTATAACCCGTAGGTTCTTTTCTGTGTTACTAGGGCAGAGACATTTATTTCTCTTTTTTTTCTTAATTTGTGCATATAATTGTTTCTTCTGAAGTACAGTGTTTTATATTTGTCCTTGTGGAGTTTGATCCTAGAAAAAAATTTTACTTTTTCCTTACTCAGAATCAGAACTTTGACAAATGTATCCTCTCCATTTCTATTAAACAGACTAAATTTTGTCTGCTTACAAGGCTTCTGTGAGCAAGTACTATGTTACAGAGAAGCCACTGCAGCACATTCATACCTGCACAGCTGAGGTTGGTTCTACCCTACTCCTGCTAAATACATGAGACTTTACTGATGTCCCTGTTCCAGCAGGATATGAAGTTCACCTTGGGAGTCACCAGCTACTAAAGGGACTGGAGCAGCTGGCAGAAGGTGTGAGCACACACACATAGGCCTTCTGGATAGTTGCAGAAGCTTTCTTTCACTTACAGACCTGGTATTACTCTGCCAGTGAAAGCAAAGGATTTTGCAACCATGGTGAGTGTGGATGCACTCAGTTTTGGCATTCAAACTTAAATTCTTCTGGAAAAAATAGATAGTACAAAGCAAGCATAAATAATCAATGGTAATGAAGAACTCAATGATATGCAAAAAATCATCAAGTTTATAGCCAAAGATTGGATTTGGTCTAGCTAGGATACACTACTGGTTTTAAATTGTCATAAGCAAAGACATAGGAGACGCATGAAAAGAGGAATATAATTTTTCAGGAGGATGACCTGTAATAATTAAATAAAGGACTCAGGGCAGTTTTTAACCTGTTGGGGATAAGTGAATAAACACAATGTGAATCTCAATAAGCCTTTTTCTTTTTTTTTCTTTTTGTCTCTTTTTTTTTTTTTCTTGTATGTTACCTTGCAGTCAGGAATTATACAAAGCAGAATTATGAAATACTTGCAGCTAGCTCCTGAAGAAAAGAGGAAGACATTGACAAGAAGAGTACAAGGAAGGCTGTGTTATTTTTAACTGAACCTCTGCTGCCCTGCTGCCTTCAGCTATTACAGCTGCTTCTTAACTTCCACAGGCAAAACACTTGCATAGAAAGCTGGAAATCTTGATTTTACACATCTCTATAGAGATTTTCCTCTACAGTTCTATTATTGACTGTGTGTGAAACAGTAATTGTACTCTGTGGAGTAATGACTATATAGTAATTGAAGGAAATGTTCAGGTTGAACAACAGACTTTTTACTAAGAAGAATGCCAGCAACAATACTGATAATCTACATAAGAGAGTGCTTTTTCAAATAACTGTTTTCTACCCAACATCCCAATATTATAATCACTCGCTCTCAATGTAGCACGATCTGAACCTATATAAATGTGTACAGTATTATGAAAGGGAGGCGACATTCTAAAACAGTGATATTTTAAATCTAAGAAAAATATTACTTTTGCAGTGACTCGGAAACAATTAAGCAAAAAAAAAAAACAAATTAAGAAAACCCCTCTGAAGTCTCCTTAGTTTAGGCTTTTTCCCTTCCTTCCTTTTGTAATCTTCCTAGTTCCTACTTTCTGCATAACATACTTGGATAGAACTTGCCAATAAAATTCAGCACTAATTTACCAAGAGACTTATCACTCCAAGCTCTAATAATTTAAGCTAAGTATAGATATTCAAAAAGCCTAATGTGGAAGTGTTCTAAGTTTTGTACTTTAAGTACCCTAGGTTAGGTCAGGAACCAATGGGACAGATGTTCACCCTTTGGTGGGGGGGACACACACAGGCTGCCTGCACTGACAGAGGCCAGTAGGTTGGGGGAATTATTGCATGCCTCTTAATAGGCTGCCAGAGAATGCTGAATTCACCTGAACAGCCCCACTCCAGCAGCTGGCTCTCAGTGGTAGGAAAGGGGTGGAGGGAATTGAGACCCCCACCACATGCCCCCCCCCAAAGATGTGCTAGCTTGGGTCTGGGGGAGCTGGGTCTGTGCAGTGAGGGCCTCTGCATCCCCCTCCTGCCCTCCTCTCCCCAATCCCCCCACTGCTGCTGACAGCCAGCCCACTCATCAGGGGCAGGGTGTAGGGTGGTCATCATAGAAGACAGTCTGGTTGTCCTCTGTCCTCTATTGATATGAAACCAGATGCCTTTATGCCCTCTATTTTTCTCTTCAAGAGAAAAATAGAGGGCATAAAGGCATCCGATTTCATATCAATAGAGGACAGGGCAGCAGAAAACCAGAATGTCCTTTATGATGGCCACCCTATGCTGGGAAGAGGAGCTTCACTGGCTCAAGCCAAGCGTGGGTCTGGCCAGGGCCAGCCTGCCCAGCTGTCATGGCCCCTAGCCCCACCCCTTGCCTGCAGCTGACTCTGTGAAAGCCCACTTGGCCACAGCAGAGGAGCACAGCCAAAGCTAGTGCACTACCCTGCAAGGGAGGTTAGCAGAGACCTGCAGAGTAGCCTGGGATGCTAGGGGACTGTGAATCTGGTACAGAAGTTCAATAGATGGTCTAACCTCAATCACTTAATTCTGATACTTAAAGTCTATCTTAGATCAGGTTCTGCCATTTTTAAACTTGTCTATGTGTGCTGAACTTTGGTACTGTTATAGGTTTAGACCAGTTTTTGGTTACTTATACTGGCTTATGTGTAACATCTGTACCTGGCCTTTGAGAGAAAAAAGAACAGAAGAGAAAGGAGAGGAGAGAAAGAAAAATAATAAAGAAAAAGGGAGAAGAGAAAGAGAGAAGAGAGAAAAAGAGAGAGAAGAGAAAAGAGAATGGAAAGGAGAAAGACAAGACAAGAAAAGACAAGAAAAAAAAGACAAACAAGAAAAAGAGGGGAAAGAGAAGAGAGAGAAAGAAAGAAGAGAGAAAAATAGCTAAAAGAGAAAGAGGGTGTGTACCTCACCACCCATGTCTCCCACCACTACCGGCTCGGGCCCATTGGTCCATTGAAGTGTTTAGCAGAAGGAGACAGCAACACCCCAGCAGCAGCCACCTGGGTCAGGGCAATCAGGCCTCTGAAATGGTCTTGGGGCATGGGGAGCCTGGGCCCAGGGCTGGGAGGGCCCAGCCGAGACTTGGGCAGACAGATGCCCTATCCCACCCAGGTGGGGGCAGCACTGCGGCATCGAGCACTGGGGCCATGTGCTCAGGGCAGGGTCCAGGCAGCAAGGAGAGAAGCAGGTGTGGGGAGAGGCACCACAGTCAAGCCACCCCAGCCAGGGCCTTCAGATGATGGAGAGCGGTGGCTGGGTGAGAAGCAGGGGCTGCCCCAGGGCTTTGTAGACTTAGGCCACAGTGGGCATGTGGGTTGGGGTGCCCAGTGGCACCCAAGGTGGAACCTGGCCCAGCCCATGTAGCTCTGCAGGGATGGGTTGCAGCCACTCTGTCTGTGAGGGTCTGCTGCCTGGCCAGGGCAGGAATCCAGACTCAAGGGGCTCCCACCTCCAAGCTCACCCTCCACAGCACAGTGGACACAGCACAAACAGGGCAGACCTACCCCCAGTGCAAGGGCCCAGCCATGGGGCCCAGCCATGAGAGCCCCCTGGGCCCCAGGAACAGCCGCTGTGGGCAGTCCTCTGAGCCAAGCTGCCTCCACAGCACCTGCCTAGGCCCCAACCTTGTCCACCCACAGCTCCTCTCCAAGGGCTGGGCTTGAAGTCACAGCATGAGGACAGGGGTTGGGGCAGCAGAACACACACTGCGTCCCTGCCCGTGTTCTCCTGACTCTGCCCCAGTGCCTTCCGCGGCACTGGGCCCTGTGGTAGCAACTTCAAAAAAAAATTTTAAACAATTTCCTCGCATACCTCCTGGCATGCAGAGGAAAACGTGTCTGCATGCCACTGATTGCCATGCATGCTGAGGGTTGCCTATCTCTGCTGTAGAGGCATGGTGAAGTTGCCTTTCTGAAGAGACACCTTTGATCCTCCTTCACTCAGAAATCACTCTCAGATTTAATGAAAAGTTTTTTCCCCATAAAAGGCCCAAATTAAAATTGTATTGATAACCATTCTGCTTCAGAAAATGAAAAAGACCAGTTGCAATAAAATGTAACCCAAAACATATGCCACAGATGTAAAGACAACAATAGATTTATATTTAAAAATTCTTTCCTTACTCCACTCTTTCTAGGGTGTGAGCTTTGAAGTTGTGCCTTAAGAAGAACACAGTATTTGTAACTAAGCAACAGGAAAAATTATAAAAATGACAAAATTGACTCAGGTTCACATCTTGATTGTAATTGCTTAGATACAACAAAGTTATGGACAGAAGTAAGAGTAAAGCATTTTATGAGGAGCGTGGCTTTACTGCTTGGGAGCACTGGTTGATCTAATGGAACTGTTGATAAATTATTGTGGTTTAGCTTCCAAATAATACATGATAGATTAGACACCCAAAACAGTTACTACAGAGCAGCTGTAAAATAGTATAACTGAAAGGTCCTTTAATATTACATCTGTTCATGCCATCATATATTGGGATATAGTAACTAGACAATTTGGAGGCAAATAGTTGCTTCTGCTCCCACCCATTCTAGAAGATCAGGAAATTGAGGTCAGGAGAGAAAATTTACTAAGGATCGTCACACCATTTGCTTCATAGAATGCACAGATTGCAGGAAAAGCACTGTAATTTGGAGTATCTTTCATAATTGCTGATCTTGTCAAAGGATATTATGTTTTGCTATCACAAAGAGAAATATAATGATAGAATTCCAGGCATTTCTTCAAAGCAAACTGGAGATAAGAGGGAAGCGCATGGGAGAACATACAAATAGTTCCAAAGGTGCACTCTTTTGTGAACTATAAAATATAACAGAAGATACTAAGAGAAATGGATTTTCCTACCACTAGGGAAATTATTTCTTATATAATTTAATTTAATCTAATCTAGTCTATTTTTCTTTTACTGCAAATTTCACTATAAGAAACTTTAGGTCATGATTCTGCTGACACACAAAAGAAATTTAATTATAAAAATAAAAGAAATCTGAATATTTCAGAGCTTTTATAAGATTTCAAAGGCTATTTAGTATTGTTCTATTTCTTTTATCCTTGTTTGTAAATTGATATGGGAAGTAAGACTGACTGTGTGACTTCAGCCTCAGAAAGAAAGTCTGTGTTTAGCTAATTTTAAATCTAAAGAAATTAAAATCACTAACAGAGGGCCTATATTTCTTGCCTCTCTCTCTAACAAATGCTCTTCACCTAGATGTGAATGTGATTTTTATGTTAGTTATGAATAAAATATTCATTAGTAAAATAATTTTAACGCAATGAAATAAATACTTGCATAATTGAGATGAGCAAATAATGTTTAGAAATTAAATTTACAATACAAGCATATATACATTTTTGTTCAACCACAGTAGCAGAGTTGTGCATTTCCAAGAATAAACTACATACATTTTATAGCAAAAGGAATAGTAGTGACTATAAGCATTTGTTTATTTACTTAGTTTATTGATGATTTGATGAGGCATAAAGCAAATTTCACAAGTGTAGTATACTTTGACAGACATCTAAATCAAATATGTAATCAAAAAACTGATTGCCATTTTGCAAAAAAGGAACATTTCTTCCTCAAATTAACAGAGAAATCACCAAAATATAGAGAAATTTAATATGAATAAAAAAGTAAGGCAGATATCACAGAATAATTTCCATTTTTTGTGGCTAATTCTTTCTAAAAAAAAAAAGCTTTTGCAAGTCTTTGACTGTTATTATGGAAAGCTAAAATTAATTTAAAAGTGATTTACTGTTTTGTCTGAACAGTATAATCTCTGTGACAGGTTCTCTTGTGACAAGGCAGGCAATTATTTCAGGTGGAGGGCCACTTAAAAAGTTTTAGCGAGCTGCTGGGGGTCTGTATAAGTAGTTCTGCCCCTTGACAGCTGCCCCACCCCCTGGTCACCACATTGGGACCAGAAGTCCAAAAACTTTGTCATGACTTGTGTTTGTGTACTGTACATAAAAGGGATTGCATAATAACTCAAAAATAAAGTCTAACTGTTTTACAGTGTGCATGTATCGTGAGGTGTGGCTGTGGGCAGGGGGGTACATGGTGGGGGGTGTGCATCTGCGTGTGTGTGTGTGTGTGTGTGTGTGTGTGTGTGTGTGTGTGTGTGTGTGTGTGTGTGTGTGTGTGTGTGTGTGTGTGTGTGTGTGTGTGTGTGTGTGTGTGTGTGTGTGTGTGTGTGTGTGTGTGTGTGTGTGTGTGTGTGTGTGTGTGTGTGTGTGTGTGTGTGTGTGTGTGTGTGTGTGTGTGTGTGTGTGTGTGTGTGTGTGCACGTGCGCACGTGTGTATGGTGGTCTGTGGGCATGTGTCAGGGGGTAGCTGTGTAGGGAGGTATAGGGCATCATTTACCAACCTGTTTTTGGACCTGGTGGTACACTTACCGGGCCTCTCCCATCCCATGGCACACCAGCCAAATACAGAGCAGGGGGAGAGGGTGGTGAGCAGCTGGGCATGGAGTGGGGAGGGGGTGTGGTAAGCAGCCGGGCACAGATCAGGGTGGGGCAGAGCGGCCAGGCATGGAGCAGGGATCGTGTCTGAACACAGCGTGCAGATGCAAATCACTGGCTGGAGCCATACGCCCCATCTGTCTGTGTGTCCATGGTGGCAGCAGGTGGGGGACATGGATCTAGCCCACAATTCATGGCACACCTGGACATGCCTCACAGCACACCGGTTGGGAAACGCTGGCATAGGGTATGTTGGGGTATATGTATATGTTGGTGGCAGCTGTGGGGGCAGGGTGTGAGGGTGTGGGTTGTGAGGGAGGGTGCAGGGTCTAGGGACCTCCCACACACTCCTCCCATGGCTTGCAGCCTCCACTGCCGGCAGCAGCAGCAGGCAGGGAGATCAGGGCACTCATGGCTGGTGCAGGTGTGACTTTGGCCAGCACTGCACATGGGGTGGGGGGGATGACGCAGTCTGCCTGGCTGCCTCTGTCACTGCAGTCTGTGCCACATGCCTGAAGGTCCCATGCTCACAGGTGCCTTCCCTTCCCCTGCTGCGCAGGTCTCTGCACTCTGCCAGAGCCCAGTATGGGGCTTCTGCACTGCGAGTGTGGGATCCGCAGGCACGTGGCATGGAGCCTGTGCCCAGGGGGTGGCAGGAACATGAACTTTTTTTTTCCCAGTAACTCTTAATCTGGCCTTCATTCAGACAGCTTTTATATCTCAATCAAAACACTAGCTTATAAAATATGCTACAGCTACAGCTTCTCCTCAGAAAATTTCTAATATAATGATTCTGTTTACTTGTATAACTACCTTCTTCTGGGAAGATTCAGCCCTAATGAAGCCTTGGCCTAAAAGTGCCAGCCTATAGGGCTGAGATAAGGCCTAATTCTAATACTTTTTGAATTATGTTCTGCACTAATGAAAGAAACCTGTGTTATGAAAGCATTTGTTCTTGAGCACTGCTCCCCCTGCTACCATTTTGAGTCTAGCTGGTCACCAAATTGTATGGACCTCTAACTCCTTACAGTCTGCAACCATCCAGAGTCTTAAAAATGCTGCTCAAAATATGGAGAGTCTAAGATGATACAATCAAGAAAAATTTTACAGCTTTTATATTAGGAAAGGAAAGAAACAAATGAGTTAATCTGGCACTGGATAATGGTGAAGTCACTTATTATTCATGCATAGATATTCTTCCTTACTTTAAATGTAGCTTCAATTTATCTCCTCTTTCTGTAATTTAAGGGACATACAAGAGAAAACAATACAGATTTAAAACCACTGATGTGAAGTACCAACATGCAGAGTTTCAACTCTAACTATATAGGGGCAGCAACATAACTTTGGCTACAGCAATTTCTGCCAAAATAAAACAAAAACTTTATGTTGAACAGATGAACCTTGAATAATTCATGGAAAGCACTAAACTCAGCTGAGCTGATTAAATAAGTTTGAAAACATTCTGACACTAAACACACCTTTTCTGCAGCCAAAACACAAAAGTACTTACATTAAGCAAAACCACTGCAGTGGTGTGCTAGTATTTCTGTACACTGGGTGCATCTATATGTACAATTAGTGCTATATGGGTTTACTGTACAGTAAACCCACCTGAGGCAAGTGTCTACACGTGTGACCATTTGGGAGCAGATTTGCTTTTCATGGCACTAGCCTGTTCCCAGACTCCTCCAACCTTGTACCACTCCCCTGCAGTAGCCACAGGCAGCTGCCTGATGCCAGGGACCTTCTTCAAAAACCAGCCCCACAGGATGCTTTTTAGCCAACTGTCTCAGGTCCAAAGCAGTCTCCAGCATGTTTGCACTGCCCTGTATTACTCTGTCACCAGAATCTGTGCCCACCATGTGATGGCTGCTCTGCCCCTAGGCCACAGGAGTGATGCCCCACACCCTGTGTTCCTGCTTGCCACCCAGCTCACCGTGTTTCACAACCACGGTGACCACTGCTTGGCTTAGGTCAGTCTCAGCCCTGCCTGCCTCCCCTCTGCTGAATGGCCAGGGTCACTGCTGCATCTGAGACTCCTGCTCCCATGCTGACACAACCCAGGCCCTGAGCTGCCAATTAGACCCAGGCAGAGATGCCAATGATACTCTTGTGGATGCCACCACCAATGCCATCCACGAGCTGGAGCCCCACCGCCTGTGGGCCCACCTGGCCAGCCAGGACTGGTGGCTGCACATCGTCCAGAATATCCTGTCCCTGCAACCTCCCCAACAACAGAACCCTGTCCCCCACTCCCTCCCAAACCACAGAGCCCCTCCATCTTCCCTATGACCCAGAACCCCACCACCAACCACCCCACTCACCACCAATAAAGCACCCGCTTCCCTGTGCAGACTAAGTACAGTGTGCTCTGCGTGCCCTCCCACAGTAGGATGAGAACACCTAGGGGGATGGAGCCCAGGGATAGGAACCCAGCACCTGGCCACAAACTACTGGTGCCTCCCAAGTCTGTTTGTAGGTAGCAACATCAGCAGCAAGCAGCGAGCAGGGACTGCCTGTAAACACCATCAGCAGTATCAGCAGCAGTGGGTGTGGCAAGCGGCAAGCGGGGACCATCCTCAGATGCCAGCAGTGGGGGGGTGGCAAGCAGCAACTGCCTGCAGAAGCGGGTGGTTGTGGCAGTGACAGCCAATCTCAGGGGGGGCTCATGTCCCCCCATACCTCCCCTATACATCACCTATGCCTCTGGGTGCACCTCCATAGATGTACATTCTGTGGTAAGGCTGGCAGGTGAGGGGCTCACTTGGGTACAAGGCTGGCCACTGCTCTGCTGGCATGGGCAGCTCCCCTTCCTGCAGCCAGTGGGACAAGCACCATGTGCAGTAGGGCCTGCACATAGTGCTTGTCCCACTGTGGACAACTAGGCAGGGTTAGAGCTGTTTTTGAGTTTTTGCAACATGTCTGAGATATGCACTATACCAGGGTGCTGTTCACTGCCCAGCCTCAGATCAGGAGTTGTAAGCACACAGGTGCTCAAGGACCATGGTAAGTTGTCCTGCAGATCCTGGCTCAGGTGGCCACTGGCCAAGCTCCATGCTCCTACTCACTTCTCCAGGGGCAGGAGGGCCACTGAGTGGTTGTTGAAGGCAGCCTGCCTTCCCCGGCCAAGACAGGCCTGGCTTCTGGCAGCACCTGCCATGGATGCTCCAGACCTGCTCCCCACTTCTCCTGCAGGCCAGGCCATCTCCTCCTTTCCCGCCAGGCCCACAGCACCCATGCTCAGTGGGAGACGAGCTCCCAGCCAACTAGGATGCAGAGCTGGTGGCACCCCCACCCTCCCCCCAGGGGTCCTCTCTGGAGAGGTGCTCCAGGGAAGACTCCACCCTGCAATGCCCTGCATCCCAAGCATGGCTCTGGTGCACCAAAATGAGCTGTTTGTGTGGACCAAAGGGTGCCCAACCCACTATGCCTTGCTGATGATGATGGACACTGGCTGCTCAATAAAGTTTTGCACTGCTTCCTGCCTCTCTGTGTGCTGAGGAACTGAGGTGAGGGACTCCAGGAGCAAGGAGGAGCTTGACCAGGTAGGAAAAGGGGGCAGGGACAGGGAGGTCCCTTCTCCCAATGCAAGGCTTAATGGGCAGGTGTGGCAGGCATGCCCAATGGCCTGAGTCTGTCCTCACTGGTAGCAGCAAAATGCAGCTCCCAGTGGTGTCCTAGGGTGCAGGGGTGCAATGCCTAGCTAGCCAGGCAGGAACCCCCTCAAGGGAGGAACTGGAGCTAATCAAGGTAGGCATTGTCATCCCCATCATGGCATCCTGGATGGGACTCCACACCCAGAGCTGTTGGGGAAGACACTGGCCTGTGCTGCCAGATGACACTAGGGACAGGGACTGGGGTGGGACGGACTGCCATGCTGCAGTGGAGGATCCAGCAGGTTTCTCATGGTGGAAAACATGGTGCAGCTCTGCCCAGGGTCACAGGGTGCAAGAATGTGGTCCAGCTGCCACATAAAGGGTATGGTCCTGAGGGCAGCCCCTGACTGATGGTTGTGGTTGGTGACACTGACACGCTGTGCCCACAGTGCCTTGAACTTTATGCTGACTGGCTGTGCCTACAGTCCCACATGCAGGCCACCAGGCCCACATAGATGTGCACATTGGAGTGCCTGCCCCAGGCGGACTGGCTCTGGACCTTGGCCTCACCCCACAGTGCAATGAGGTCTGCAGTCTCATCCTGGGACCAGTTATGCTCCTGGGAGGCAGTGTGTGGCATCGAGGATGACACCAGCATGGCTTCCTCAATGGCCCTCAGGGACTGCGGGTGAGAGTCCGGGGCTGGGCAGGCACCTGCAGTGCACAGCACAGGGGCACAGTGCAGGACAGGCAGGGAGACAGTGGGGCTGGGCCAGGGGCCAAAGCCAAGGTCCAGGCAGGGTGCTGTAACTGTCCCAGGGCCTCTGCTATGAGAGCGGGTGGCCAGAAGCAGGCAACAAGTGGTACAAGCCCCTGGGATCACCACAGTATTTTAAAGGCCAGGCAGGGACAAGCAAAAAGCTACCCCAGCTCTGGGGCTGGAAAAGCTCTGAGTCCCATGGCCCTGAAGCTACCCTGGTGGTGGCCCTGTAGTGGTGGACCAGGAGCAAATTTGCTAACAGTTGGTGTCTACATGTGCACTACTGCACAGTTACTACAGTGAGGTTAATTTGCTACCTGTATTTGCAAGTGCAGGTAGAAAATGAACCGCACATTAGACTAATTTACTGTGCAGTAAACACTTGCACATATAGACAGTGATGTTTTACCACACAGTCAATTATTCAACTGCACGATAAAGTCTATCTTGTAGATGCACCCACATTGGAATAATATAACAGCTAATATAGAACCAACTTAAAGGAGTAAGAAAATTTTGTTTAAAGGAGTTCAGGGGAACTAAAAGTCACATAAGCAACCTATTAATTATAAAATAACACAAATGATGTTGCAGAAGGAAGTATGAACCAGTCATTCATGTTTGTTTTTTTTGTTCGGTTTGGTTTAGTATTTTTTTAAGGTGCTACATTAGGGAGAAAGGTGCATTTATAATTGTGGACTGTGTTTTCCTATTTTATGAGATTTTGGTATCTGATACAAAGGACATTTCAACATATTTAGATTAAAAAGTAACTGTGGTACTTCTGACACTCATGTACGGAAGGAAATCGTAGATACCTTCTGCATTTAAAATGGTCATTTCTGTGTGATATCAATATGCTGAATATCTCTGTAACTCTGACTACTGGGTCATTCTGTATTAAGTAGAACCATCACATTTAACAAAAATAGTCACTTTTTAGCTTCTCAAAGAGTTATAAAGGTTAGAGATTCTGGGGGGGAGAGAGGGAGGGAATGATAGATCTTCCCTTTTACCCTATTCTGATTTCTTTGCTCAATTTATTACCATTATCATTTGATCAACTGATTTGGGCCAAAACTGAAAATAGTGGCTTTTTAAGGCAATTTAAGAAGTATCCAGACTACATCAAAGTAATTTATCATCACCAAGAGTTCATATATTTTGTTCCAAAAGACTCAGTTGTAGGAAACCTTGAACATTTTAGAACTGATATGCATTGGGAAAGCCAGTTTTACTGCAACAAAATTTGACTCTGATTTTTAAAGTACTAAACTTGTCAAAAAGAGGAAAGAATGATTTTTATACAGGTCTCATTCTGTGAAAATGGGTTAGAGTTATTGCTTGGCCTGCAGTTGGAAACTGGATGAAAACATACTATTTCAACAAATCAGGCAAAAAAATGCCTGCAGACTTTTAAGCACTGAACCACAATAATGATAATTATTGTAGTGGGACTGTGAAGTGATGTGTTATTGTGTGCAAAATAGCAGACTGGTTGTTGCAAATATATTTTCTGCAGAAATAGAACATAGTTACGGAAAATTGTTCTTTTCTAAATTATAGTAGCAAAATGAAATCAATAGAGAAAAAAGTCTTGAAATTGAGGATTAAAACATTCTGTCTTCAGACTTAGATCTAGTAACAACATCCAAAATTAGGAGTTTTCAACAAAAGGCCAAATTCTGTTCACCTGATTAGATTGATTAGAGTCATATTGCTTACTTACCTGAATAAAAGGTACAAGATTTATCATCTTGCTTGGCAACTCATGGGTCCCACCAACAAATAGGCATGTTCCTACCTTTACACACAAGTGGCAACCATTGATCCTCCTGGATCATGGTGTATGCATGAGGGTCCCCCAAACCTTCAATGCACATCCCTGGGCAGGAGCTTTTGGAGGAGTGGAGGCTGCCCAGACTTTCCATCCTCCCTTGAAGCCACTGAAACAAAACCAGACTGAATCCTGATGTTTGTTGCCTCCATGGCTGTAGTTGTATAAGTGTCTAGAAATTGAACCCAGGTCTCCTGTGTGGTAGACAAGGATTCTACCACTGAACAACAGGTGAGTACACAAAAAAGCATGTCAACTGAAGTCAATGGTGACTCTGCTGATCTTCTCTTGACTATACTAGCAGACTAATTCTACTATGCAGTAATGCATCATGGCAAAAGTCATGATATTGTGCTACTGTGCAGTAGTGTCATTCACTGCACATTTAGTTAGTTCTAAACTTAATGTGCAGTACGCAGAGTTCATTCATGCATGGATGGGCGGAGGAGAACAGGATGGGTTTTAACACGGACAAGTGTAAGGTGATGCACCTGGGGAGGAACAATCGGCACCATACATACAGGCTGGGGAACTCCCCTCTTGTCAGCACGGAGGTGGAAAAGGATCTGGGAGTCATTATTGACTCCAAGATGAACATGAGTCGGCAATGTGGGGAGGCGGTTAGGAAGGCCAACTGCACCTTGTCGTGCATCCACAGATGCATCTCGAGCAGGTCCAAGGAGGTGATCCTCCCCCTCTATGCGGCACTGGTCAGGCCGCAGCTGGAGTACTGCGTCCAGTTCTGGGCGCCGCACTTTAAGAGGGATGTGGACAGCATCGAGAGGGTCCAGAGGAGGGCCACTCGTATGATCAAGGGACAGCAGGGTAGGTCCTATGAGGAAAGGTTGCGGGACCTGAACCTGTTCAGCCTTCAAAAGAGAAGGCTGAGGGGGGATCTTGTGGCCTGTTATAAACTGGTTAGGGGGGATCAGCAGGCGCTGGGGGAGTCCCTGTTCCCCCGAGCACCGCAAGGAGTGACCAGGAACAATGGTCACAAGCTGGCGGAGGGAAGGTTTAAGTTGGACATCAGGAGGCGCTACTTCATGGTCAGGGCGGCTAGAGTCTGGAACCAGCCTCCAAGTGAGGTGGTGCAGGCTCCCACCCTGGGGGTTTTTAAGAGGAAGTTGGATGACCACCTTACTGGGGTCATTTGACCCCAGTGCTCTTCCTGCCACGGCAGGGGGTCGGACTAGATGATCTGCTCAGGTCCCTTCTGACCCTAGAAACTATGAAACTATGTGTGGACATGACCACCATGTTCCTAATTATCCAAATAACATTTTACAAAAATATAGGATTGTTCATCTAAAAAAAATTTAACAAATGTTTACTAACTAATGGTTATACTATATCTGTAGGTTGGTAGAGCTGGTCAAAATATTTCCATTAAGCATTTATTTTTCAAATGCAAATTGGGTCTATGGTGAACTAAACTTTGCAGAAAACCAAAAGGAAATATACATTGAGTTTTTATAAGTCTGAAGCTGAAATTGGGGGAAAGCTATGAATTACATAATTTTCTGCAAAAAAAATATATATAATAACTGATTGTACCTTCTATCAGAGGATCATACTCCCAGTGCAGAGTTTATCCCTGTACTCCATTAAAACTAGTCATTTTCCTCATTAACAAATGGTAAGCCATACAGCAGGGGTAGGCAACTTTTTTTGGCCAGAGTGCCAAAAAAACTTACAATATCTGCCTTGGAAGGTGCCAGAGTGCTGACAAGCCGGAGCAGCTGTTTGCAGCCTCCCAGCTACAACCAGCACACGGAGTCGGGTCTGCTTGCAGCAGGGCTTGCAGCCTCCCAGCTGCCTGCTGGGAGCAGCCTGGGCTCTGGGACTGGAAGCAGCTACTTAGAGCCCAGGCTGGTGGTTGTGTGCCAAGCAAAATGGCCTTGCATGCCATACTTGGCACATGTGCTGGGGGGTTGCTGACCCCTGCCGCACAGTAGAGTATAGAATGCTCTCCACTTAACTGAAAGAGTCTACCAAACGGGCAAGAATCAATGTTCATATCATATCTCTCTTCAACAAAATTAAAGGGTTTTATTCTAACTGTATATGCCTAATTGAATGCCTGCTGTGTATTCTCAATATAGTAATGATTAAGTGTTTTCACAAGCAAATGTTCAGTTACATGACTACCTTTGACATACCATATAGGCATTCAGCACCATTTGCAAAAAATCAAGATCAAGGGTAGGTACTACTGTTCAGACAATAGCATGCAGTGTCTTTATGCATGGGGATGGGCTTTCTTAGTTTTATAGTAGGTAGGGTCAGAAGGGACCTAAGCAGATCATCAAGCCTAACCCCCTGCCATGGGCAGGAAAGAATGCTGGGGTCAATTGACCTCAGCTAGGTGATTATCTAGCTTTCTTTTGAAGAACCCCAGGGTAGGAGCCAGCACCACTTCCCTTGAAAGTTGGTTCCAGTTCCTAGCCACCCTGACTGTCAAGTAGTGCTTCCTGATATCTAGCCTGAATCTACCCTCAGTCAGTTGACTGAGAGTATGGCCGTTATTCCTTGTTACTCCCAGTAGCACTCAGGGGAACAGGGACTCTCCCATAGCCTGCTGGTCCCCCTTGGCCAGATTGTAGATGGCCACCAGATCCCCTCTCAGCCTTCTCTTGCGGAGGCTGAACAGGTTCAGGTCCCGTAGTCTCTGCTCGTAGGGCCTGCCTTCATGCCCCCAATCGTGCAAGTGGCCCTCCTCTGGACCCTCTCGATGCTGTCCACATCCCTCCTGAAGTGCAGCACCCAGAACTGGATGCAGTATTCCAACTGCGGCCTGACCAGTGTCGCATAGAGGTGAAGGTCCCTTGCAGATGTGCTCCTGGATAATTTTCTCAAACAGCTTCCCCAGGACCGAGGTAAGACTAATGGACCTGTAGTTTCCTGGGTCCTCCTTCCTTGGTGGGAACCACACTTGGATGGGGACCACACTGGCCCTTTTCCAGTCCTCCAGCACATCACCAGTGCACCATCGGTGCTCATAAAGCTGTGCTGGGGGTCCTGCAATGACCTCTGCTAATTCCCTAAGCACTCTGGGGTGGAGATCATCAGGACGTACTGACTTGAACACTTCTAGACCCACCAGAAGTTCCCTGACTAGGTCCTCATTGACCCTGGGCCTGGTAGCACCTGCCCTGGGTCCATTGGGGATCCCAGTGGGGGAGATGCCCTGGTCCCTGCTCAAAAAGATGGAGGCAAAGAAATGATTAAAGAGGTTAGCTTTGTCATCTGGTGTGACCACCAGATTTCCTAGCTTATCCTGCAGAGGTCCTACGTTACCCGGTGCCTTCTTTTTACCTCCTATATATTTAAAAAAGGACTTCTTGTTATCCTCGATCTGGGTTGCTAGTCCCAATTCCATCTCCACCTTAGCCTTCCTAACAGCCCCCCTACAATCTCAGGCAATGGAGATATAATCCTCCTTAGTGATGGCCCCTCCCTTCCATTGCGTGTACACCTCCTTTTTAGCTTTGAGACATTCATGGATGCTTTTGGCAAGCCATGGGGGCTTTTGAGCACTCCTGCCCCCTTTGATCTGAATGCGGATTGTCACCTTTTGGGCTTGGAGGATCGTCTCCTTAAGGAACAACCACTCTTCCTGGATTCCCAAGTCCCCTCCCCTCTGGGACTTCAGTGCCTCCCCGACTAGTTTCCTTATCTCATTGAAATCTGCCCTCCTGAAGTCTAGGGCTGTTGCCTTGCTGCAGGCTTTTGACACCCTGCACTGGATGGTGAATTCCAGCAGGCAATGATTGCTGTCACCCAGGTGGTCAAGAACCCGCAGTCCACTCACCAGGTCATCGCCCATGGCCAGGACCAGGTCCAACAAGGCATTTCCCCTGGTGGGACTGTGCACCTCCTGGGTTAGGTGGAGGTCCTGTAACTTGGCTAGGAACCTACGTGAGTGGTCAGACCTGGCTGACTGCTCTTCCCAGCAGATGTCTGGATAGTTCAGGTCACCCATGATGACCATGTCCCTTGACTTAACTGCCTCCACAAGCTGACCTGAGAATTCCCAGCCCAGCTCTCCCCCTGGTTGGGTGGCCTGTAATAAACCCCTACCGTTAAGTCCCTTTCTCCCCTCGACCCCTTTGTATACAGACCCAGAGCACTTCAGTCTGCCCCTCCTCTGACCCAGTGCTGTTTGTTGAGGATGTGTATTGCTCTTTGATTTAGAGCGTCATACCCCCACCTTTCCTCCCTTTTCTATTCCTCCTGTACAGCCTATAACCCCTGAAGTTGACTGTCCAGTCATGCGTTGGATCCCACCAAGTTTCAGTGAGCCCCACTATGTCCAGGTTAGTGTTAGCTAGCAGGAGGGCAAGTTCCTCCTGCTTGTTCCCCATACTATGAGCATTAGTGTAGAGACAATTAAGTCCTCCTGAAGGTGCATGCACCGCCCCCCTAATCCTAGGACTATCTGGGCCCCTACCTCTTACCTGGGTATTTCTTGTGCTCATTGCCTGTCTTGGCTGAGCTGTTCTTGTGGGTGTCTCTTGATTCCATGTTCCATGGCTCCCTCCATCCTCAACTTCCCCTCCCCCCGAAGAGCCTAGTTTAAAGCCCACCGGAGAAGATTGGCCAACCTGAAAGAGAACACACGCTTACCTTTGGGGGAGAGTTGGAACCCCATTGGATCTATTAGATCACAATTCTAGAAATAAAGACACAATTCTACAACAAAGATAAAAACTTAGTGTCATGGATCCACAAACAGAAACTTTCTAGAGGATTCCCTGGCCTTCATGAAGATCAGGGGGAGGCAGGAGAAAAGCTGGATGGACTTATACCCATTAGTGGGTAGCTAGCGAGGGGAAATGGAGGTTGGGAGAAGGAGCTCCCTGGCTGAAGGAGCTAGCTGTGGCCAAGGGGAGACTGACCTCAGGAGATTTTCACAGGAATTTTTATGAAGGCTAAGGGCCAGCCTGAATATAGGATAAAGATTTTTTCAGCTTTGTTTTACCATGCTTGGCTGTCAAAGCATTTGATCACTTTTTCCTTTTTTTGCTATTTGCATGGCTTGTAATAAACCCTTTGGTTTTTCTGTTTCTTTACTGATGTGCCTGTGGTTAATTTTGATTTCTAGGCAAATCAATAACTTCAGCATGCCTATTCAGCAGAGTGGAGGGACCAACAGGCTTACAAAAACTCAGGATGTATTTCTAGGATTACCTTCTCATGCAAGTAAGGTGTTCTGAGCATTTTGCCATGAACAGTATTAAGGTAAAATGTAGAAGACAAATATGCTTAATGTGAAATGTATTTTATGTTCATTAGCTACAAATTGCAATCTGTTGAACAGACATTTTCCACACTAGATGGATGATTATAAGCATTAAAATGTATGAACGAATACACTACTGACAAAAAAATTAAGGCCATGAAAAACCTGGATACAAATACTTGACTATCATTCTTGCAGGGCCTTTTCTTCCAACATGAATGATTTGCATTGCAAATGAAAATCAGTTTTTATTGAATTTTGGAGGCAAAATTCATTTTGAAGACACAGTTTATCCTAGAAAGTATAATCTCCTTCAAAATATAAAAGCAAGTAAATATGGAAAATTGGAATATATTTACATATGCTTCATCACAGTGTATTTATACTATATGTGTAATCAAAATAAAATAGAATGCATTATATTTCAATACTATATCTTATTGCATTCTGTATATATCATAATTTATATATGAAATATACTATATTTAATAAAAAGTTGAAGGTATTCAACAAGTAATCTCCCAAGACAATCTTGAGATGTGACCTAGCTGTATCAGATTATAACACAAAAATATGACAACGATTAACTTTGTATTTTATAGTAGCCCTCTGTCAAAATAGAAATCAAGCATCTTTAACCACAATTGTAATAAGAAAACCATAAACTGCAGAATAAGGAAATAAGGGAAGGAATATAGTTGATTCTTACACACACAAACAA
>NW_017729024.1:34176224-34189255 GCF_001723915.1 Gavialis gangeticus | reverse complement strand
CAACCATTAACTTTGTATTTTATAGTAGCCCTCTGTCAAAATAGAAATCAAGCATCTTTAACCACAATTGTAATAAGAAAACCATAAACTGCAGAATAAGGAAATAAGGGAAGGAATATAGTTGATTCTTACACACACAAACAAAGTTCCAGCCCCATTTCTCCACCTTGCCCAAATTCTGGAAGTGATGCAGGACTCTGTGCCACCACACAATTCTTCTAGGCTGGAGGAGTGCAAAGAAGACTTAATGTATAATGAATATTCTATCATAGTCTGTATGAAAACCATACTCATCCTTCAAAAATTGCAGAAGACTTTTCAATTGATATCAGTATTGCAACAAGCCAGATATACTAACAAATGCCATAGCTGACCAACATTTTACAATTCAATCAAACCCTCGTTATTTTTCACATTTTTCCTAAATGCTAGTATGTTCCTTAAAAATGCAATAAAATGCCATCTACAAAAAAAAAAGACAATCTGTGATGACACTGGTACAAATACTGCAGTTAGGAGTTGGAGTCCATTTTAATATTGTAGTAAAATTACACTCTTGGGTGCCAATACATGTGCTCCAACATATTCTAATTAGTATGCTCTAGCATTGCCATAGCATTGTGCACATAAGCCCCTGCAGGTTTAAAAATGGCTGCTGGGGCTCATTGAATGTCCTTTAGATAAAGTGTCCCATGGCCATTTTTAAATGCACAAGAGCTTAATACACATGACACTGCAGCATTTTAATTAGTGAGGCTCTCAGGGAACCATTCTAATTAAAACGCACTCCCCTCACCCCATTCCCAAACATGTATATAGGCATCCCTTGTTATTACCTTACTGTTAACCACGTCTCATGGGAAATGAACAATAGATACATGAATGGATTTCAGCATATGCCACAACTTCGTCTAACATAAAGGAAGGGTAGTGACTGCCCAACCCCTGTCTTCACATACCAAGAATTAATTTGTTCCAATGTGGGATCACATGACTCGCCTTACTGAGAGTGCAGGAATAAACCATCCCAATGAGCAGGAAGACTACCAAGTATGGCAGAAGATGAGCTTGTCTTATGAAGAAACTCCTCAGTAAGCTAAATCACAAAAAGGAAACCAATCAGAAGTGGAAACTTGGACAAACAACTAGGAAAGAGTATAAAAGGACATGCAGGGATGAAGTCAGAAAGGCCAAAGTGCAATTGGAGTTGCAGCTGGCAAGGGATGTGAAGGGTAAAAAGAAGGGTTTCTACAAGTATGTCAGTAGCAAGAGGAGGATCAGGGAAACTGTGGGTCCCTTACTGAATGAGGGAGGCAACCTTGCGACAGAGGATTCAGAAAAGGCTAAAGTACTCAATGCCTTTTTCACCTCAGTTTTTACTGGCAAGGACAGCTCCTAGACTAGTGCACCTGGCAGCCCAGTTTGGGGAGGAGGTGCTCAGCTAATAGTGGTGAAAGAACAGGTTAAGGACTGAAGGGGTCCATATTGTGCCACCAGGAGCCAAGGTGTCTCTCTGCTGTAATAGTAGTGTTCTATTCCTTGAAAATCATCTGCCACACCTTGATGTTAGAGAGGGAGAGCGGGGTAGCAAACACTTTTGGGAGACAAAAAGGATCAGTTAAAGGCTCACAAGGTTGGCTTATCTTCACCGGGCTCCACCATCCACATACCCTGCCCTAACCACACCAGATGTTCTGGGCCCATTGTTGCTTGCCTACTAGACTGATGGTCTGATCTTAGTCTTATGGGCTCCTTTATTAAGGAGTCTTCTTCTAAGTTGACTGCTTGCCCTGTTCTTCCCTGCATGGGTCCTAAGACAGCCACCTCTTAGCTCTAATCCCGCCCTTATCTTCAAGGTCGGGACAGATTTATCCTTCCTTAGGGTGTAATCTCGTCTGTGTCTCTCTTTTCTTCTAGGGTCTCAAAGTGGTTATCTCCACCCCTCGGGACTGGAGTAAATGACAGAGCAGTCTTCTCCATAGCTTCGCTGATTCCCTCCAGGTAAGTATGGGAACCAGGGCTTTCCTCCAAGCCTTGTGGTTGGTTCCTGCTTCCATCATCTCCCTTCTTCTTCTCTATCTTTACCTTGCTCCCTGTTCCTCTGAACTGACCCTGGATGCTTAGTGTCCCTTTAAATCCCTTTTCTTCCCAGCTTTTTCCCCCATGGCAGCATCTAATTTGCTGCCTTCTTGCCTCAGCTGTTTTGCTTTTACATTTTTGGTGCACTGTTCTGCTTCTCCTGGGCTCAAACTCCAGTAGCAGGGCTTGCCACGGCAGCCTTTGAACTGCCACAGCCCCAACTGTTTCCTTTAATTAGTCAGAGCACAGCATCTTTCCCATCTTGGCCCGACGCGGTTACTTCAGCGCCTCTGGATAAGTTTCGTTCCTTTGTGTTCTTCCTCACATCCCTGTGACAGAGTGCTTAGCCACCCTGTCACAGGGACTATTTAGAAAAACTAGACATACACATATCCATGGGACTGAACAGGATGTACCTAAGATTGCTAAGGGAGTTGGCCAATGTGATTGCAGAGCCGCTGGCCACCAACTTTGAAAACTCATGGCAATCAGGAGAGGTTCTGGATGATTGGAAAAGGGCAAATATAGTGCCCATATTTAAGAAAGAGAAAAATGAGGATCCAGAGAAGCACAGACAGGTCAGCCTCACCTCAGTCCCTGGAAAAATCATGGAACAGATCCTCATGGAATCCATTTCTAAGCATTTGGAGGAGAAGAAGGTGATTAGGAATGAAGTTCATAATTCCAAAACCAGCTAACTTTTGGCATCTTCTGAAATATGCCATGTTTCAGGGTTATATTTGGTAGCCATATTGGTCTGAGACAAGAAGAGATGCAAACTCTAAAACTCGTGGTTCAGAGATGATACCTTTTATTAGACTAACTAAGAAAACTACAACACAAAATATCTTTCTACGTAAGCTTTCAGGGACACACGTCATTCTCCAGGCTGACGGAAAATTAAAGATGATTTTAGCAAGCCTTTTGATACAGTCTCCTCCAACATTCTCACAGGCAAGCTAAAGAAATACAGGCTGGATGAATGGACTGTAGGGTGTCTAGCAAACTGGATGGAGCATTGGGTTCAGAGGGTAGTAATCAGTGCCCCAGGGGTCAGTCTTGGGGCTGTTTTTTTTCAATATCTTCATCAATGACCTGGAAGATGGCATAGAGTGCACCCACAGCAAATTTGCAGATGACACTACCAAGTTGGGGGGAGAAGTAGATACACTGGAGGGTAGGGCTAGGATTCAGAGTAACCTAGATAAACTGGAGGATTAGGCCAAAAGAAATCTCATGATGTTCAACAAGGACAAGTGCAAAGTCTTCCACTTAGGACAGAACAATCCTGTCTACCAGTAAAGACTGGAAGCTGAGTGGCTCGGCAGCAGCTCTGCAGAAAAGGACCTGGGGGTTACAGTGGACAATAAGCTGAATATGAGCCAACAGTGTGCCCTTGTTGCCAAGAAGGTTAATGGCATACTGGGCTGCATTGGTAGGGGTGTTGCCAGTAGGTCAAGGGAAGTGATTATACCCCTCTGTTCAGCACTGGTGAGGCCACTTCTGGAGCACTGCATTCATTTTGGGGCCCCCACTACAGAAAGTAGTGAAATTTGTGAACAAATTTCAGGGAGTCCAGCAGAGGGCAACAAAAATGGTTAGAGGCCTGGGGCAAATGACTTCTGAGGAAAGGTTGAAGGAACGCAGCTTATTTAGTCTGGAGAAGAGAAGACTGAGGTAGGATTAATAGCAGCATCCAACTGTGTGCAGCGGGGTTCCAAAGAGGATGGAGCTGGACTGTTTTCAGTGATGGAGGATGGCAGAACAAGGAGCAGTGGTGTCAAGTTGCAGCAAGGGAAGTTTAAGTCAGTTATTAGGAAAAACCTTCTCATGAGGAAGGTAGTAAAACACTGGAAAAGGTTACCCAGAGAGGTTATGAAATTTCCATCCTTGGAGAGTTTTAAGATCCGGGTAGACAAAACCTTGGCTGAAGTGATCTAGTTGAGACTGGTCCTTCTTTGAGAAGGGGATTGGACTTGATGACATCCTGAGGTCCCTTTCAACCCTGATTTTCTATGATTTCCTCATTAGCAATAGGAAAATCTCCAAAATTTTCAAGTGTGTGTGTGTGTGTGTGTGTGTGTGTGTGTGTGTGTGTGTGTGTGCACGTGCGCACATATATGCATGTATGTATTAGGCATATTTTCTCAACTTACCTAAAAGTGTGTGTGTGCATAAAAATTTGTATAAGAAGAGAAAATTAAGATACTTACACAAAGATTGTCCAACCACCGATAGAGGGAGTTTATTCCATAGTCTAGACACCCTAACTGTGAACAAGTTTTTCCTAATGTTGAGCCTGAAATAGTCTTCCAGGAGTTTGTGGCCATTACTTCTGGTTTTCCCCAAGGGAACCCTGGTGAACAGTCATTTGCTGAGCCCTTGATGTATGCCCCTGATGTAGCAGTAAGCTGCTACCAAGTCCCCTCTCAACCTTCTCTTTTTTAGGCTGAAGAGTCCCAGGTCCCTCAGCCTTTCTTCATATGGCTTGTCATGCAAGTCTCTGATCATACGGGTGGAAAACTTCAAAAGTAGACTGGACTGTCACCTTGCTGGGGTCACCTGACCCCAGTTGTCTTTTCTGCCTGCTGTGGGGGTGGGCTGGGCCCAATGATCTTGCAAGGTCCCTTCTAGCCTTACAATCTATAAATATGAATTTTTCTGTGCATCTCTACTAATATAGTAAATTAGTCAAATAAAAACCAGTTATTTCTTCCATGTAATACAATTAATTCCATTACCAACAACATTATAAAAAGGAGATAATGATACTGACCTCTTTTGTTAAACACTTTAAGAACTCCACATAAGAAGGACTATAAAAGAGTTAGTTACAGGATTTCTGCATAATATACTAAAAATGTGTTAGATTTAGGATCACTGCCAGAAGAACTTTCAGGTCAGCCAAACCTACAGAATATGGCAGCCAGAACCTACAGTAGTATTTAAGTTCAAAGAAACTGACAGCTTGCTGTGTTGAATTGTACTATGTTTCTCAAATCAACTCAGCTTTAAGTGACAGCCTGTCACTCCAAAACTCTATTGCAGGAGAGCATGGAGTGTACTCAGCTTGAACAGAGATCCTACTGAGTTTGAAAAAGCACAAGTGAGAAACTACAATAATATCAAAAAATTACATGAACACACTCTTTACGTGAAATTAAAAGAAGCTGCTATAATGAATATAGGATTGTATTGCTTGTTTTGTTTCCGGGCAGTATTTTACTTTTTTCATAATTGTTACAGCACTATAAAGTAAACATTAAAAACTCAACGTATTAATTACCTGAGCTGTTCCAAGAATGAAATGCTGTGTGCAAAAGCTGTACATCAGCAGATACATGTATATATTTGGAAACTCGAGTAACAAACGCGTGGATGTCAGCAAAAATGTCAGTGTAATTCATCATGGTGTATTTTCAAGTTTTGAATTGAACTGGGTGAATTTCATAATATTCATGACAAAATGACCTGACCCTTCTAAAAGACTATTTGGTTGGGCCTACCCCATTTTCTCAAGAAGGTCAACAAAAGCCTTTTTTTTTCAGTCCCATGCAAGAGGGAAAAGATAGGCCCTGGTCAAAAATTACTATTGGGAAGATGATATGCTGGATACTTTCCTGAAGGAGGTGGAATTATATTGCAGTGAGTGACTGTAGAACATGATACATTTTTTCACTGAGTCCCAGTCTTACAGTGGTTTATGCATTTGAATTGATTTCAGTGAGACTACTCTTAGGCATAAACAACCAAATATTTAACTTTGAATGGCATGTCAGCAAGATCAGAATCTTGTTTGTAAATTTTTGAAAGCTTATCTAAAATGCTATTATGCCATGACAGTGAAACTATACATCAGAAGTCAGCTTGATCTTTGACAAAAAAATTGAATGATTTAGTCTCCAACAACAAGCTAAAAGTGAACCTTATAGTGACCGGATGCAGATGACGCTTGGGTTTCCCAAATTTTCTGTATTGAATCAAAAATAGAAAACGAAACATCTACCCATCTGAAAGCAAAAATGGCTAGCTGAAAGGCAACTTATAAAGAAGCAAAATTAAACATAATTAAAAGTGCATGCAAAAGCGTAAAAATAAAATACAAAACTAATCATTTAGCAGAGAATAGAATTGTTTGCAAGCATTAAGACAACCACAAAACAAAGCAAAGCCAGAGACAAAATGTTAAGAATCCAATAAAAAACAACCATTTGAAAAATGTGCCACTTAGAACAATATTGGGCAAAGCTATGATAAGGATATGAGGAAGAAAGTGAAAAATAAAAGGTAAAATATTCAAGAGTACCTTAAGTTTAGATGTTCAAAGATCTGACAAATATAGAGATAGCAACCTCTCTTTCATGAGGTATTCAAGAGCACCCGAACAAATGAAATGCCTAACATGTTACTTAACTCTACCAAATACCTCTGATGTTATTTCCCAATGAGATTAAGGCTTTTAGGGGAATGTTTGTTCTAATTCTTTGGTCTTCTGGGGAGAACTATTTTCAAGCATTCTGAGAACAGAAGCAATTGATGCCCTCAGCATGGCTTAGCTACTTCATTTCCAGGTTTGGCATATGCAAACAGGAGCAAGTGGACCAGGCAAGCTCAACAGCAGTACTACCAGGGGTGGCCAGGGAAGCATTACCTGAAATGGTTAAGTCACTTTTGAGGAGGAATCTGCAAATACAAATGACAAAACATTTACAAAACTTTTCAGATATACTCCTACAAGCATGTGTAAAACACAGGACTAATAATGAAAGCATTCAACCCTAATTAACACTATGCCTTTACACCAAAAAATACAAAGTGCTACTGCTTAAACTGAATAATAATAATTTTCAAAGATTTGCACGCATACAGTGCTCTCATTTGACTTACCTTTTATTTCTGTTTTTCTTCCTTTTTTTACTTTTTGCTTCAAAGCCTATTAAATTTTTGCATTTGTGCTTCAATGCAAGTTCTGGCTCCAAAGTGCATGTCTGAACTGGAAACACCTACTGAGAAGAAAAAGAACAATTGAACGTGTTCAGTTATCAACATGCAGAAGAATCCTCCTTGCTTTACTCCAATGAGTAATCCAATTAACCTCTATGCATGACTTGAATTCAGCTTCTTAAGTCTTGTATGTAGCAAAAATACTCATGTGAAAAGCGTGAGCAGCCTTCGGCACTTGAGTTGCTTTATGCAGCCCATAGATTCTGCCACTGTAACTAACACTAGGTTGTTCCAAAGGCATAAGACTCCCCAGGAATTAAAGTTATACTCAGAGTGAGTAACGTTGAAAGAATCCAATAATGAACAACTAATCTGAAACAATAAGCAAAAAGTAAATTCACACAGTTAAACCCAGAATTTCAGTAGCATTCAGCTCTTGGTACATACTATTGTTTTCAGTAGAAGCCAGAGTGCTGAGCACTTGTGAGAAATATGGGCAATGGACACAAAGGGCATGTTTACATGAGACATTTACTGTAGAGCTGCCTAATCAGTTCTTCAGTAAAGTTTCCATGTCTACATGTATGGCCCTAAACTAATTAATTCTGTCACAGGTTAGTACTTGTGTGTGGTGACCAATGGTTCTTCCTGCCACTCATCAGGCTTTAATGTCACATTAAAATTTTCAGGAGCTCTACGTTAACACCCATGTTATCTACACATGCCCACTAGTACTATCCTATGTTGGAGCTATTCACTGTATAGCAATGCACGTGTAGGTGCTGATGGGGCTGGCAAGGACACAAGGGTGCTTCAGTACAGGGGCTGCTTACTGGCTAGCCCTGCACTGGAGCACACTCATGCCCCAGCCAGCCCCTCCACAACATGTTGAGCTGTGTAGCAGCAGCTCCAGGATGGCAAGCTGACCCCCTAAACCCCCTGCCAGCAGAGCCTGCTCCAATCTGGCTCAACATGCTGCAGTCCTGGGCGCACATGTAAACGCCACATCTGACAGCAATAAACTCTTGCACGATATGCACCAGAACTTTTTGTGTGGCATTGATTTCAGGTGTAGATGTGCCCAGATACAACTTGCAGGAAAACCTAATAGAAGCAAATTCCCCTCAAAGGCTGCATCCAGACAATCATGGCTGTGCAGTGTCTGGCACTGCAGACACATCCGTGGTGCCACATACTGCATGTTCAGTTGTTTTCCATGCTGCAAGAGAGCAGTGCAGGTGGATAACCTGGGGTCAAAAAACCCATGGAGAAAAAAAGTATCATGAGATACTCAGGGGCAGTGTGTGCTGCTCAAAAGCAGAGCCTGACCACCTGCAGCCACGCTGCAGCAGCTGACCAGGCTCCATGCAGCAAGATCGCCCCTAAGACCCAAAGTAAGGCTGCTGGGGCCAACTCAGTGCTGGCTTCAGCCTCCCCTACCCCACCTGGAGTAACTTGCCACGTGCCAGAGTGCACATGGCACAGGCATTCCCAGGGGACAACTAGCAGCTGCACAAGGTGCACTGCTGCGAGTTGTCCCCAGGGAACCAAACAACCATGCACATGAGGACACAGCCAAATATGCTTAGGGTCTCAATGATAAAGTACACTCAAACACATGGCCAAAATGACTGGAAATTCAAACCAGGGTGAGCAGTAGTATTTAGTCTCCCTGACAGGCCTAAAAACGTATCTTTTTATCTGTCTGGAAAAATGCGTAATGTAGGATGTGTAAAAATTGAAGACAGAAAAAAAGATTAAAGAGCAAAAAAGTATGTATTTATCAGATTGTGATTTTCTTCTTTTTTTCTGTGTCTTTAGAGAGCCCAAAAACAGCAGTCTGCTTTGTGTCATTACTCATCCCAATATATATTCTGGTAGTGGCATCGCCACTACATTGCAGCACTGAAGTAAAGAGTCTGAGACTTAAGAATCTGTTTAATGTTCTATAGATCTGTAAGTTGTTTTTTACATAAACCTTTATATTACTCATGCTCTACATTATATTGTCAATATATAATATTTTTATAAAAGTACTGGTCTTGGATAGTGCTAAGCTTGCAGCACTGGAAAGTGAAGTGCTCCATGAAGACACAAAATTGACATTTTTCAAGCTCTCTCAATATTGACCTACTGAATCTGTATGTCACAATTGTGGATACAGATTCAGTAGGTTCAGGGTGGAGTCCTGCCATCCACCCCAAACTCAAACTTACCAATGTATGACATAGGCAATCAAAATATATAACAAATTAATTCTGGAATACCTGTTATATTACAATGTGATAAGTCAAAGGGCTTTATTTTGAATTGTAAAGCCTGACTTAATTCCCTAACGTTAAAAAAAACTATACATGTCTTATATAGCTTTATTTATCCCACACAAACACATTTTTCTCATTAAGAAAGTTGACATCTGGACTTCCATTGTCCCAGTAAAAAACAGCTATCACATGGGCTAAAGAGGAAAGTGTTTTCCCTCAATGTAAATCAGCTGCCTGAGACAGGCTACACATGTATTTCGCCAGGGAATTACAAGCACGAGAATGTCAGAGCTCTAGACTCCTGGGCTCTTCCCCAAATTCTGTGCTGAGATTGCCAGTTGTGATGGGATTACTTTTTTTTTCCTTCAGTTTGTTGACCTGCTCACTGGGAAATGGATTGAGACCAAGTCCTCCTATGTAAACCCCCAAAAAGCCATCAGAGCATAATAATTTTGAGGCACTTCACTGGCCTGGCTACATTCTATGTGATAATTTGTGTCTTTCTATCAGTCCTTCAAGTGAGTCAATCTTTCAAAAAGTCTATTTTTTTATTCTAGACACTTTTTGGTCTGGTTCTTATCTCACTGTCATGTGTATAAAACAGGAGTGAAACCACTGAAGTTCAAAAATTACTTGAGTGTTAAGGTAGTGTAAAAAAGATACGACTCAGTTCCTATTGCTCCAAGACTTGAAATTGCTCAAGAGTTTGACATTTCAATTTATCAAGGGCTTTATAAATTCGAAATGGAAGTTCTTTTCATTTAGCAGCTTTTTCTTATGTTCAATAATTTTACTTGTCCCTGTACACATGAAAGCATAGATAATGAGTTATGCTAGCCCATATATAGATCAATATGAATTATTTTGTTTTGTTTTTCTGTTATGGTTTTAGTTCAGTTCAAGCAGCTGTTGCTACTCATTTTAGGTAGGTGTTGGGGAGTGGGTGGCTTCAGATTCCCAGATCTCCTTATTGATATAAAACATTCCCCTGTACACATAATTCCAGTAATATGTAAAATTTCCTTAGCGGTCTTTCTTGCACATATTAAAAAGGTTAATTTAAAAAAAAAACATGATTCAGGGTCAAAGTGAGTTCAATTAGTAATGCACTGTACTTAAAATTAATAATATTCATGTCCTCTTCTGCTATGGAGGAGTCTTTTTACTGGTTTTTCATATAAAAGATATAATTGAGACTACAGTATTTGAAAAGGTAAACTATTTGTCAAGCTTAATTACTGATGTCCTTTATACTAGATTCATTTGTCTTGTTTAAAATAAAAACCTAACCTCTCAACTGCCTTTACATTAGACTGTATCCACTTCAAATTTAATTTTCTCCTCTTATTTCTACTTAATAAATAGGAACTCCACCTCAGAAATGTCACAGGCTTGGTTTTAGTCTTACATAAACTGCTGTTATACCTGTGCAATCCCATTTATTTCAATGGATTTGCTACTGACTGACTGTAACTTAAATGAGATGAAGTGAAATTTGGTATTATTTATGTTTGTCTAACATTATAACACAACTGGAAAGAGAAAAACAGACTCTCCAAAATATGTTTAAAGAAATGACACATTCCTCTGATTAGTTTAACTCTTCTTAAAGAAACAATGATGGCATTATCCTCCAGAAGGACCTAAATTACCTCCAAAAGTTACGAGTACCAAGATCAAGACCAGATTCTGATTGCAGTAAATTAGCCATAACACTTCAAACCCAAGAGGTTGATGGTCAGTTCCTTTTAGTAATGACTGAGAAAAGTGGCTCATGTTGATTCACGTTCTGAGTGGGACTGTTCTGCTAAAGTCAACTCATCTGTCACCCTAGTCTAATGAACAATTATCAGGACCCCCTTGAGGCCTTGGCTTCATGTGAACTTATTTAATCTCCAACTCTAGACAAACTATCAGTATTTCAAATCTCTCAGGCAACAGCTCTTGACACTCACTCTTTTTGTATCACCAAGTGTACTAGAAATTGCAAGTTCTGTTCTGCAGCAAGGAAAAAATAACACAGTAAATTAGAATAGTCAACAGTGGGTTTTTTTACAGTTGTAGAAAAGATACAGGGTTGAGAAAGTGGCCAGCTTAGATACTCATCAGAGAGCCAGTCTTTTCCTATTCCCAAACTACTTAAAAATATACAAAGAAATTCACATTTTTAATGTAAGCAGAGTATACAAATCATGTGGGGCACCACCACCACCCATGCTAGCTGCTGCTACAGTAGATGATAACATTCTTCCTCCAAAATGATGTTCCAGGTCATTTTTTTTCTCTGCTGGCAAAATAGAAATCCAATTTATAAATATTTTTGAAATTTTTCAGCCAAATCCTACTGGGGTTAAGTTCACAGCAAATCCAGGAAATGCAGCCACATGCCTGCAGTGGCTCAGGCTAGAAGCCAGGGGGTGCGACAGCATGGCTCTCTAGCTATGTGTTCACTTCCTTTTCCTGATGCCCCCAAGGTCTCTGGGATTTGCAGTCCAAAATCATAGCAGCAGGACTCTACATGGTTGCTCATTACTTCTTCCTGTGTCCAGGTGCCTCTGGGATTTGTAATCCATAAGCACAGTCAGCAGTAAATTTGAGCAGGGGAAGGGGTGTTTAACCCCATCCCCTCCCCCACCCCCACCCCAGGCCCCAGCCAGGGTTTCTTGTGCAGGGGGGCAGCCCCCTCCCCCGCCCTGCAGACTGGGCTGCATCCCCAACCGGGCTTGCCTCAGCCCCCACCCCCTTGCCAAGTCCCTTATCAGCCAGTCCTCACTTTCCCCCTAGCTCCAGCTAGGGGGAAAGGGGTTGGGGCTAGCCCTTCTGTCTGGAGCAGACAGCACAGCCCAGTCCAGGGCTGGAAAATGCTGGGATGTTGGGGGACTGTAATTCAACTTGAACCAAGTAGAGTTCTGGGACACAAGTTTCATAAACCGGTTTGACCCAAATCAGTTAAGTATGATAATACATTCAACCAGGTTTAGCCATTTTGAAACTGGTTTATGTGCACTGAGCTTCTGTTCTGTTACAGGTTTAAATCAGTTTCTAATCACTTAATCCAGGTTGTGTTTAATTTCTGTCCCTAGCTTTTCAGTGTAATTAGAGTGGATTTACATTAGTGTTAGCAGACAGCAGAATTTGAGCCTAAAGAGTTTGTTTTTTAAATTAAGATTTGGGTCATATTCATAGACTCATAGAAAATTAGGTTCAGAAGGGACCTCCAGAGGTCATCTAGTCCAATCCCCTGCTCAAAGCAGGACTGTTCCCAATTAGATCATCCCAGCCAAGGCTTTGTCTACCTGGATCTTAAAAACTTCCAAGGATGGAGATTCTACAACCTGTCTAGCAACACTCCTACTAATGCAGCCCAGTATGCTCTTAGCCTTTGCAACGACACACTTTTGTCTCATTCTCAAATGCAGTATAACTCTCACCTCTGCAGAGGAGGGATGTATTCAGCAGGAAGACTCCAAGCATTCCATTTCAGCTGAATAGCCTGACTGCTACTGCAATAGCATGTGAATGGAAGCTGGACATTGCAGCCTTGCGACCAGAGCTCATTAGGTAATCCAAAAAATATAATAAATATAAATGAAATGTCCCTCTGAATGTATTTAAATATTTCAGTTTTTCAAATTATCCAAAAACAAAGAGGAACAGAAATAGCACGTGAAGGAGCCAAATTGCTGTCTAAAAGAATCTGAAAATGTATATCATCATCTTATTGTACAGTAAAAACTGACTAAG
>NW_017729024.1:34157768-34171224 GCF_001723915.1 Gavialis gangeticus | reverse complement strand
GACTCTACATGGTTGCTCATTACTTCTTCCTGTGTCCAGGTGCCTCTGGGATTTGTAATCCATAAGCACAGTCAGCAGTAAATTTGAGCAGGGGAAGGGGTGTTTAACCCCATCCCCTCCCCCACCCCCACCCCAGGCCCCAGCCAGGGTTTCTTGTGCAGGGGGGCAGCCCCCTCCCCCGCCCTGCAGACTGGGCTGCATCCCCAACCGGGCTTGCCTCAGCCCCCACCCCCTTGCCAAGTCCCTTATCAGCCAGTCCTCACTTTCCCCCTAGCTCCAGCTAGGGGGAAAGGGGTTGGGGCTAGCCCTTCTGTCTGGAGCAGACAGCACAGCCCAGTCCAGGGCTGGAAAATGCTGGGATGTTGGGGGACTGTAATTCAACTTGAACCAAGTAGAGTTCTGGGACACAAGTTTCATAAACCGGTTTGACCCAAATCAGTTAAGTATGATAATACATTCAACCAGGTTTAGCCATTTTGAAACTGGTTTATGTGCACTGAGCTTCTGTTCTGTTACAGGTTTAAATCAGTTTCTAATCACTTAATCCAGGTTGTGTTTAATTTCTGTCCCTAGCTTTTCAGTGTAATTAGAGTGGATTTACATTAGTGTTAGCAGACAGCAGAATTTGAGCCTAAAGAGTTTGTTTTTTAAATTAAGATTTGGGTCATATTCATAGACTCATAGAAAATTAGGTTCAGAAGGGACCTCCAGAGGTCATCTAGTCCAATCCCCTGCTCAAAGCAGGACTGTTCCCAATTAGATCATCCCAGCCAAGGCTTTGTCTACCTGGATCTTAAAAACTTCCAAGGATGGAGATTCTACAACCTGTCTAGCAACACTCCTACTAATGCAGCCCAGTATGCTCTTAGCCTTTGCAACGACACACTTTTGTCTCATTCTCAAATGCAGTATAACTCTCACCTCTGCAGAGGAGGGATGTATTCAGCAGGAAGACTCCAAGCATTCCATTTCAGCTGAATAGCCTGACTGCTACTGCAATAGCATGTGAATGGAAGCTGGACATTGCAGCCTTGCGACCAGAGCTCATTAGGTAATCCAAAAAATATAATAAATATAAATGAAATGTCCCTCTGAATGTATTTAAATATTTCAGTTTTTCAAATTATCCAAAAACAAAGAGGAACAGAAATAGCACGTGAAGGAGCCAAATTGCTGTCTAAAAGAATCTGAAAATGTATATCATCATCTTATTGTACAGTAAAAACTGACTAAGAATTTTTATCATATGAACGATTTCAGCTTACTGTATTAAGAAACACACAACTATCTAATTTTCCTTCCATATAATGAATTTTCCCAGATTTCTCATTCACAACTAATATATCATTTCCTCAAGTCAAATATTCATTAGTGTGTTATCTATGAAAGCATTTCAGTTTACAGCATAGTGATGAATAGCTGTTCATCAAATAGGGTACTATCTCAAAGACATACGGCCATGACAGGCTGTACCATACAATTTATGCAACAGGTTATATTTTTGAAATTACATACTTTAAAATAATAGTCTTAGAACTGGAAGCTCATAATTATAATCAAGTTGTCCAGAAAATATAATGCTGTCTTCCCAAATAGTGAACAATATAATATATGACCAAATAAAGAACCTTTCCTTTAAAGCAAGAGATTTCTGACCTTTTTAACTCATTTGCAGTTCTGGTATGTCATCCCTTTTTGTTGTGCTTCCTTCCTTTTAACTTCAACTGGCCCTTTCTTTTAAAGGGCTTCCTTCTAGCTTTTTTTGTATCTGACCTCCAGCATCTGGAACAATCAAAATTGGAATAAACATTTTATGATTCATATGGACAGATTGCTGGACACATCTTATCTTTATATACATTACTTTAAAGTCTGTTAAAGGTATTTGGTACTTAATAGTCTTGAAGTTAGACTGAGATATACTCATCACCTGGTTATGACTGAATTGTGCTTTGGGGAAGACAATATATACATTTAAGCACAATTAAACAGCTTTTCTCTTATTACTACATTATTTATTTTTTGAATGGCCTCCTCTAGGAATTTCCACCATTCACAGCCTCAGAATTTAAATGTCCCTTTGTGGACTGTTTGTATTTCTGCCTGTACTAATTGCTATTTGATGACTGTTACTAAGCCATAGTATGATGCATTTTTGGACATTATCATTTTAATTTATGATTGTCATGTGTCAGCATAATACTCAATGGCTCAGATCTTTGTCCAGTTTTAATTATGTTGCTGTAGCAATACAAAGAAGACCTTCTGTTTCTCCCACATGTTGGCGTAGGAGGTGATGCATGTTGTAAATGATCTTAATGCTCCCCTAGGGAATCATCCAGCCACTTGTGAAACAGGTGAATATGCAGGCATTTACAGGGTTGTTCTATATCCCACTTACTCTGGGCTACCTTCTGAAATAGAGGAGAAGCATAATGGTGGCTGACAGCCAAGGGAGCACATCAGCACTAAAGTTAAAACAAGAACAGTAAGAAGACCTATGTGCCAGTATCTCAGAGTTAAATATCTGGGAAACAAATACCTCCACAGAGTTATCAATTAATAGACTGGAGAAGAAGAAAATATGATTTATTTAGACAAAAAGAAGATGTTTTAGTTAAGATGCAGGATTGGGCCTGAAGTGATCTGAATTTAATTCACAACTTTGTTCAAGACTTTCACTATGACCTCACTGTGATTTCTAAGAGACCAGATTCTACACTGGCATATAAAGTCATATTTTCTATTGATTTACACCAGCACCTAAGGCCACATCTAAAATGCAAGCTTACTGCATCTGGCAGAAGCACCATCAAAAGTGTAGAGCTAGTCCCAGAAACCAAATGCAGTACATCTGTGTATGCACAGTGCTGGGGGCTAGCCAGTTAGTACTGTCACTCAGCTGATCCTTAGCACTCCGTGATGTTTCCACACTACTTCCAAATGTAGAGAGAGTAGGGTAGAATACACAATGTGTGTTTGTGCAAACCACTCTTGGGCATGATAAATTTGAGACCTACACATGGTTTAGGTGCCTCAGTTTCCTCATACGTAAAAGCAAAATAATACACAGTGGCTGTGTTTACACAAGACGCTGGCTGCACAGTCATTTGGTACTTGTGTATACTATGTTATTGCACAGTAGCATCACTGAACAGCTTTTAGGTTATGCTGACTGTGCAGTAACCCATTACTACTGTGCAGTAGTATCGTGTCACACTTCATGCCATGCAATGCCTCTGCACAGTAGTAACGAGATACTGAGCAGTCAGCATCTCATGTAGGTGCAGCCAGTGTCTCCTATTCCTAATCCATCTTACTTATGGTCTAGATCAGTGGTTCTGACCACAGGAGGTACGTGAAGTCTCATCAGGGGGTACGTAAGATATATTTCATACATTTTCTAACACAGATTGAAGGGCCTAAAAAATTAATTTCCCATTGAAAGGGGAAGTCTCACTCTGAGACCAAGGGGTACGTCAACTGAAAAAGGTTCAGAACTGCTGGTCTAGATCATGCAGTTACTGAAGTCTCAAATTATGAATCCCCTATTTATTTTACTGGTTCAGGATTGACACCTTAGAAATTTTTGTGGAACATGGACAGCAGCACAGTATGTGGGTATCTAGTGCCTAACACTATGGTAGTCTGATTTTGACTAACACCTTTAGACATTATATAATGCAAATAGCTATTGGGCTTGATTCAAAACGCACAGGGTGCACAAATGTTAAATACTGCAATGCCAGGCTTATAGGTGGTTGACCCTCACAAAGCAGAATACAGAGTTGATAGTTAAACACCTAAGCTTCCTGAGTGGTGCATGACAAGAGTTAGGCATCTGAGAATATGCAGCAGAACAGTAAACATGCTGAACAAAGCACAGATAGCCAATAGGCAATGCTAAGGACAGGTATGCGTCTCAAGTCCTGCCTTTCTTGAGACCTTAGGCACTGACTTAGAACTGTAAGAGGGCACTTCTGTCCATTGGATACCTCAGTCTAGAATACATTTTTGACTGAGTTGCCTACACTCTTTCTTTCAAAGAAGTGAGCAAAGTTTATTCTGTTAAAATAGGGCCAGTAAAGGTGCTGCCATCTACTTTGAATGTAAGAACATAGTGGTTAAACTACATGCCCAGAAAGTGAGGGATCCAGCTTCAATTCTCTCTTCCATCTGAGGCAGCTTGTCCCACTTTTCTAATGAGAGTGCCCTAACTACCAGGCTTTAAACTAATCTGGGACTAGAGGTGTTTTCAACCCCTGCTGAAGTCATGCCACTATTCAAGCTTAATTGGCCAAGAACAAAGGCATAAGGGGATGACTCCATCACCTCGTTCTTCTACCACCCTCTGTGAAGGAGAAATCTGAGTTCCAGTCTCTCCCTTCCAATATTTTATCCAGAGACTGTCTAATGGCTTAATGAATCTTGAATTATATTCTGCACAGCTTGAATGACAGGGGCTGGGGTGGATGGAAGGGAAGGGGCCAGCAGCAGAGAGGGGCCCCAACACACAGAACAAAACAGCTACCACAACATTTTAAGACAGCAGAGCTCAAGCTTCCTGGGTCAGATTTGTGAGCCAGATTTGATGCGAGTGCCCACCTCACAGTCAGATCCAGACTATGAATCAACCCTTGCCCGTACCAAGTGCCAAGTCCACGACCACACACTGAGTCTGACAGTGGATCAGCCAGGCACCAGGTCTGGGATTACATACTGACTCCACATGCCGGGTCCAGGGTCATGCACACTAGGTCTAACCCTGGAAGTCAACCCAACTGGAAACACAGAATTGAGTCATCTGGCCCATAGAACTCCCCACAGTTCCAAAAATTTAGTGATGGGGTGTGGTGGCAGTTTTAATTGCCAGAGGGCTCCAAACTCCCTGACCCACAGGGATCTGTAACAGGATTGTTCCCCCAGGGGTGGCCATGATGCCCCCTGGAGGCCATGCAACTCCTAGCCTGCTCTGACTCTAAGATAACCTCCCTCTTGCTCTCTCACCTGCCACACCTTGCTGGTATTATTTGATTGGAACAAGGGAAGCTGCCCCAGGATCCCTGAGCAAGCTCTTGTCTATAGTCAGTCAGTGGGTCCCTCCCAAACCCACCTGATCCAAATCCTGCCTCTCAAGCATTAATTGGTCCCTCCTGGCCTGTCTGTGTCCCCAAGACATCTGTTTCCTTAAGAGCTATGTGTGGCTTCCCTCCACCCCTATAGAGATGCCCATGCCTCACTGATGATATCAGTTAATTACTCTAGTGGCCTAAGGAGTGATCAGCTAATCACTCCTTAGGCCTCCACATCCTTGTTGGAGCCTCAGCATTCCTGGCTACCATCCACTTCCTCTAGCTGGTCCCCTTAGCCTAAGCCCACTGTGTTGGACCTGGCTTCTGGGGCTCCATCCCTTGTCTCACCCTTCTCAGGCTCTGGGTTGTTGGCCTTGGTTTTGCCCCTCTTAGGCACTGGGGCCCTGGCCCTGGTTTCATCCCTCTTGGGTTCTGGGCCCCTGACCTTGTCTGGCTTCCCCCCAGGCAGGGCTTGAGCCCTTCTCTAGCCTTCAACCCTTTTGGTCTTAAGCACACTCTGTGTCTTGAGCCCCAGCCCCTGGCAAGGCTCAAAACTCCAGTGGGTCCCTAGCATGTTGCTATGACCTCATCCTCATCCCTTCTAGACACTCCCAGTCCACTCACTTAAACTTTAAACCAAATTACAAGCCCACTGGCTACAATTCTACACACTGGTATCCACACTGTATAACAAATCCTCTTCATGCTGGGTAATGCTTCCCTGCCAGCTATCAACTCCTCACTTGCAGTCCCCAGGGCAGCTCAGGTATCAGCCAGTCATTCCATCTCCTGTAGCCCTTTTGTTCAAGAGCTCTTTCCCCTGGTGGTTGCAGGGCCTGAGCAGCTGCCTGGTCTCAGGCACTGGTTTTATGTGCCTCCTAAGCCCCACCCACCCCTTCTGGTCAGGTGACTCTACAGCCACCAACAAGGATTACCATTCTGGGGCTAATGACTATCCTGCTTTCCCTTGCTGTTGTTTAATTGAGCTGTTTCCAGCTCTTTGTCCCTGAGCAGCCTAGACGTCTGCCTCTGTGCATCTTACTCCTGGCATCTGGCTACAAGTCTGTCTGTTCACTGGCAATTAGCCTGTTTTCTAGCTGCCAGACATAGGTGGAGGAAGGCCAGAGCTAACGGAGCTTAGCCCTCACCAAAACTAATTTAGCACCAGCCAGCAACAGCAGTGGTGCCATGGCACCCAGTGCCACCTAGCATGCAGCCAGGCCAGCACCCCACATGTGCTCAGCTCCTCACGGCTCCACTGCTCCAACACCACTTCCACATGCTCCTCCAGCCCCAACAAATATTTTTTCCACCACCTGTGGTGCCAGACCTCCTTTAGCCAGGTCAGCTTGCTACAGTTTCCTTATAAAGTAACAGGTGCCCCATGGGCGAAATGACTCAGCTCAATGGGCCTCCAGCCCAAGAGCCATATTTTGAGCACCACTGATCTAGCCCATCATGTCTGTTACAAATGTGCTCAGCCTCTTCTTGGAGCACACACTGATGATCCTTCTTAAATATTAACAGAAGGGCCAGACTTCATTGTCTCTTTCTTTAAAAGTCCTTTTCTAGAATCATATGACATTTTGGTCTCAATTTCAAGTTATACTGATGGTTTTAGAAGGGAAGCATAAGAGTAATGTGAAAGAGAGGCACAGCAGGAAACTGTTTTCCCTGCAGGGAGACCAGTCTCCCCCAGACTTGCCTTGAAATGCTGGGAGACGGCAGGGAGAAGAGGACAGCTCTGGAATGACTGCTGGCTCCAGATGAGCCAACAGAGCTCAGCATGAAGCAGCCCTGAGCCAGAGAGAGGCACAGGAAGAAGCCCCAAGCCAGAAAGAGGCACCAGCATCCCCAAGCTGGAGAGAGATGCCAGTAAAAGCAGCAATGCAGGGAATGCCCAGGGGGCAAGGCAAAAGAAAAAAAGAAAAACAATCTGGGTGGAGAGGGAGAGGAGCAGACATACCCTGGGAGGGAAAAAACAACATGGAGGAGAGGGAAGGACAGCTGGGAAGCAGGCTGTCAGAGACCCTAGGAGCAGGGGTATGAAGTGGAGAACAATGTGTGGGTGACAGCTAAGGCTAGAACCAAAGGGGAGGCTCCCTGGTCAGGTAAGGGACACACCGGAGGCTAGCCAAAGAGAGTGGCAGCCAGTGTTGACAACTGGGACTTGAATAAAAAAAGCAACATTGTTTTAAGTATAAGAAGAGCCACGAGTAGCAGTATAAGGACTTTATTTTGTTTGCTTATTTTGATGAGGACAGTTTTCTTTTCTGTAACACCCTGAAAGGAAATCTGGGTGTCAGGGGCGTAAGGTTGGGATGCAGGGGATGGGAGAGCCCTATTTGTTTTTCAGTTATTTTTCACATCAGTAAAAATCTTCTTCTGCCTGGTGTCATGGTGAACATCCTCCTGTCAGGGAAAGTGTATACACATCCCTGTAATAAATAAGAACAAGTATACTTATCATCAAAGTCATGCAGATGAGTTTTGTATCATCCAGGAGGGGTTAAGAGTGAGATAGGACCCCTTACCTGCTATAGCAGAAGAAAAAACGTTGTTTTGGAATGGGCTCAAGCCCTATAGCACCTACCATTGTCAATTAAAAACAACAGATACATTATACACAAAGTAAAAGATCAAATGTCTCCATATCAATAAGCAACATGACATTGAACAGAAGTATCACAAGTATGTTTCACACAGCAGGTAAAGTGGACAGTTCATATAAAAATAAACCTGTTATCCCATACTTTATAATTTTTTTTATAATAGAGCTTTATCTTGTGTGTCACAGAAAAATTGAGTTAAGAAATGATAGAGACTAGATAAAGAGGGGGTCTCAGTAATAAACTGTGTTATTATATGGTTACCTTAAGATTTAGTGTTAAGGTATGAGAAGCAATAAAATTTTAGTAGGGCTAGCTTATGAGGGTGAAATATACGGGTACATTTTATTGGCTTGTATGATTATATGAGAAATAAGCACATATTTCAGTAAGGTTACAGCATAGCTATGCCAGCTGGTCCCTATGCCAATACTCCCAAATTATCTGCTTAGTTGTCTTCAAATGTATTAATATTATTCCAAAGATAAAAAATTTGTATAAAAGAGTAAAAGGATAAAAATGTGTTATCTCATCTACAAGTTATATGGAGGTGAGGTTTGTAAAGCAAAGAGATGACTTTTTCTTCTTTCAATGGTAGTGTATACACCACTCCCAAGTTCATTGTCTTTGCAAAGCATTAACACTTTCTCTTCCTTAAGCCTTGCTTTCTTTTTCGTTCTTTTGTAGACTTTTCCTTAAATTAGAAGTCTTCACATGGAGAAGAGAAAGAGACATTAAAAATATGTGTAACCACCCAGGCCATGCATCTAAACTCAGAAAGTCATCCATTTGACTTTGAACCTAACATCAAACAAATGCAAACGTATCAGTGTAAAACACTGGAAGTTCTAAGATTATCTGGTAAGCATCTTCATATACGTATAGCTATGGGATACTAAATCCTCTGCCTACCACCCCTCCACTCCCCGCCTCTTTTTTATAGAACAGAGAGTTATGAATACTATCTACAGTCAGTGTTTTATACAGAAGAGAAATAGCTGGGAATATACCATATTATCTCACATACAACCCATACCTTCTTCCTCAAAAACAGGTCCATAAAATTGATGTGTATGTATTAAGCAGGGAACCATGCACCGTGCTTTGATTCTAACCTAATCTCCAGAACATCTGTACAGATTATCACTTAGATCAACCTAACCCCAGTTAGGTCAACATAAGTGGAATGTCTTCATATACCTTCTTTCAAAAACCAGTGCACAAACCCAGTTCCAGTAGCTGAGTCTCTTACATAGAAATGTATAAAGAGTAATAATATTCAGGTAAAGTATGCACATACCAATAATGATGCAGCTTTACTTCTAAAATTTGGAACTACTTTCTGCAAACCTGCAAGTAGCTAACACAAGCTGATGAGCAATTCATCTAAGCATCCCAGTCCTTCATGCAAAATCTCACAGTGCATGCTTGTAATGGCTGTGAAAATTCAGATGCTGTGATACATTCACAAGTGATGGGCTCTGAATGAAGGAGAGGGACAAAAGAAGTTGTATGCTGATTAAAAAGGACAGGCATCACATTAAGATACTGTGACCAATGTTGTCTAAAGCTACCAAAGAAGAATTAATATACTTGATGGACTTCTGCAATATTGTACCAAGAATTAAATGAATGATTATGGCAAAAGAATGCAATGCTATGGGAAGGTTATAAGCTAGTGGGAAAACTTACACAGCACGTTGGTTCTATAGTAATAAAAATGAAGCTTCACTATACTCATTTCAGAAAAACAGAACAAGCAGTCTTAGAGACAACTGAGAATCCTTCCAAGCAGTTGAATGCTCTAGTTCTATATGAACCAAACGTGTCTGAGCAATAACAAAAGCCTAGAAACACAAACTGTTTTATCAACATGTTTTTGGCATTCATTCAGACTTCTCTCTTCTTACCTGCAGTGCAAGAATCTAATAAAAACACACAAGAAAGAGTGAAAATCAAATATATAGGAAGAGTTGGCAAGAATGGAAGTCTAAAATATTTCCTTTATTGCTACTTGATATCACTTTTCTGGCTCTATTTTGGAAAAAATGTGTTAATATACAGTACAGGAAAAAAATCAAAAGGCAAGTTTAAAAGCTTATTCATAAAATGTAGCAACAATAGTACATCTAGAAGCAATATGTTATCTTTGAAAATTGTTTTGGAATTGTAAAAGCTGGTTGATATATAAAATATCGTTAAGGGTGGTTAATCCAATATTCAATCTCTTGCAAACACTGGTATATCTGTTTGCATAGATCTAAAATGATTTATGTATGTTCATTTTTACTTTTCTTAAAAAAATATTTTCACTATTTTACCATATTTTACTACTTTACAATACATAATTTAGCTAGAAGTTTTGAGAAATAGGCTACTTCATTAGTAAACAGGTTGCCTCCAGTCATGACAGAAATAATAGTACTTATAGTGCTCTCCTGAAGTGCTTTCATGCTGCCCAGAGCATAACACAGTGTAGAGGTAAGTGAAAATAAGGAACAAAATTAGAAATGTTAAATAATATTTGTATAACTTCATAAAAGCTTTCATGCAATTTTAGATGAAAATTCAGGTGTGTTTTATTGTATCTGGACTGATAAAGTTTCCCCTGGCTAAGAGCAATTTAGATTTTTTTTGGCCAAAACTAGAGCACCTTCTAAAAGAGATGGAAGTCACCGATTGCCCCGCTCACTCTAAAAATGACCCTCTGATGTGGTGCAAAATGTAGCACAAATGGAGAGGTTATTGGCATTTATTTTTGTCATGTAATATGGGAAACTCCTTGTCTCTGGTGCCTAAAGTTATCCATGTGCATGCAGTGCTTCTGCATACAATAACCCAATTTGAAGATGCAAATAATATCCTCCTCCCACCCCCCTTCTCCTACAAACAAAGTGGTGATGTATATTTGGAGGACAACTTCATGCACCGCTTTAAAAATATTACCTTGTACATGCATTCCTTTCACTTTGAAGCCACTATTCTCTGTGGAAAAAACTTTGTTATAGAAAAGCAGAAAATGAAACAGAGCAGTCTTGTAATCAGTACATATCCAGCATGCATGTATTTTATTTTTTGAGCCTTATAAGTAGCCTTGGCTCCAGCTGTCAAGGTTACCAGCTTCCCATAATTTTACTGTCAGTCTCTATAAAATTTTAAAGATTAAAACATGTCCTAAAAGCTACTGTATGTTAATTGATCCCTGAAGGCTTCACTTTGTAAACAATTTTGAACTCTTGGGCCACGTCCGATGAGCGCAGACATGCAGTACGTGGCGTCACAGACCGACCACACATGCAGGCATTCCCTGCACTCCTACTTTGCAGTGCAGGGGGGGATTTTTGACCCCAGGAGATCCTGGGTTCAAAAAAAAAGTCTTAAAAAAGTGAGCCAGCATACATGATAGCAGTGCACGCCACCCAAAACCAGAGCCTGGCTGACCAGGGCCATGCTTCGGCTGCTGGCCAGGTTTCCAGCTGCAGGAGCACCATGGCTGCAGTTCCCCTAAGGCCCCCAGCACCCAAGACTGCTGAGACCAGTACAGTTGCTGGCCCCCGCTTCCCCTACTCCACTTAGGGTAGCCTGATGCATCTCAGGGGGCATGTGGCATGGGCATTCTCCAGGGACAAGTAGCAGTGGCATAAGGTGTGCCACTGCTTCTTGGGCTCATGGAAACATCCATATTCCTGCAGATGTGACCTTGGGGGTTTTTTCCAGAATACCCAGCCAAGTCCTGGATTTATACTAATGGAAAATTGCAATACCAGTGCTAGTGAGAGTCTTGCTTTGGGTCAGTTTTAAAAATAGTGCCAGATCTTCAGCTGGTGTATACCAACATAAAGTTCTAACATTTATCTCCATCTTAAAAAGTCAGTCTTTATCTGGATGCACAAGGGGAGATAAAAGATGCTACTCTTCTTTCTCCTGGTCCTTTTAAAGACAGTTTCCTTATGGCTTAGGAGATGGGATTGGGATTGGAGCAGGTACTTTGTAGAAGCCTGTTAGATCGTACACAATAAAGAGGTGGTCACATAAGCTTTTCCCAGTGATTCAGGTGACATTAATTTGAATCCAACCTGAGATGTCACACTGACAATCTGGCAAGTACTTCAGGATGGTCATCACCTGGTTGACCTGGTTAAATTAAGTAGGGAAACTTGATAATTGCTTAGTCTGAAACTGCATATCCAGCTTGAGTTATACCATAGTCAAGCAGATGCAATTCTGGCTGCTATTAAAGAAGAAATTATTAACAACCTGGGAATCTGACAGGGATTTGGGCAATATAGCCAAGCTAATTGCTATCACCTCTTGGTCAGCATGAGTGCAATGCAGATATTCAGCCCATGTGGTGTGGAGGTCCAGTTCAATTGGAAGGGACTGTGCAGGCAGTATGGGAAAACTGAGGAATAGAGAAAAGTCCCTGATGTCTGAAACATTTCTTTCTCCCAGTCAATATGTCCCATATGATGGAAGGGCAATGGGGTCCCAGCAGTATGCTGAAACCAGGTGTGAAATACAAAGGGGTTAAATCACAGAATCACAACTAGTGCAATCCTGCACAATTTCTTCACAAGATGCAGGATGTGCTATTCCTAAACCATCTCAGACAAATACCTATCCTGACTTTTCCTGAAAAATCTTCCATGAAGGAGATTCTGTAGCTTCCCTATTACAGGAAGTTATGTCTAAATGGTGCAGTTTAACCACACTGCTTCATTTTCTGTCGTATGTGGCAAGGGAGAAAATAGCTGCTCTTCATGGTACTTTTTCAATTTTTAAAAAACTTGTATCTATCATCCTCCACCACATTATTTCCTTCCCCCCCAAACTAAACTTACCTAATTCTGTCAGTCTTTCCTTATGCAGCTTATTACAACCCCCTTATTTCTTTTCTTTGTCATTCACCTCTGAATACCTTCCAATCTACCCACCTGCTTCTGAAAATGCAGAGGACAGAAATGCAGTCAGTACCCCAGCTGAGGCCTCATCAGCACCAGATGAGCTAATAAAGCTTTTTTTCAATCACATCCATTGTGTCTTGTCTTTCTTTCTGCTTGAGACAATACAGTTGGAACTCTGCCTACTGAAAACTCTTTCAGTCTCTTTCTAAACTCCATAAATCTGTGAAAATGTCCACCTGGAATTTCATAGCTTTTAGGGCGCAATCTCCCTCACTGGCTGATGTATCCTTTTTTCTTTGTATTTTAAGGATGAAAATTAGGAAAGGAGAGTTTTGGAAGCAGAATAGATTGTGACAACAAAAAGGAAACTGAAACAGGGAATGGATAGAAGTGACAGGAGAAGTTACAGGGAACATCTGTGTCTGCAGGCAGGAACAGATACAGAGGAACAGAAGATTTTGCTTTATTATTAATTACACTGAAAAGCAAATGGATGGGCTAGATGGTCTGCATTCTTAATACTAATGAGGAGTCATTACATTAGTTTTGCTTCTTAAAAAGGCATTGTTTAAAAATTTAATTGTATATACAGCTCCTTTTTTATTAAAAATGTAACTCCCATAGGATATAAAATTATCATATGTAAGGCAGATATTATGCAATATGGCCTACACAGTATTTGATTAACATCCATGGGAATTTACCAGTATTATTTTTGCCACTAGATAATGCTTATATCATTCCTTACAGACAAGAGAGATGAGAGACAAGAAAAACTAATAAAAATATGATTAAGTGAACTACAGAGTTCAAATAAAGTGCATTCCAAAGTCTATTGTACATGCAAAAAAGGCTCATAATTTAATGTAGC
>NW_017729024.1:34152485-34152768 GCF_001723915.1 Gavialis gangeticus | reverse complement strand
AGATGAGAGACAAGAAAAACTAATAAAAATATGATTAAGTGAACTACAGAGTTCAAATAAAGTGCATTCCAAAGTCTATTGTACATGCAAAAAAGGCTCATAATTTAATGTAGCATGTCTTTTGTTTCTTTCCATGTTATGGTTTGAAAAGTATCACTAGAAATGGTCTACTCTCAGAGGATTGGCTCTCTGCAAGTACTTCATCATATAAGTTTACTGTGGTAACTCAAAGAAGTTTTTATCACTATTATTTGTTATCTTTTCATAGATTTCATAGACATTA
>NW_017729024.1:34150925-34152015 GCF_001723915.1 Gavialis gangeticus | reverse complement strand
GAATTGGATGTAGTACTCCAGCTGCAGCCTCACCAAGGCCAAGTTAAAGGTTTTCTTAGGTTAAAGATAATATGATCAGTGACACCAAAATAAATATCCCAAAAACACTTGACTCATACTTAGTACAGTAAATCAGCTTCAAGAAGCAGCTAGAGCTGAGGTTTGGTTTCTTTTTGCAGGGAGGCTCATGGTTAGGCCTGGGATCCAGAACCTGAATCCAGAGCAAGAGTCATAGACTGATACTAGATGCAGGGCCCAGGCATGGAGGAGGGACAAGGGTGCACTTTACGAAGGCCTGGAGATCCAGCAGGGTCCAGCCTAGGCTGCAACGTTATTACCATGCACAAAAAGACAAAGGCTAAATTATAGATCATGCTTGAGGATATATATGGAAAATTATGTATTGCCTCTGTGGGGTCTCCACTGACAGATTTGCTGAAGCCAATCAGAAGCAGAACAAGCAACATTGTGAACAGTGAGTTGCTGGCCAGCCGAGGGCCCATCTGTAGAAAGGAGAGAGTGCCCTTGTGCAGTTAATGCTAGGACTTGTAGTTTGAGACACAGAGGGATTTATGCTTCCCTGTGTGACATGCTCTCTCAAGAATTACAAGTCCCCTGTGCTTATAGGTGGGGAGGGGATGGACAAAGTACCATATAACCAGGGGCATTGATCACAGGGAAAGTGGAAGCCATAGTGTTGCTGGTAGCATTTACAGGCCCAAAAGTGAGTAATGAGTTAGGCCTGGTGGTCTAAACATTGCACAAAGAAGAACTGAAACAGGGATAGGGTTAGTGCCTGGGAGGAGAAGACATTTCTTTCTCTCTCTCACACACACACACTAAAACCATGTCTGGCTATAAATACAAGTCAGGCAGCCAGAAACGTAAGGAGGTAAAACAAAGGGAACTAAAAGAAGCTAAAGGACACCAATCAATCCTCCAGTTTTTCAAAACAGACAAGGCCTTTCTGCAGTCTGGCTCAGGCAATACACTCACTAAGGAAGTAAATGAACAAAAACAAGATGGAAATGATTTTAATATAGAAACTGTGTCTGTGGCAACTGATGATGAAGAAAACCTGCCAGATGCA
>NW_017729024.1:34139101-34145925 GCF_001723915.1 Gavialis gangeticus | reverse complement strand
GGAACTAAAAGAAGCTAAAGGACACCAATCAATCCTCCAGTTTTTCAAAACAGACAAGGCCTTTCTGCAGTCTGGCTCAGGCAATACACTCACTAAGGAAGTAAATGAACAAAAACAAGATGGAAATGATTTTAATATAGAAACTGTGTCTGTGGCAACTGATGATGAAGAAAACCTGCCAGATGCATCATGTGACTCCAATCTAATGCTTTCAAAAGATAGTCAGGTAATTGCACCGTTAGCACCACTACATTCAGTAGGAGGCTTACAAAAAACAGGACAGAGTAGTACTACACTATCTGATTCATGCTTTTTCAAAGACCCAGGCTTGTGGCCTAAACTGATAACAGGTTCTGTCCATCAAAAAATGTTCTAGCTGGTGTCCTGACTTTTGAAGAAATGTGGAAGCTAGCAAAGTCAATTCCAAAAGATGCTGGCAGGCATAAGTTTCCTGAATTTCTTCTCAAGTGTAAAACTTCCAATGGAGAACGGCTACCAAGAGACTGGTTTGTTTGGAGTCCTACCAATTAAGCGCTGTGTTGTTTTCCATGTCGGTTACTTTCTGAAAGGAGACAAAAACAATGCTGGAGTGCATGTGCAGATGCTAGCTGTCCACTCACAAAGCATCTTCCAGATATCCTGGAAGCACGGGAATGTGCTCTTGAACTAAATTTAACACACGAAGCTTAATCACAACTGCAAGCACTGAAAAGGTACTTCAGTTCATTTTCATGCTTTTTGTTGGCTAGCTTCTGGCACAAGGTTCTTTCAGGTATTGACGACAGAAACAAGATTTTACAAACCAGGAGAATCTTTCTTGAATCAGAGGTAGCTCTCCTTGCTGATATTATTGAAGAAGTAGAACAACTTAGAGATCAGTAGCCCAAAGAGCTACAGGAAGCACATCTTGTAGCAGAAGGCATGGGAATTTGCCACAATTATCAAAGAAGAGAGGCAAGAAGCAGAAAAGATTTAATGATGACACAGCTGAAGAATCATGTCCTACCATCTTTGAAAATTATCTAGAATCTTTATTCAGAAGGAATGTTTTTGATGCAGCTTTGGACAACATTATCTATGGATTGGAGTACAGATTCAAAGCAACCAATAACATTTGCTTTATATTCTGTTCAGTCCTAAAATGTGACACTAGAGCCTGAGGAATTGGACAAAGCTTCTAAGTGTCTACTTCACAAGTATCCTACAGATCTTTCTGAGAATTTTCCTTGGGAAATGTTGCATCTGAAAAATGTCTACTTTTGGACAAAACTATGAACTACCCCCACTCACCTTATTAAAAAACAACCGCAGCTAATTTTCAGTGAAGTGTGCATAGCCATACGGATCTTTTGCACACTGCCAATGACTGTAGCAGAAGCTGAAAGAAGTTTTAGCAAGCTAGCACTCATCAAAAACTGCAGGCGTTCTACTATGCAACAAGAACGGTTAAGCCACCTCGCTATTTTGTCTATTGAATGTGAACTTGCAAGAGAAATTGACTTTGGGGAGATAGTTCATGTTTTTGCAATGAAAAAGACCAGAAAAATAAAGCTTTAAAGTGAATTGGTCTATTTATAAAATGTTTGCAGCCATGCTAGTCCATTAAAACAAAAAAAAAAAAATCAAAACATCAACTGGATAATACCATTATAAGGACCAACAACCAAAAAGATAAAAAATAGTCAGAAATGTAGAATGTCATTTCAGAATTAAAATAGAAAGTGTTCTTTCATGGTTCATGAGATTTTATGTATGGGGGATGGTGTGTGTGTTGGAGGGGGCCTGCCTTACAACTTTATACTGAGCCCAAAGAAATGATGCTTGGGCCTGACTGGATGACAATGTAACGGTTAAGAAATGGTCATGGTCAGGAAGCCAAAATGGGGGTGAGAGCAAACCAAGGTCAAGGTGCCATAATCAGGAAGTTGCAAGTCAAACCAAGGTAGAACCTTACAGGATCAGAACTTGGAAAACAGTTCAGTGTCAGAAGCCAGAATTAGGAATGGTCAGCACAGAAGCAGAAGCAAGGAAGAAGTCAGACACCCAAAATGGATACTAGGAGTACATGAACAGGAAGAAAGAACAAGAATCAAGTCAAACTGCTGAGATCAGAGCAGTTTACAAGCTCAAGAGGAGACCTGTTGAGCAGATAAGTCCATCACTGCTGACCCTGCTGGATTAGAGTTTTTTAGGGGTTCTGCCAGCACAGCAACCAGTGAATGGCCACTGGAAGGATGACTCAACTCCAGCTGGTGCAATGACTGATACTAGTCACAACAGCATCCCTCTTTTATGCAGTGTCCCAGGGCATGTGTAGATGAAATGGGGGCCCTAAACTGAAGTGGTGGGTTTTAAAAACACCGCTTCAATTTAGGGCTGATTAAACCCCCATGCCATGTGCACACCCCACTGAATTACCTGCCTCTCCGGCGGAGAGGTGAGGGCAAGCTGCTGGCAGGCAAAGCAGTCTCTGGGCTGCAGGGGGGCTGATGCTTCCCTCCGTGGCAGCAGTGGCCCCCCCTCCAGGTGGCACCCACCCACAGGCACCCAGCTCAGGTGGTCCTGAGGGGCACCACAACCGCAGAGGGAAGCACCGGGCCCCTGCACAGCTCAGGCAGGCAGGCTCCGGGGGTTGGGAATCACTCTCACTGCTTTTCCTTGGTGGAGCTTGCTTTCCCAGGCTGCCTGCAGGGCTTCCTGCAGAGCCATGGAACTGCACAGAACCTGGTGCTTCACTCTGTGGCTGTAGGGGCAGCAGACTAAAACTCCCCAAAGGAGTTTTAGTTTGCTGAGCCCCAAGTCATTTAAGGTGCATTACGCCGCCGAATTTTCTATAGCAGCTGGAATTAATACACAATACGCTGCTGAGGTGTGCACCGACACCATTAAAGCAGTGCAAAAGCATTTACCCTGTTTTAAAGTGTCGTGCACACATGCTTCTCATTTCATCTACACATGGCCCCAGTGATTAGATCACTCACCTGTGCTGTTACAGCACTCACCTGGAAGTTGCAGGTCCAGTTCCTTGATCTACTTTGAGGGACTGGTACTTACCTCCCCCATGAATGTGCCATCAGTACAAACCTATCAGTTATGCTAGAGAGGGATGTTCTCAGTGTCACCCATTGATACTGCTTCACTTTTTTTTTCTTTTTCTTTTTTTTTACATAAATAACTAAATATTCAGTGGAGCATAAACTTAAACCTAACTACAAGATTAAAGAATCATATTCTTTTGGTCAATCCATACTTAAGTATTGCATGAAAAGTAGAAGAGCTTCAAGGCTAAGAACAGACAGTCAAAAAGCCTAAGGCTGAATTGATTCAGTCTTTGCAGGTTAGTCTAAGATGCAGAGATTAAACTGAAAAACAACTGGATAGACATTTACCTTTGATTCAGGAAATACAACCACATGCCTGCTGTGGCTCAGGCCAGAAGCCAGGGGGCTCTAGACCATGGTCCTCTGGTGCACAGCCAGCATGGGCTGTAAGTTCACTTCCTCTTCTTGCTACCCCCAAGGTCTCTGGGATTTGCAGTCGAAAGTCCCAGCAGCAGGACTCCACAAGTTGCTCCGCACTTCCTCTTCCTGCTTCCAGGTGCCTCTGGGATTTGTAGTCAACAGTTGCAGCGAGCAATAAGTTTGAGTAAGAAAGGGTGTTTAACCCACTTTCCTGGCCCTAGACTCCAACCAGGGTTTGCCTGGGAGGGGGCAGTCCACCAGCCACAGACCAGGCTGTGCCCCTAGTGCCCCCCCATCCCCTTGTCAACCAGCACTCACTACTCCAGCTAGGGAGCAGAGGGGTGGGGCCAGCCCTGCTCTCTGGAGCAGACAGCACAGCTCAGCCCAGGGCTTCAAAGCATGCTGGGATGCTGGGGAACTGTGATTTAACTTGAACCAGGAAGGGGGTCTGGGACAGAAGTTTTATAAACCAGTTTGACCCAAATCAGTTAATTCTGATACTACATTCAACCAGATTTATCTTAAATCAGTTTTGCCCATTTTTAAACTGGTTTATGTGCACTGAACTCCTGTTCTGTTACAGGTTTAAGCCAGTTTCCGGTCATTTAAACCAGTTTTATACGCAACTTCTGTCCCTAGCCCAAAAGAAGAGGTTCAGGGAGTCTCACCTCACAAATCTATATAACATGATGGCTATAACACTTACCTGGGATCAGGGGAAGACCATGTAAAATTCTTGCCCTAAATCAGGCAAAATGTGGGCTTGAAATTGGGACTCCTTCTTCCTCAGCTGCTGAGCTAAACAAGCTTACACAGCTCCACTTTGCTGAAGCATGGCCATGGAAGTAAAAACCTGTAAAAGCACTGAGTATGGTACCATGTAACTAGGAACCCCCAAACCTTCCAATGTCAAACAATGTTCACATCTTCTGTTGCTTTTTGAGGATTTGCTTCACCAATAGATCAGCAGATCTTGAGTGTTGTAATTTTCGAGTTGGTGGACACAGTCCAGAGGACAGAGATCCCCAAAGGCAGGGGTAGTAATATTTTATTCTGAGGGACACTTAGGTTATGGTCCTAAACTATTAAGGACTTTACAGGTCAGTGCCAACTCCCTAAACTTCATTCAAAAAATCCACAACAGTCAACATAGGCCATAGAATACTGACTGGCTGTGTTTGCAGTGAAATGCTTTCCTAACTGAAAGGAAGCTGGTTGCATTTCCTTCACATTTCCAATGCATTTGAAGTAGTCACAAGCACAGCATATTACAACAACCTAATGTCAAGTTGCTGATGTCGCTGCAATGGAAAGCAAAGTTGCACGTTATAAGCCAGATCATAAAAAATTGATCTAAGACTACAGAATGGGAGCATGAGCTGAATTTTATTCTGGCACATGCGTCAACCCTTGAGACAAACCTGGCCTTCCATAAACAGTGTTAAAGTATTTGTTTAAATGGCAGAAAGAATAAAAAATATTGTTGAGCTAAACAAATTCTGTGGGACAGAACTAGTTTAAATCGTCAGAGCTCCATTGAGACCTGCCTCTATGTGTATTACCACAGTCTGAAGCAAACTAAACTTCCCACTATGATAATAGACTTATATTTCCTCTGTCTTTTTAATAGAACAATCTTGCTGTGTCCATTTTGGATTATAATGGACTGGGCATTTCTTCTTCTAATATATGCACCGTTCATATCTTTTTATTCTTGTAACTATTAGATTCCATTTTTTATATTTAAACTAATTTATTATATATAATGTACTTTCTACTTTTCCTAACCTTTACAATTAATACTATATCACAGATCTTACTTTTTACATGCTGGCTTCTGCTATTCTTGATACTCAAATTTTACTTAAGCAAAAAGAAAGAATTATCTGCAATTTATGGATATTTCTTAGAGATTAATGACTACAGAACTGATTACTTTGAAAGTAAGGATTGTTTGCTCATTTATTCCTCTCCAAAACACTGTGAGCCATGGTAGTTATTACTTTTTGTTTTAAAAAAATCCTTTAAATATATTTTATTTTTTTTACTAATTTCCCTTGCTACTATTGTTTTTTCATTCACTGTGAGGCTGACTTTGAAGGAGATGCTTCTGTAATAGGCATTCAGAGAAATAATGCACATCACAGCAAGCAATTAAAATCTTACATTATCTGTGGGTATTATAATTGATATTCAACACTCTTGGTTTTTCCTTCCCTATTTTCTATTATAGATTTTAACAGAAACAATTTTTAATATACTACACTTGCAAAAATAGTCTTAGAGGGGTTAATTAGAAAAAGTTAACCTCCACTTATTCTAAGAGAGATTGCCCAAATAGACTATGTCCTTTGGAAGCACGCCATACCACTACTATTTCTCAGTTCTCCCTTTAGTACAGCAGCAGCTTTAGTACATTGTACATCATTTACCACAATTCCAACCAACAGAACTTAAAGGAAATACATGCAGATTCGGGTACCTAGAGCTAAGTATGTATCAGTAGAGTGGGAAAAAACTAACGAGTGTGAGACTTTCGAAGGTGTCAAAAGATGAGTAGTTTTTAATTTTTTTCAAAACTACTTGATTTTCAAATTGAGAACTTCTTAGCACTCAACATTTTTGAAAATCAACCCACTTATTTTTCATGCTTAAATAATTAGTGGTCCAATTTTCATGCTACTTTTCAAAATCATTGCCCTGGATTCATAAATAAGTAGCCAAATATCTGCTTAGTATCTGGGGATTACTGAAAGCACTTTGGGATCTTTGGGGAAAAGTGAAGTCTGATATTAACTTCTTTTCTTTCATTATAGTATGCAGGAGAAATACAGCATAACTTCTGCTAATTACCTTTTCATGGCACTTTATTGGTAAATAAAAGACATGTGCCTATGCTTTCAAAAGTGACCAATGATTTGGGTGCCCAACATGTTTTAAAGAAATGTGTTTTTTCAGTGGGTGGATGCTTGGTACTTTCTCAAAATCAGACCTCCTTTAAAGGATCTGATTTGTGGCATCCCAAAATCACAGTCATCTTTTGAAATGTAAGCTATTGTTTTCATCCAAGGGAGCTTATGGAGTGGACTGGAGAGAACACAATAGGCAAAGGGGTGAATACAAAATATTATATCATAATTTTACTTATTCTTGAAATTCCTGTATAATCCCCAAGCTATTTTTAGAAGTTTGTTTTTGTTAAGTGGGTATAAGAATTGATTCAACTGCTATTATTTAACTAAATATTAAATAATGATTAATATACAATACTGTCAATATAGCATTGTATCAGATTTGCCATCTGGGCATGTGACATGAACTGGTTAAACACAGAGTGGGGGGAAAAAAAAGAATGATTTCCTT